>NC_000073.6:49118591-49418591 GCF_000001635.26 Mus musculus
TTCCTCCCCAGTGGTGAGAGCGGTAAGACCCACAGAGGTCAACTGAATGGGCCAATGTGGTGGGTGCATAGTAAATTCTGGAATGGAGATTTGAATACACAGCTCTTACTGCTCGGGAGCTGAGACTGCCTAACCATCCATTCACTGATTCATCTTCAGGCACCCCATCTGTAGGCACCCCATCCTTAAGCGCCCTGTATAAAGCTCCTTTCTTCCCACATGGCCCCATGGCTTCTCTGAGATTAGGATTACCCACTTCTATCACTGTTCTTGCCACAGTTGCTATCAGAACATGGGCAGGGGGTCAATGGGCTTATTTGGAATTGCAATCAAGTTCTCTATTTATGTAAACCAAGCTCTGAGCTCCACAGGGGTAAGGACCATAGGAACCTTCTTAGAGTTTCTCCTACATGCCCCAGAGGTGGACATCTAAAGGTCATGCCCTCGCCATGCAAGTCCCCCCTGGCTGGGTTGTGGCCTCAGGTGGCAATCCCAGGCCAGGAGCCACCTGGGTGCATTCGCCTGGCTCCCCGGCTCCACACCCACCCTCCCTCTGGGACTCACCGCCCACCAGGTGTGCACGTTCACAGCTTCCTTCGTGTGTTGGCTACAGGAACTCAGAGGTTGCACACAGGGTTTAAGAATAGCAGCCTTAGCAGCTGTCTTGTCGAAACAGAATGAGAAACTGTGAAGAAGGAGTCTATGAAGCCAGCCACGTCCTGCTTCCTTTGTTTCTGCAGGAAGGCAGTGGTGGGAAAACACCCATCCTTTAGAGCAATGCCTCCCCCCCCCCCTGAAGTATACTGAACTTCTAGAATGGTTCTGGATTGTGGTCATTGCCTTTCTTAGCTTTTTTTCTCTCTCCCCTCCCTTCCTCCCCTCTCCCCCCTCCTCTCCCCTCTCATCCTCTCTTCTCCTCTCCTCTCCTCTGCTAAGGATGATGATCCAGGACTCTGTTGCCCCACAGTTCAGAAGCTGCTGAGTTTTTCGGGTCCCCCACCCTATGGAGGAAGGGGGCCAGTGAATTACTGATGAGGGGCCCTACTCCTATGGCTGAGTTAGAGCAGCCCAGATCTTGATGAAGGCAGCACAGGACACAGGGCAGAACCCTGTAAGGAGCAGGTGGCAAGAAGGGTTAGAGAAAAAGTGGGTGGCCATTTGCCCCACTACCACCACCCCAGGGGCTCCAAAGGGCAAGAGCCAGAGTGAAAGAAATCCAGGGATGTATAGAACCATCAGAGGGTGCAGGGTGTCTACTGGGAATTCACAGTTTCTAGTCACTGGGGGCTCAGGCCATCCCTTAGCCCCTCTTTGAACACAATCCCCAGAAAACTGGGGCAGTGCCATTCTGTCTGGGAGTGCAGAGGCACCAACACCTCCCTCAATGGGCCCCGAACTCCCTCCTCACCCTCAGCCTCTCCCAGAGCCACCCTGGCATAGCAGAGCTGCCTAGGCTGGATCCCATTTGGACCAGAGATCTGTTCATCACGGGCTGAGAGGAAACCGCTTTGTGCCATGAAGGATAAGAAGAACAGTATATTTTTCAGGCTCACAGATATCATTGGCATTTGGGAGAGGAAATGGGGGGAAAAAAGCCAGTTTCAGCGCTGCGTTTGAGAGCCGAGGCGCGTTCATTGGCCAGTGGCAGGCTGTGAGTGAGGCATTTTCTCTTGAAAAAAACGCTGTCTGTGAAGGACGGTTTCCCAGGCCACAGTTCTGCCCACCCAGGAATTTCCGAGTTCTTTAGAGTTAACACTGCAGCGTGAGTGTATGGGGGCAGGGCAACAGGGTAAAGGGAGCGTTGGTGCCGAGAGCATCCTGCCCGTGGCGGCGAAATGAACGTGGCCAGAGAGATTCTTTCTGTGTCCATCGTGCCCAGCAAAAAACCGAGAGCAGAGAGTGGGTAAAGGGAAGAAAAGAATAGGAGAGGAGGGGAGGGGAAACAAGAGAAGAGACACAGGCTTTGAGGTCGTACTGCCGGTGTATTCAGCATAGTAGTCACGTGCTCTTCCTGGACACATTTATGTGGGGACAGGACAAGCCTCTTGGTCTAAAAAAAAAAAAAAGAAGAAGAAGAAAGGCTGTCTCTGCTACTGCATGAATCACTGGAAGGGACCCAGGAAAGCCACCTGTCTCGTGAAGCTCCTGCCCAATGCAAGGCTCTCTTTTTGGGGGGCGGGGGCTGCGGGGGGCAGTGAATAAAGTGCATTTATTTTCTTCCATGCTTTGTTTTTCTGTTTGAAGAAAACCTCCCCCTCAGTGTCATCTGGATGGCGGAGGGGACAGCCCCTAGAAGGTATAGGAGGTGACGGTGTTGGTGCTGAGAGCCATAGAAAGGTTAGGTATCCAATGTGCCTGGCTCCTAGGTACCTCCCGTCCCCAGGGCAGAAGAGTGTAAGAGCTTCATCAGGGTGAAGCAGGAGACAGAGTTTTGCACCCGCAGCTCTCTGCCCTGGGTCAGCACCAGGAGAAAGCCTTCCTTCACAGCTTCCAGCTTGTCCATACTGATGTGTGTATGCCTATGCGCGTGCGTGCGTGCGCGTGCACGTGTACACACACACTCACACACACACACACTGGCTCCCCATAGCTCCCAAGGATGAGAGACGGAAGAAGATGCCATTCAGCAGACTGTAAAGTGTCCAGCAAAGCTGAAGTGGCCTCCTCCGTCTACAGCCTGACAGTTTTACTTGAAATGCCAGAGTACATTTCAGGTGCACTCGGGCACTGCAAATTGAGTCTAGCCTGCTGGTTTTGCCACGCCCTCCCGAAGGTACATACACCTCCAGCATGCTAAGGCAGGAGGTTGAAAGCCATGCCAACCTGACTGTGTGGTGCCAGCCAGCGGGAACTTACCAGAAAAGCAAAGCCCGGAGGGAATTCTGCGGAGTGGTGCTGCCCCCTTCTGGCTGCGCAGGCTGAGCCAGTCAGTGGGTGTACAGAGCCGACTCCAAGGCCCAACTGATAAAATCTCTACAGGAATCCAAAGGGAGTCAGGTTTTCCACTATTTTCCAGTAGTAAAAAAGGAGGATGGAACATTTCATGTTAAAAACCTCTGAGAGGTCTTTCTCGTTTTAAAACATTGTCCTCCAAGGTCAGAATAAGTGACAATAAGTAGCTGATCAGGAGCAGGGGAGGGGGACACTAGTAAGAGATTAGTGCCTTCTACAAACTGATCTTTAGTCTGCATTCAGGGTCCTTTCTGTAGAAAATATGTATCTATGTACCTTTTTTTTTTTTTTTGGTTTTTCCAGACAGGGTTTCTCTGTATAGTCTTGGCTGTCCTGGAACTCACTTTGTAGACCAGGCTGGCCTTGAACTCAGAAAAATCCGCCTGTCTCTGCCTCCCAAGTGCTGGGATTAAAGGCGTGCACCACCACCGCCCGGCACCACCACTGCCAGGCGTATCTATGTATCTTAAATTCTAATTTGAAACAGTTTTTCCAGAGCATTACAACTGAATTCTGTTTTCCTGTTGAGTTTATTTTATTGTTATTTGTTTCATTGTGTCTATACTTTGCACCTGTCGCTTGTTGGGTATGGATATTTTCACATACATATGTAATATGCATTGAGTATATTCCTCCCCACCCCCACCTGCACCCTTCTTCCCCTTTCAGTTAGGTCCCCTGCTCCCTAGACAGTTTCACTTTTACATTTATTACATACATGCATGGCTTTACATATCTATATTAAATCTAGGAATCGTGTAAGAGAGAAAACATTGTCTTTCTGAGACTGGCTTAATCCATTTATTATAATGAAGTCTGGTTGAATTCATTGTCCTATAAATGATAAAACTTCATCCATCTCTATGGCTGATATAACTTCTGATGCGTATATAAACCAACTTTCCTTATCTCTTCCCCTGAGGTTAGACACCTACATTGGTTCTATAACTTCATGACTGTGCATGAAGCTCTAGTAAACGAGACGCAAGTGTCTCTGCGAAGTGCCTGTTCTGATCTTTTGGATACATACCCGGGTTTTGTATGGCTGTCTCATGTGGTAGATGTGTTTTTAATTTTTTGAAGATTTTTATCACTTTTTAAAGTTATGTGTCTGTGTGAGGTGTTCGTGTATGCAGGCAGGCACCTGAAGAGTCCAGAAGGGGGCATCAGATCCCCTGGAGCTGGAGTTCCAGGCAGTGGTGAGCTGGTGAATATGGATGTCTGGAACAGACACAATGAATACGCACCTTTTACCCTGCACCATCTTCCTAGCCCCTAGTTTGGGTGTGGAAGGAATTTGCACACTGATCTCCACAGAGGCGGGCATGGTTTCCATTCCCACCAGTGGTCTAAGAGCCCCTTCACCCCTTCTGCACCAGCATCTGTTGTCACTAGTGTTTGCTTTTTTAATGACTGTCACTCTGATGGGTTCTCACTGTAACTTTAATTTCCCTTCCTCTGATGGAGAGTGAGGCTGACCATCCTTTCATGTGTCTAATAGAAATTTGCGCCTCATCTTTTGAGGACTCTGCTTGCTTCACTGGCTCCTTTATTGTAGGCTTTTTTGATCCTTGTTTAGCTTCTTGAAGTTTATTTGGGTTTTGGTTTGGGGGTTTTTCTTCTTCATATTCCAGCTAATTCTCCTCTGTTGGATGTGTAGCTTGCAAAGGTTCTGTGAGCTGTTTCTTTAGATGATTATGTTAGCCATTTCCTGGGCCTCTGCCTTCTAGCTTCAGTTATTGGCATTATGTCCCAAGCAACTGGAGTCCTGTTTGGAAAACCCTAGCCAGTTCATGTATCTTGAGGTATTTTCCCTACTGTGCCCTTCTCTGGAATTTGAAGGAAGAAAGATACATGACTGTTTGGGGTTAAATTTCCCTGAGAAATGACTTCTGTTGTAGAAAATAGCACAGGAAATTGGTACCACCTATAAGGGATAGCCAGTGACACAGAGAGGCAGGGCTGTGTATATTTGTAATTGGTCCCTGGGCAGCTCAGAGCTGGATAAAGATGTTCAGTGTCCTCTGCTCAACAGGGAGAACAGGCTGGAATACCCCACATCAATCAGCCAGGCCATTACATGAGCTGGGAAACTCCCTTCAGGCAGGCTAGAGGAGAGACTAGCCTGGGAGAACACCAGTGCTGGGGAGGATGCCCTTGTCCTTTAAGGGGTCTGGGTAGCATACCACACAGCATGTGCTGTTGTGACTTTGTAGGCTTATGGATGGACCCATAGTCATGTCTACAGCCTGTAGGAGTTTTACACATAAGTCCTCTTGAAGGCAATGATCTAACTTCATTGGGTACTGTAGAGCTCAAGATGGCTTTCAGACTGATATTTCTACATTCCAGAGTTGAGGTCCAGCAATACTTGGTAGAAGTGTTGTTTCTTCTTTCTAACACGTTCGTAGGATGTGGTGTGGTATTTCAAAAGAGATGCCACCATCAAGGAATACATTCCTCTGCTGTTCCCTTCTTTTCCTGGATGGTCTTCCTCTGGCTTGCCCTTCCTGCTCAGACCTAAGAAGCAGAGACAAAATGAGTTTATCCCAAACGTAGCACCGTGACACCCTGCTCTCCCACTGCCTTCCTCCTCTGCATCTTTCCTCTTTCCCTCTTTCAAATAGTCCTCTCTCATCTGCTCTCCCAAGTTTCCATGTGTCTAGCTTCCGGTGGGACAAAAGAGGCATGGGACGGAGTCTAGGCAGTGTATATCCTGGGAACATTGCTACGGAGCTGTAGAAAACCATCTGAAACAAGGGAGACCCCTCGGTGAAGATGCTAATGCCAACATCACATCTAAAACCAAGAGATTCTGACCAGTCTCAGTGGGAAACCAGAGGAGGTGTGGAGGATTGTGGTACGTGGACCAAATGGATGGTGTGCAGCGATTAACAGTGAGGTGTGAAAGAAAAAGCATGCAGACATACTTATGGTGGACAGACAATGCATTCTACAAAATTATATCATACAACATATTTGCAACAACATGGAGAATAAGAAGTGAACTGAGCAGTTAGCAGCAAAATTGACCGCGTATGAGCTCTAAAATTGACCTCTAGATTACTAGAGCTGCAACAGTGGTCCTTAGGAAGATCTACAGTGTATGGGCTCTTCTGGAGCCATAACAGTGGTCCTTAACAATGTCCTGTGTCACCAACCTCTGTTAGTTTTTTTATTGTGTTTGAGGTGGTTTCATTTTTTAAAAAGATTTATTTTATTTATGTGTGCATGCATACATGTGTAAATACATGTATGTGTATGTATCTGTACATGCATGTATGTGTGCATTTGTGTGTGTGTGTGTGTGTGTGTGTGTGTGTGTGTGTGTATTTGTGTGCTCATAAAAGTTCCCACAGAGGCCAGAAGACGGTATCAGATCCCCAGTGGTGTAAGCCACTGCACATGAGTGATGGGAACCAAACTCAGATTCTTCTACAAGAGCAGGAAATACTGTTAACCACTAAGCCATCACTCCAGCCCCCTCCGTTAGATATGCAGTGACTTAGCTAGCCCAGGCTGCTCTCAGACTTGCAATGTGGATAAGGGTCAACTTGATCTACTGACCTTCACACCTCCACCTCCTTCAGGAATCATGGGCAAGGGACCCAAGTCTCCCTTCATGTAACTCATTTTTAAGGCATGAAATAAATAACAGGAGGATTTTTTTCCCAAAGAAAACAATGATAATGAAAAGCAAGTACCAAGATAATAAAAACCAATGGGTGGATGTGTGCTGCTTCTTCATGCCTCGAGTAAAACAGAGGAAGCTGGGTATCTCGTCTACATGCTTGATGCTGTTAGTCTCCTTGATGTATTCTCAGCATGACTGCCTCCTGCTGGACAAGATGTGGCCTATGCACACCCCAGGAGATTGACAGTGTTCTGGACTTGGGGTGAGAGCTGGGCTTTCTGGTTGCCACGGATCTGCTGACGGCTTTGGTGGGGACATTTTGCTTCTGCAGGTACTCTGACAGCTCTGGGAATCAGGAGGTGGGAGGTTTTCCTCCAGCACTAGTCAGACCATCGAGATCAGAGCCAAGACTGCAGCTCCCGTTGGAGCTGAAAGAGTTCCTGAAGGGAAGATGACAGGTTTGCAGATGAGGTGTCTACCAGCCCCAAATGAGCTAATGCCAGAGAGTGATGGCACTCCCTGTCCACATGGGGGCAGCACTGAATCAGTGTGACTGAGGACCTGGGCCTGAAGGACCTTGGGAGGGACTCTGAGAGTGGCTAGTTCTTGGCAAAGGGGCCTTATAACAAGCTTGTAGGTATGCACTCTGGAGTTAGCCTACTGTTTAAAGCCACACTTCAGGGACTGGAGAGATAGCTCAGCTGTTAAGGACAATGCCTGCTTTTCCAGAGGTCCCGAGTGCAATTCCCAGCAACCACATGATCAGAACCATCTGTAATGGCATCTGATGCCTTCTTCTGGCATGCAGGTGTACATGCAGATAGAGCACTCGTGTACATTAAATAAATAGATAGATAGATAGATAGATAGATAGATAGATAGATAGATAGATAGACCACACTTTATTTACTATGTAACCTAAGCCTTCCAGGCCTAGGATTGATACAAAGAGCAAATTAACTAACACATAGCATATTCCATGTCATTTCCTGCACACACACACATTTGTCCCTTCAGCTCATGATTTGGACAGGGACCAGGCCTGTGGTGATTTGGTCTTTAGTGGATTTCAAGCTGGGGAATCACATGAGGTGGGTGACCCAGGCAGCCAACGTGTCCTCAGCTCAGGGCCACGGTGTTGGTCTCCCAATAGTATAGCAGGGTGCTTTCCCTGCAGTGAATGCTGAGAATGAAGAGAGAAGTCAGGGTTTAACCCCTGCATTGCTGGCATGTCTTTCACTCTACCACACTCTCTGAGCCAGAACAAGCGTCACAGTCAGATCAGTCTCAAGCTGAGGAAAGGTGGGTCTCACTGTAGCAGCAATGGCAGGCTCTGTAAACAGGCTCCTGCAGCAAATCAGCCCTGAGCCAGGCACCCAGGGGCCCATCACTGTATCCAGCCCCATAGCGGAAAAGACCAAGAACCCTCTGCTCCAGGGACATCACCAAGGTCACACAAATAGAAAGGAAGGGGGCGGTTATATAAGCCCAAATCTCTCAAAAGTTAAAAGCTCATCACACCATGTTATCAGCTGTGAGCTCTCTGCCAGGGCACTCACCCCCTCTGCTCGTCACAGTCCTGTGATAGCAGCAGGTGTCATGAAGACAATATGAAGATGAATTTCAGACACCAGTGGGGCAACACCCACAGTGGGTGTTAGGGAAAGCTGTCTGCACTGTCACCCTGGGACCAGCAAGGACCGGATGGACTGAATTAGCTGATCTGGCTAGGCGGGTGTACCTCCCCTCACTCCCCCCCCCACACACACACACTTGTTGTTGCATGTGCATCCATCCTGAAGCTGTGTTCTTGGGAAGAAGATGGCTTTCCTGACTAGGACAGGATGGTCTTTCACTTAATGGTATGTACGTAACTGCACTCCCCACTACAGCCTCCAGCATCTCTGGAGAAGGAAGTCTTAAGTCACAGGAGATAGAAGCCCGGGTTATATGAGGTTATGATATGAGCCTTGTTCATGCCCAATCTGTCTCTTGCTGCAAGATTCTGCATTTGTGTTTACCTCTTTTAGCTCTCTAGAGCGAGCTAGGGTAACTGAGGGAGTGGGATGCCCCATCCACCTGCCCCACCCACTGGCAAACCTTCCAAGTGGCAGCCATTAACATGAGTGTGTGACAGACCTTTCACTCCTGAGCATTAAGGAACCTCCCTGGGAGCTTCCGGCCCTCTCTCTTTTTCCCAGGCCACCTTCCTGGTGAATCCCCAGTAAGCCTCTTGGTGCCTGGAATCCACCCCTGGAATCTCTATTCCCCAACTGGCTCTCCCTCAGCTCCTCACTCCTGTTCTGTCCCAGCACTAACAGAATCTGCATGTTTATTAAATTGCTTCTCACCAAAATTGCATCTCCTGGTTTCCCAGGTGGTGACTTCCCAAGTAGCTCTCTGTTGAGGCAGGTTTTGTCACCTATGGTAAGATATCACCTCTGTGTTCTTGCTGTGCTGGCCTCTCCTTTGCTTCCCCAACCCTCAAGTCAGATGGGGAGAAAAAGAAAAAAGAAAAAGCAAGAATGTGCTTCCTAAAGAAATCTGACATTTCTTTAGAAATCCCAGGCTGTGGCGCCACCTCCGAGGTCCCGCCTTACCAGCTCTATAGCCACAGCCACTTGCTCCCAGCTTCAGGAAAATGTGACTGACTAACGAGCTAGTGTAGCTGAGACTGGGCTCTGAAAGCAACTTCCTGGGTTCGAATCAAAGGTTTTCTGAGCTTTGGTGTCTTCATCTTTATGATGAGCAGGCCAAATATGTGCGGAAGATGAACTGCATAGCTCAGCTGAGAGAAAACACCTGTCAATAACCTATGCATTCTGCACAACACATCCTCCTTAGCGCACCCTACACAGCATGTTCTCCATGGTATATCCTCCACAGCATATCCTCTACATTATATCCTCCACAGCATATTCTCTACATTATATCCTCCACAGCCATCCACCACAGCTCATCCTCCACAGTGCACCCTCCCCAGAGCATCCTCACAGCGCGCCCTCCACAGTATATCTTCCACAGCACATGTTCTCCACAGTATATCCTCCACACCACGTTCTCCACAACGCACCCTCCCACAGAGCATCCTCCACAGTGCACCCTCTCCCAGCACATCCTCCACAAAGGACCCTCCACAGCCTGTTCTCCACAGTAAATCCTCCACAGTGCATCCTCCACCGCGCACCCTTCACAGTGCACTCTCCACAGCATATCCTCCACATTGCTAATGGCCGCGGTCAGCAGATGACACACTGGGAAAGCATTTGTGTGTGGAGAGAACCTGCTAAGGCATAAATACCAGTTTCATCCCGTTAAGAATAATGATTGTAAGGCCTTAGGCCAGACATTCTGTCTTGCCTTGCATATTCACACATCAGGAAATGAGAGAAGTGGGGCCAGACAGAAGGTAGGTTTGTCACACTGATCCTTTCTACGGAGGGGACTTCACTGAAAAGGATGTTCCCACATTAAGTGAGTTGGGGACACTCAGTGTTGCAGGTTGATCTGTGATGTAGAAATGTCCTATCAGATTGATGCTTTACGACATTGCTGGCCGTACTATTTTGTACTGTTATTTACAGGCGTGTTCTTGAATGCACATGAGCACCATGGGTGCTCCCATGCCACCAGAAACCAGAAAAAGTTTTCAGATCCTCTGGAGCTAGCATTACAGTTGTGAGCCATCAAATATGGGTACTGGGAACTAATGTTGGGTCCTCTGGACGAGCAGCATGTGCCCTTACCTGCTGAGCCTTCCCCAGCCCATAGACTGTGGAACCGTTAAGAGGAACCTGTGATGGTTATACTAGGGCCATGCTACCTATCATGCTCTCTGCTTCCAGTTCCCCTCTGGCATGAGCAGCCTCTGCCTTGGGTGCCCACTAGTGCGCTGATGGCTGGAAACTGAATTTCCCTTGTGGACCGAACCCTTGATTCAGAATGGCTTCTTCCTCCCCGAGGCTGGTTTTGCCATGCATTTTGGTCACAGGAACAAGAAAGCCATTGAAACATTAGGTCAAACAAAACAATAGAGTCCTTGGTGCCTTTAAATGTAAAGGGGTACATCAGCAGGCAGAGGAGACCATCTGCAAGGGCTTCTGGAGAGTTCTTTGTCCACAGATTCTTTCCACTCGGCATAACTGGTAAACTCTGGGTAGACAGGCACCTCATCCACCTTCCCAGCATGACCTTCAGCCTAAGATCAGGCAGGGAGGCATCTCAGATAGCTGACACAGAACAGAGTTCCCCCTTCATGGTTCACTCTGGCCACAATTATGTCTAATTCTACTTCTGTAATGCCACAGCCTGGCCCAGTCAGATATCTGCAAGTGGATAGCCATGCATGACTGGAGTGTCCCTAGAGTCAGCAGAGGGAAACCAGGCAGATCATCAGGGAACAGAGACAATGCTGGGCTCCTCTGTTATTTAGAAAAAAGTCAGGAAATTGCCCTGGTTCCTGCCTACTGAGTCCAACCTTGGTGTAACACATGTGGGGTTCAGGAATCCAGGGCATCCAGCCAACCTCAGCTCTCATCAGCACCAAAGTCTTGGGCGACATTCTCCCTCTGTCATGTCAGTCAATAGCTTAAGAGCACACCAGCCATTGGCAGACTTTGAGGAGCCACTCACTCATCCCTACCCTGTTTAACTGAGATAGATGCTAGAGAAGTCCTGAGATATGAGCTGGTCTGCTGTGACCAAGTTCCCCAGTCTGGAGCTATTCAAAGCTCAGGTCCCCCTGCCTACCACTCACGGAGGTTCTGATGTGAGAACTCCACTCCCTTTTTTGGCCCCATTAGGATCATAGAGGTTAAGAGACTTGAAGACTCCATAGCCAGCCTGTGAGTGTGCCTGGCTTGAGGTTGGCACAGGGTTCCCTAGAGACCTTTCCTCATTGCCCAGGCTGACCTCCCTGGGGAGGACAAAGGGGCCTCCTGGAGAGGTGATCTGAGCCCTCTAATGTCTCTCTGCTCTGAGCTTTCCTTGCCACTGCTCTTTGCCCTACAGAGGAGAGGACCACCCCACCCAGAGACACAGCCACACAGCCTCCACAAAAGCCTCTGCCTCCTCCATTCATTCATTTGTTCTTCCAGCCCATCCCTTAATAGCAGCAATTTTGTGCCCATTTTACTGATTTCTATACAGAGGATAGCTAGTGAAAATAATAACCCTCTGTCAAGTGATGGGTATGGAGCCTGTGCCAAGCCTGTCTCTACTGTCCATTCAGCTATATAGCATCTATACATAGGAAGCCCATAAGGGGCAATTAGAACATCAGCCCTCAGCCCTCTAGGATGGTGGGAAATCCCTTTGGCAATCAGAGTAGCTCTTGGGACCTTCCTATAAGCTTTAGGGCATCACTGGGGCCCTTGCTATCTTTGGCACATCTCTGGGGCCCTGACTGTTTTAGGATGTCTTAAGGGCCTTCTCAGTCTTTAGGACATCTCAGGGACCCTGGCTATCTTTGGGACATCTCTGGGGCCCTCTCAGTCTTTAGGACATCTTTGGGGGCCTTACTGTTTTTAGGACATCTTTGGGGCCCCTCACTGTCTTAGGGCATCTCTGGTGTACTGGCTGTCTTTAGGCGATCTCTGGGGCCTTCTTGGTCTATAGGACATCTTTGAGGACCTCTCAGTCTTTAGGACATCTTTGGGAGCCTTGCTGTGTTTAAGACATCGTTGGGGGCCCTCTCCATCTTTAGGACATCTTTTGGGTCCTGGTGTCTCTAGGAGATCTTTGGGGCCTTCTCTGTCTTTAGGACATCTCTGGAGTCCTGTTGTCTTTAGGACATCTCTGGAGTCCTATCTTTAAGACATCTCTGGAGTTCGGGTATCTTTAGGACATCTCTGTAGTCCTGGTGTCTTTAGGACATCTCTGGGGCCCTCTCTGTCTTTAGGACATCTCTGGGGTCTTGGTGTCTTTAGGATATCTCTGGAGTCCTCTCTATCTTTAAGACATCTCTGGAGTCCAGGTGTCTTTAGGACATCTCTGGGGCCCTCTCTGTCTTTAGGATATCTCTGGGGTCCTGGAGTCTTTAGGACTTCTCTGGGGCCCTCTCAGTCTTTAAGACATCTTTGGGGACCCCTCACTGTTTTAGGACATCTCTGGTGTACTGGCTGTCTCTAGGCAATCTCTGGGCCCTTCTTAGTCTTTAGGACATCTTTGGGGAATCTCTCGGTCTTTAGGACACCATTGGGGGGCCTCTCTGTGTTTAAGACATCTTTGGGGGCCCTCTCCATCTTTAGGACATCTTTGGGGTCCTGGTGTCTTTAGGACATCTCTGGGGCCCTGGCTGTCTATAGGATAGAGCAAAGACGTTAACATAGCCTCTGACTTTGCCAGCCATGCTGAACTTCACCTTACCTCCTCGATTCTTGCTTACTACTTTTCTTCTTTTTCAGCTTCAGGTTTCTGTGGCCCTGGAGCTTGGATTGGGGGTGGATGATAAATCAGCATCAGGACAGGATGCTAAAAAGAAAGCAGAGCCATGCTCTGGTTATGGCCAGCCCAGAGTTGGCTGACCTGAGGAATCTCAGGAAGGAAGGGACCATGTAAAACTGAGTCCCATGTCATATCTGTAAGGGAAACTGTGAGGGGCCCAGGCTGGCAAGAATTCATCAGCCTGAGTCCCCAAATACTGTCCCGGTGAAAACTCAGAGCAAGGCCTGCTAGTGTGTTCAACCTACACAGAGGAGACACTGATTGGCGTCTGGGGACATCAGAGAGCAGAAAGTGAGATGCTAGATACCCAAGATGCTGCGAACTCTTAGGGATCAGGGAGGGAGAGAAGAGGGAGAAGATTGCAGAAGCAGACCAGGGAGAGGAAAATAAAGAAGAGAAGGAAACACACAGTCTGAGCAGAGAGAAGCAACCTGTACAATCCCACAGTCTGGTCAGAGTCCCTTCCTGCTCGCCATCACTTCTGAGGTCCCCTCCTCTCACCTGATATATCTCTGAGCTGCCAGAAGACCAACACAGTCTGGCAGAATTTAAGCACAGAGGGACCCTCCTATGCCAGAGTCAATTACCCACCTGTCCCTCTCTGCATTTGGGCCCTGGATCTTTCCAGATGCCCTGAGTCCCTGTAAAAGCACCCATGGAATCAATACATCAAGGGTGACATTATCCCTGTGTGTACTACAGTGCATATTCCAGGACTTACTGCAGACATGGACCCCCTGGGCCCTGGAAGCTGCATTTTAACAAGCACCATTAGCTATCTACATGTGCTCTGAAGTCACAGAGCCACCACTGAAATGTGTAGCCTCCCTGGCCTAAGGCTTATGTGGCCTCAAATCCCAGCAGTATACTGGCAGTGTGCTGCTTTCCGAATGCTTCAGCTCTGGATTCTGTAGCGATATGGCGAAAGTAAAACCTCCTCAGGGTTACAAGAGAATACAAATCAAGAAAACTCATTGGCATGAGGGAAACAAATCTTCCCCACGAATACTAAGTAAATAAAGAGATGCAGACAAACAAATAAATTAAGCATACATAGTCACCAATCCTGAAATATTAAGCAAATAAATATTAGCTGGTACTATGATATTATTTGGAGCCATTCCCTGTTCCTACTGTCAATATGGCAGTCAATGAGGCTACTGCAAGGCAGCATACAAGAGCCAAGCTTCCAGCCCAGCATCCACTCCTGCAAGGGAGATAGGTAAAGCAGGTAAGACATTCAAGTCCGGCTCACCCACTTCTGCAGGCAGGTTGGGTGGGTGCAATGACAATTATGACCAGAAGAGGGAGGCATAAACACGCGTTTCAGAGCAGAGCTCAGGGATCCTCAGAGTGGGAGGCTCTCTGGGGAGGAGGGGGAGGCTGGGATCAGCATTTGTTCTAGAACCAACACACACACAGCACACAACACACATGCACACACTGTTGATAGTAATATCTGGGGATGTTCACAGGCTGAAAGCTTGTTCCCCCAGGTTGCCCAGAAGCCAGGCTCAGAGCCGCTCCATGAGTCTCTTTCCCGAGGGCTCAGAAGCACCTCGTTAGATTTTATTTTTCACCACCCAGTCTGGCCCTGGCAGGCCGTGGGCAGAGTGCTGGCTGTCGTGCCTTTCTGAGAAGGCTCTTGGCGGAGCTCCAGAGTGGGGGCCTCCTGTTCTGTTTGAAGGAGAGTTGTGGTAGGCACTTCACCCAGCGCTCTCAGAAAACTTTCTTAGCTAAAACAGTTGGAAGGGTGAGGATGGGTGGGGTGCTAGGGTGGACGTGCCTGCCCTCCACTCACCAGTCGATTTTCTAAAAGAGGGGATAAGGTAGCCCATGGCTGGAGTACCTGCTGTGTGTTCCTCAGCACCAGACACCCAGCGCTTCAGAGACCTCCCATAGAGGTGAAGCCTGAGGCTCAGAGAGGTCAGGTGACTTGCCCAGAGCCACACAGCTAGTGAACAACCAAGATGATGGCATTTTCCACCTATTGAGAGCCTAGCATACTTATGGGCACAAAGGTAATCATTGCATGTTTGATTGAGCCTATCTGTAAGTCCAGTAAGCCCTTCTGTCTGCCCTAAAGCCTTCCTTCTGCTCCACACTGCCTCAACCCTGGAAAATGCTGGTCTCCATTCCCCCAACCTTCCAAAGGACTAAAATCCCCATTTATTCCCCCTGGCCTCAGCAGCAGCCTGGTGAGAGCTGTGGCCGTGGCTGGAGGACATTCCTGCTGGTAAATGCCTGTCCTGAAGACCTGGGCGCCTCGCTCGGGATGTCCCAGCAGTGCAAAAGTGAGGAGGGGACACTCTGGTTACACATGTCACCTGGCTATCTGGGACTAGGAAAAGCATATTGTTCAAGAGTGATGAGGTGCCGTCCTCTCCTTCCCACAGAAAGTGGCGCCAGCACAATGAACGTCATCCCCCTTATACCCCAGCCCCCAGCCCTGGGGACACCACTGTAATAAGCCTTGGCTGTGTGCAAGCTCTCACCCTGCCTTGTCATGCAGTCCACGTGGCACCATGCAGACATGTCACTTTCCTTCTGAGGGACTCTCCCTCTCCTGAAGAAATACTACAGGTGCCCTGGTATTCAGTGGTAGCTGAGGAAGAGCCCCTGTGTCTTGTTCTTCTTCTCCTGAGAGCTGGGCTTGACCTGCTCATACTGCGGAGTTCTCTTATAAGTGGCCTGTGGGTGAGGCTTGGCCACTCCCATGCAGGGTAACTAAGGTGGCCATTTGAACTGGCATGTGTTTGGGGCAGGAAAGGGGACTCTAGCCCTTTCCTGAGATCTTCATCCAAATCTTCCAGCGGGGGTGGGGGGGGGAACCTAGCTTGTCTGGAATCCACCTTCACTTTCAGGTTTACCCATAAGCTTGGAAGCTCTGTAAGGACTCCATTGCTAAGATCTACCTGTCCCCCTTGGCAGCCACCACGGCAGGCAGATTGAAGTGTTTGAAAACACCTGGGCATGAGGAAACGTGGCTGGGAGGTGTGGGGGAAGGGTGGCAAAAGAAAGCCCGCCTTGATGAACCTGGGAGACAGTCTCCTGGGTAGCATGCCTAAGGAACTTTGCAGAGCCAGAGAAAGGCTTGGAAAAATCCAGATAACTTGCCATGGTCACCTTAAGGCAGCCCTGGCTCAAGTACGTGTGCTTTCTCATTACTCATAAGATAAGACTTCCCACGTACTACACAGGTACTGTCTCGGTCACTTTTCTTTCTTTTTTTTTTTAATTTTTTTTATTACATATTTTCCTCAATTACATTTCCAATGCTATCCCCAAAGCCCCCCCCCCACTACCCACCCATTCCCATTTTTTGGCCCTGGCGTTCCCCTGTACTGGGGCATATAAAGTTTGCCTGTCCAGTGGGCCTCTCTTTCCAGCAACCCTGTAGGTGCAACATTATGAACTAACCAGTACCTCGGTCACTTTTCTTATGGCACGACCAAGAAGCAGTTTGAGGGAGGTGGGACTTCCTGTGGCTCATGGTATAAGGTGAAGCAGTCTGTCCCAGCAGGGGATGCACAAAGTGCGCCTTTGGTCACCAAGTATCCACAGACAGGAAGCAGAGTGGACAGGAAGTGGGGCTAGGTTTCAAAATCCTAAGGCCATTCCCTAGTGATGCACTTCCTCCAGCACGGCCCCACCTCCTAAAGGTTCCACAAACTTCCAAAAGAGGAGGACCACACTCGGTGGGGGCAGGGCCGGGGGGATGACATCAAGTGTTCACACACAGGAGCCTGTGGGGGACACTTCCACTCAAGCTGTAACCAGTGTGCTGGTTTACTCTGTGGAGGCACACGGTTTGTGAAAGGCACCTACGAGTTCTCTTGCTGCCCTTTTTTAGGCAGTGAGGATTCCTTCCTGGTAAGAAAAAAAATCTACGTCAGAGCCCGGAGAATGGAAAGTTTTTTTTTTTCTGTAATATTTATCCCCGCAAAATAAATATTTCCCCTTCTATCCAGGTCCAGCCTATCTCTGTTGACAGCTTCCCAGGTCCTCCTGAAACATCCAGTCACTCCAGGAACTGGGAGCAGGGTGACCGGGCAACTGGGTTTTTTTGTTTTGTTTTGTTTTGTTTTAATTTTGACTGGACTTCTTGTAGCTTGAGAGGAGGCTGCCAAATGACCCAGTTGATTGACTTGCTGGGGAGGGTGGAGCCATGGCTGGAAAGGGAGAGGAAGTGCTAATGAGCATGATCCTGAGGGAAGACCCAACCCCAAAGAGCCAAACTAAGGCTTTCCACACATGGGGTTGGAGCAAGGTAACCTGTTCCCTGGAGTCAGCCTGCAGACACATCCCCACATTTCCATAAGGGTTCCCTTCAGTCAGCTCTGCTCAGAGGGGTAGATAACATGCCTGGCTTGAGATGAGCAGGCTCTGAAAGGGCATCAGTTCTGAGGGCTCTGCCTCCTGGTCCATGGGATGGACTACTGCCACTGCTCTGTGGCTGCAGGGCCCTCTGTGAAACAGGCCAGACTTTGTCATTAGCTGCGGCTCTAAGGCCCACGATCAGTCACTCACTGTCCATGGGGCTTATTTCAGGCCTTTCAATATACATCCCTTTTCTCTGTCTTTAGACTTTGCACAGCCTCCCTCCCTCCCTCCCTCCCTCCTTCCCTCCCTCCCTCCCTCCCTCCATCCCTCCCTCCCTCCCTCCCTCATGCCCTCTAGGGTCCTACTCACAGAGCCTCCCCAGTGCTGAAGGATTTCCCATCACTGACCCCAGCACCCAACCCAAGCACACACCCCTTCACACCTCCTTAGAACCCCATACACCTCCCGCTCTCCCACAGAGCACTGCATCTCAGTATGCATGTCATTTTCTGCACACGCCTCCCCCCCCCCCCACACACACACACACCCCAACTGCAGTTCACAGCAGCAGCCTAGGTGGGGCCCACTCCACAGGATGTGCTCAGTGAACACATAGTAGTTGAAATTAGGGGCTGAACAAACGTGAATCTGCCCCTGTGGTCCTCTTGGTCTGGCATATCCTCTTCCAGACTTCAGGTTACAGCACGAGGTTTGGTTTGGTTTGGTTTGGTTTGGTTTGGTTTGGTTTGGTTTGGCTTTGATCAGCTCCTCTCTGGAGGCCAGGAGGCTTTCAGTGTAAGCCAAGGGTTCGCAGAAAGGGGAACATCAGTAGGAGGTGCAGCTCTAGGGCCAGGGAGAACAGCTGTGGCCCCGAGGAAGGCTCTATGGGAAGTGGATCGGGGCAGGGCAGGGACTGGGCTAAGCTCCACCCCAAGTTTAAGTCCAGGCAAGGGCCAGATAATGGTGGGCTTGAGCAGAAGTTCAGCACATAGTAGGACCTTTCCATCAATTGCTGTCTGTGTGATAAGCACTTCGCGGGCTTGATTCACTGACTTCTGATGGAAATACCTCTTTGTAGAGCCCAACTACTGTTCCTAAGTCAGCCAGGAAAAGAAGGAAAGATCAAGGAAGATGGGAGCTTACCCAGACCCACAGGTAATGTCCGGCCAGCCCTGGTGCCAAGCCTTTGATCCCAAGCACATCCCTGGTCCACTGTGCCCTGAATAAGATCACAGAGAGCAAGAGTCTTGCTATCAGCTCACGACCTTACCCCCCCGAGGGGTGAGGGGCATGGCTTGGGGGTGGAGGCCAGAGGTTGATCTGGATGTCTTTCCTCAGTAGCTCTCCACATTGCTCTAAAGATCAGGGTCTCTTGTAGAACCCAGAGCTGTCTGTTCAGCTGAACTGGGCCCTGAGCCCCGGGGCTCCTCCTGCCTCTGCCTCCCAAGCCCTGGGATTACAGATGCATGGGCTATGCCTGGCTCTTTTTTTTTAACATGGCTTCTGAGGATCCTCAGACTTGCAAGGCAAGCATTTGACTGACTGGGTGTGTTGGTTACCTTTTCTGTTGCTGTGATAAAATACCATGACCAAAAGGCAACTCGATGAAAGAGTTTATTTTGGCTATGGTTGCAGGGAGGTAGAGTCTTCCTTGTGGTGAAGGTGTGAAGCCTGAAGCTGGCTGATGGTGTTTCCATGGAGACATTTGAAGCAGAGATAGAGAACAGGAAGCAGAACCTGTAACCCTGTGCATCTAATGATGCTCTGCCTCAGGAGGGCTCTACCTCCTAAAGGTTTCATATCCTCCCCAAACAGCACCGCTAATCAGGGACCAAACACATAAGCCTATGGAGGCCATTTCTCACCAAATCACCAGGTTGAGCCATATGCCGGCTGCTTTACACACCATTCAGTCACTCCATGGGCACTTCCTCTTGGACTTCCTAGTGCCCCTCTCGGCCCCACAGTCCTTCCTAGCAATTGACTCTCTCCCTTTGTTCTCTAGTAGCTTGGGAACGTCTCATAAGGCTTATTTCTACAGCCCACACAGAGTGCCAGCCCACAACGGACTGCAGGCTGTTAGCATTTTGTCGTGGGCTTGAGCACAAAGGCTTGGACTCAGTTTACCTCAGAGTGTGCAACACTGCATCTCACCGCTTCCCCGTGGTGTGAGCCTGGAGGACAGACTGATTTTAATGTCAGGTTTCATGTGTATGTGGGGTGGGGTGGGGAGTGCAGGCGTGTGGGGTCTCCAAGTTCCGTTGAATGGAAAGCTAGGGAGTGAAGAGACTCACAGAGCTCACTCACTGTCACTGCTTTCTGGAGCAGAAAGTTACAAGAATACAACTAAACAGTAAGCTGCATAGATGGCAATAGCAACCTTCCTTTGGAATGAACCTCATAGCTATTCTCACCTACTGCCCCCCTTCCCTCTCTCTCTCTCTCTCCCTTTCCCTCCCCTCTCTCCCTTCTCACTCTCTCTCCCCCTTCCCTCTCTCTCTCTCTCCTCCCTTCCCCCCAGGATTACCCCCCTTGTAGATACTATCTGGAATCTATGCTCTGCAATGGGCTGGCCATTGAAGAAACAACCATGCTGTAGGTCATGAACCGTGGGCAGCAGTAGGACCTAGGAAGTGAAAGGACAAGCATCTCAGGCCCAGAGTTAGAGGCCCAGGAGCACACAGAGACACAGTGCTGCTGTCTTGACACAGCTGTGCGTTCTCCTGAAGTCCTGACCTCAACAGAGGCAGCAAGGGTGCCTGCTTCTGAAGAGAAGCCATTTCAATAACTGATGCTCAGAAAAAGGATCATCTATGTACAGAGAAAGAAACAAGACCCCATTCTTTAATCATACAAATCTCAAAATGGTCAAAGGTTTAAATATAGGCTTTCAAGCTATGAAACTCCTATACAGATTCAGAGCAGAAATGCTTTAAGATATGTATCTTGACAGTAATTTGGGGACATGGTGCCCTTAGTGCAGGTAACAAAAACAAAAGCAGATGGGTGGATTCTGTCAAACTAGAAGGCTTCTCCCCAGCAAAGGAACCAATCACCAGGCTGGAAAGGGAAGAGGAGGAGGCGTTTGTGAACTAAGTGTCTGGTAAGGGGTTAATACCCAGGGTTTATGTGGCTCTTAAAGAACTCAGCAGCCAAAAAAAATAATAATCTGATTAAAAATGAGAGAATGACCTAAATAGATATTTCTCCAAAGAGGATATACAAGTGGCCAGGAGAAAGAAAGAAAGAAAGAAAGAAAGAAAGAGAGAGAGAGAGAGAGAGAGAGAGAGAGAGAGAGAGAGAGAGAGAGAGAGAGAGAGAGAGAGAAGGAAAGAAAGAAAGAAAGAAAGAAAGAAAGAAAGAAAGAAAGAAAGAAAGAAAGAAAGAAAGAGAAAAATCATGCTCAAAATCACTCATCAAATGCAAATCAAAACCACAGGAAAACTGTTCTAGCTCCAGCAAGGATAGGTATTGTCAAAGAGGAAGAGAGCAGCACTCCTGGCATGTTGGCATGTTGGCATGGGTATAGGGAGAATGGGAGACGTTTTCATATAGGGTGTGGACTGCACGTGTAAATGAGAACAAACACTATGGCACAGAGTGTGGCATCCCCCAAGAAGCTAGACACACAGCAGCTGTATGCCCAAGCTATCCTGCTGGTGGGAGTAGCCAAGAAATGGAACCTGTGTGTAGAGAAGACAGTTAAACTTGAGAGCTGACTGAGGCATGTCATACTTAGCCTTGTGTAGGCCCAACCTAGTCTCCATTAGATGGCTAAGAAAGTGGTATCTATAAACAAGAAACAGTATCCAGGCATTAAAATGACTGACATGCTATCATCTCCAGTAACACAGATGAATCCGAAGGATGTGTAAAGTAAAACAAGACAGGTCCAGGAAGCCATAAACCCCATGTGGACTCAAAACCATTGGCCTCAGAGAAGCAGACAACAGGATAGTAGTGACTGGAACCTAGAGAAGCTACTAGGAAGAGACAGGGGTAAGACTGGGTGTTCAGGATGCAGCTGGAGAGGAAGTGAATCTTAATGTTCTGTTGCAGAGAAATGGCATTGATCTGAAGTAACAGGTACCTTTGGGGCTCACTGCAGTGTGTGTGTGTGTGTGTGTGTGTGTGTGTGTGTGTGTGTTTGTATGTGTGTGTGTGTGTGTGTGTGTGTGTGTGTGTGTGTGTGTATTCCCGCTGCATCTCATACATGCACAAATCACCACGTGCTTGCTTTAGTTCTTTACTGATCTGGTGGTGCAGTGCAGGGGATGGGACCCAGGGCTCTATGGACATCAGGCAAGCTGGCAGCATGCAGCTACTCAGTGCTTTGCTTTTGGAAAACTACGTATTACCTGGAGCCAGCAAGATGACTTAGGAGGTAAAAATGCCCATGACCAAACCTGATGACCTGAGTTCAGTATCCAGAACCCGCACAGTGGATGGAGCGAAATCTATGTTATCCTCAGATCCACATGCACCCTGTAGCGTGCACACATGTATGCACACACAAATCAGAAAAATAGAATTATTTTAAACACTAATAAAAACATGTGTTCATTGGAAATAGAAGTGAATGTTTTAAAAGTCCTGGCCCTCAGTTTGTAGCTGGGGGGTGGGGGTAGTGACTATGTGGTTCCCTTCTTCAGAAGACCGCAGAAAGATTCAGAGTAAAACACAGTGCACAGACCTCTATGATCAAACGTGGACACAGTCATAACCCAGAATCCAGCAGTGAACTATGAAATGTGACAAAAAAAAAGCAAGAGTGACAACATGTTTGAAAAGTAGACACATTGGGTTTTAACAACAATTAACATATTTGAACCCCAAAAGGGATGCCCACCAAAGAAGATGCTTGCAAACCCCATATATGATAAAGGTCTAGTGCCCTCAATATATAAAGAGCTTCAGTCTATAAATAGCACAGTGACCAACAAGTCGAATGAAAATAAACCAATCAGACAGTGGTCAGTATATTTTTATTAGACAGTCTGCTAATATTCAAAATGATCCATTAAATGCTAATCAGAACCACAGGAGAAATGGTCTAGCCCCAGGGCCAGTGGGTGATGCCATAAAGGAAGAGAAAAATAATGCTGAATGCTGGCATGCTGGCACAGGGGGCAGAGGGGAGAGGAGAGAAATAGAAGGAATTGCATTTCTGAAGTAGAAATATAAATTGCCAAGGATCATGTGCAGTAAGGAATTTTCTCATCAGTCAGCTGAGAAAAACAAGTCCAAACCATTCAGAGAAGCTACTTTACACGCACTGAGAGGTTGTAGCTTTCTAAACTGAAAATAACAAGTGAGGATTCAGAGGAATATGAGCCTTCATACAATGCTGGTGGGGATGTAAAGGGGTACAGTGGCCATGGAAAAGCCTGAGGGTTCCTCAAAAAATTCAACACAGAATCACAATATTGTCTAGCAACTCAATCTTAGCCATACACTCAAAATATTTCAATGTTTTAAAAATTGAATATGAATGTTTGTGGAAGTACAACTCATAGTAACTAAGAGCTGGAGATTATCCAAATGTCCATCAACAAATGAGATGAGCGATTGTGGTATGTCCATTCAGTGGAGTAGTATTCGGGCATAAAGGAAGTGAAGTATTGATGAATGCTACCACATGCATGAATCTTAGAGACACTGTACTGGGAGAAGAGACCAGACACAGAAGATAGCACAGTGTGTGAGCTTGTTTCTACGAAATGTCCGTGATGGGCAAATAAATTAAGACAAAGGATCTCAAGATGACAGAGGCAAAGACAGGAACTGGCTTCTTTAAAGGTATAGCAGGGTTCCATTTGGAATGATAAAAATGTTTAGAGAGCTGGAGATGTGGCTCTGCAGCAGAGCACTTCCCTAGCATGCATAAGGCCCTGAACTAGATAGAGCAGTTGCTATACAATATTGTGAATGTTCTGAATGTCCCACAACAGCTAGTTTTGTGCAGTGTCAACTTTATCTCAATGTATAAAAATAACACAATAGACACATATAATACACATAGTAACACATAATACAGAGACAGCAACTGGGAAGGTGTGTGCCTTAGTTTCTTTTCTATATGACAAAGACCCTGACAAAGTCAACTTAAGGGAGAATGGGTTTGTTTGGGTTTGGAGTTCCAGAGAGTTCTAGTCTCTTCTGGTAAGGAAAACCTGATGGCAGGTGCAGGAGGCTGCACACACACACACACACACACACACACACACACACACACACACACGACTCATTTCCGCCACTGAGGCTCCACCTCCCAAGGCTCCACAAACAGCTGCGCACCAAGTGCTCAAACTCAGGAACCTGCAGGAACCATTTCACATTCAAAGCACCCCAGGATGGCTTTCCCATCATCTGAGGCGTTGTGTGTCTTCCCCTCTGGAAACCGACCTTTTGTAAAGGCTGGGGATGGACAGGCTGAGAGGAGAGAGGATACAGCTTTAGCTTGGTCTCCATAACTCTACAAGCCCTGGGTGCAGTAGGAGCACCCTCTGGGTGAATAGCCTCGCAGGTGGAGGATCTTCTGTGAATGCTTGGGGGAGCCACAGTGATGACAGACACCGGGAGATACAGATGGGGCAGAGGCTGTGCGCCATCCTCATGTTTTCTGTATCCTGCATGAGGCAGCCTGCTCCTCTCACAGTGCAAGGGTACAAGGGGCTCTCGGTGTGACTCAGAAACCTTAAGAGGTGGGGCCTAGCTGAAGATCCTGAAGAGCAGCCTCCATCACACTCTCCTGTTGCCCAACGTTTTTGTGAGGCCAAGTGACCATGGGCTGAACAGTCTGAAACTGTGAGCCCAAAGGAGTCTTTCTGCTTTAAGTTGTTTCAATGGACAATCTGGTCCCAGCAATGCCACAGCAAGCATCCCTGGGTATCCAAGGATGGGCTCACTAATGTGATGCCCAAGAGAAGAGAAGTGTGTGTGTGGGGGGGTGTGCTCTGCTGTACAGATGCCTCAGGATATTGAGGGCTACCTCCCAGGCAAAGAGGAGAAGAACACATTCACATGTCAAATCCCAGAGCAGGACAGCATCCTCATGAAATCTCACAAAGGATGCCCCAAATAAGGCGTTGAGATTATATCCTGTCCAGATGCATCTGTGGGCAGTTGTCCCATATTGGCTCCACAGTTTGCCGGTCCTGGGAGCTACCTTTGATGAGGGTCAGCCCAATCACACAATTTCCTCGAGTAATTAGGCAAATTAACGCCTCATTTATAAAGACTCTGACTTGTTTCATGTTTAATTCTAGAAGCATGTTTTGATACAAGTATCCCTATATAAGATAAGAAAACGGAGGTAGATGGGCGGTAAGCCTTTTAGCCAGTTTTGTAGCTTCCCTGTGAGATGGTCTCCTGCTGCTACCTCAGGTATGTGTGTAAATGGTGCCAGCAGCAGCAGCAGCAGCAGCAGCAGTAGCAGCAAGGCCACCCTCTGCTGTCTGCACTACCCTGGTCTGTCCCAGGAGCCATGGTGTCTTCTCAGAATAAATGTCTCAGAGCCACCTGCTTCACTTTTGGAGGAAGTTCTGACATTCACTGGAGGGAGACCAAGCATTTCAGACTCCAGCCTTTGGGGTGGGGGGCATTTCATATTCAAAGCATGACATTACTCCCTTCAAGACCCCACCTCCCCACCCTCCATTTGTATCTTCTTAGCACCTCATCTGACACTGGTATCATTCATTCATTCATTCATTCATTCATTCATTCATTTGGTTGGTTACCTATCCTTTGCTAGAATCTCTCAAGGATTGTGGACACTTGATTCTTCACCTCTTCTCCAAGCACAGAACACCTTCAGGCACACAGTAGGTCTCAAAATGATGGTAGATTACATGTGAGAGGGGGGATTCGCTGATGGCCCCTGAGTTTAGAAGTTACCTGTTGCAGGTGACATCAGTAGGAACAGCTGACCTGTACAGAGCTGTCCCTGCAACCAGCCTTGGCTAAAGCTTGTTACTTCATTTTCATTGGCCTGAGCTTTAGCATCCAGGGCACAGCGGGGCAAAAAGGCTCACCTGCTCACAGGTGGCAAAGCCCAAGGACAGAAAGTGATATCTTTGTCCTCCCCTCCTCCAGCCTGTCAGGGAGCCACCCTGGGTGGTTTCTGAGCTAGCATCACGCAGGGCCAGAAGGCCCATCGCTCCTCACCTGCCTGCTGTGGGGGTGGCTCTTGGCAAGGGCCCGAGTCAGGCGTTTGATTTGCTTTCAGCACCCAAGGGGGTGGCAGACTAATTAATGGCCAAGCAGCTGGTGGATGTGCCCTGACTGTCTGAAAGATCTGGGTAGACCCACATTAAGCAACGGGGCTCAGTTTACCAACACCCTGCGGTCTAAGGGGAGACCATGTAATCCTTGGGGCAGTGTGTGAGGTTATTTCCATCACAGGAGGATGAGGGACGGGAATTGGAAGATCTTTTATTCTTGTCTTGGCCTGGCCACTAAGTACATGAAACTGAGAATATTCCCAAACCCTACCTGGATGTCAGTGGTAACCCCAGCCACCTCCTGCAGAACAGCCATGGGTGCGGAGTTAACACTGGTGTGTGCTGAGGCAGGTCACTCTTCTCTGCTTGAAGAGGCTCTGTGGCGCAGACAGTCCAGGTGCTCAGGAAAGACTGCATCCCTGCCTACTCTCCATCCATCGCTCATGCATCAGGCTGTAAATCCATGTTTGCCTTGGAGGGCCAAGCAGCCCTGGGCCAGCCTTGGAAGTTTTCTGTGGGTTCCATAATGATCCCTCTTCCCAAGCAGCGAGGCTGGGGCTGGAAGTGATCATGTTGGACACACACACATGCGTGCACACACACATACACACACACACATACACACACACCCCTGCCTTCCTCTCCCTTCCTATCTACCTATCTACCTCCCTCTTCCCCAACCTCCTCCACCTCCCGTCCTCTTTTCCTGAGCATTTACTGAAGTAGGCATGAAACCTGGTGACTCTCAGACTCCTCAGTCCCAGGAGGGCTCTCAGCAGAATCTGAGGCCAGTATCCAGATTCCTCTTCTCTGTGATATTTCGAGGCAACTCTCTTCTTGTCCTCCTCATCTGCCTCTTTTCCGATTAAAAAAATAAATACATATTGTATACTAATTGTAGAAAATTTGGGGGGAAAATGCCAACCTCCCACAATTCTGCCCCCCCCCCAGAAATAGCTGTTGTTCACATTTCTGTGTATTGACATAGCCACTTGGGGATATTGTGTTTAAATTGCTATGCTATATACTTACTGCTTATTAATTTATGCAAATATCTGAGTGTGATTAGTTTGCATGTATTTAACTTGTTAGAAAGGTTTTTTTTTCCAATGTAAGATCTGGAAAACCTGGACCTATTGCCTGAGCTGGGCATCTTCTTCACTACCTGTGTGAGACAGAAGGGCAGACTGTGACTTTCTCAGAATCTCCTCTCTACCACAGCCCCATGGTAGGTCCAGAGAACTAGATAGATCTAATGTCTCCATGGCTCAGAAAAGGTGTCATGTGCACATATTGTTTCCACAGGGCATGATGCAGGCCTAATGCTTCTCTTTGTCACCTGCTGGCTCAGAGGTTCAGAAAAGGTCAAGCAGCTAGTCCAAGGTCACGGGGTTACAACATGATGGCTCTGGTACACTGGTAGCCTTGAACTCCAGAAGCCCAGCACCTGCCTGGTGTCCTCCCACATGACACATGCACCCATCCACAGACATAGATCCCAGGGAAGGGGCTTGCAGTTGGCCCTCCTTCACGTTTCTAAGGCTAAAGGAAAAGCAGAAACTAGAGGCAGAGATTGGGGCTTAACATCCACGTGAGCCATTCCTGCTACCTGCCTATCCCAGCTACTCCTGCGTTATGATGGCCTGGCTACTTCTCCCTCTGTGTCTGTCACCACCTATCTTGTTCACAGCTCCATTTCCCCTCGTGTCAACGGATCGCTCAACAAAATGTTTTCCATCGTTGCCAGCTATTTTTATCCCTTTTATCAGAGTTATTTCCTTTGTAAATAGCTTCCTGGCACAGGGGAGGCAGCCTCAGTCGGTTCCAGCAAGTGCTGTGGGGACAGGGAGGGTGTGGGCACCTATCAAGGGAGGGAAGAGTGGAGCAACCTTGGGCCTGGCTGGCCTTGGGGACTGCTTGTGCTGTGACAATGGCAGCAGGGGGATGCTCATTCATTCCACTTCCATTGTTGGAACTATTTGAGCAGGCAGCATGTGCACAGGCCTCGGAAACACACAATTAGCGACAAGGCGCCCAAAATAGACTCAAAATCGGCAGCATTTCGTTTAGCTCAGGGCTTTTCATGCCCGCAGAGGGAGAGCATTTCTGCTCCCAAATGCACATCTATTTTACAATAAGACAAATGCTTCCTACCCCTGCTGTTAAATCCAGCCACACGCCCTTCCCTGCCAGCCAGCCAGCCCTGCTCCCACGTCCTCGGCCAGCATTTCCTTTTGTGGCTGCGAGTGATGCTCACAGCAGCGTCCTCATCTCGAGCTTAGTGTACCCTCCCAGAACTGCTGCGCCATTAGCTCTCATGAGCTGGGATTTTCATCAGCTAACACTGTGTGCAGGCTGCTGTCCTAACAGCTCACTTGCAGAAGGTGCTGCTGATGCTGATGCTGATGTTGCGGGAGAAAAGAGAGCCAGCAAGACATCAGTGGAAGCCTCCTAGCCCCAGAGGTCGCACCAGGCCACTGCAGCCAGCCAGGTCTGCTCTCAGAGTGTGGCTGGTTGTCACTGAGAGTTTAAAAGGACATGAACTTCCCAAGGAGTAGAGTTGTGGGTGGGGGGTTGAGTCCAGAGATATCAGGACTCACATTTTGGCCGTTTAGACACAACAGGACTGGCACTTATGTGAACTCGGGAAGACTGAGGCAGCGTGCACTGGCTCTGCAGAGGTCTGCACCAGACAGGCCCTAGAGCTGAAAGGAGAAGTGGACACATGACCCCACATCTAACCTGAAGCTAACTTTGAAAGTTTAATTTTCTCCAAGGAACCATCGCTGGGGAAACTACTCTTAAGGGCAGGCTGCACAAAATGAACTCAGCGGCATCTTTGGAGATTCTTTGCCTCATAATGTTAGGTTAGAGCATTTTTTATAGGCCCTATGCGTCTTTATTATGACTTCCAGTTTCGTGTTTTTATGGGATTCCTATGTATGCGGATGTGTGTCTCTGGGTCTGTATTTGTTTCTTGTGCTTCTTATCTCTTTTTCTTGTTTAGTTGTTTTTGTCTTACTCCAAATTGTTTGGTTTATTTTATTTTATTAGCATTCCTTACATGCCTGTGTTCGAAGGAGAGACAGAAAGTATGTAGATCTGGATGGGGGAGGGGGAAGTGGGGAGGAACTGGGACAAGTAGGGGGAGGGGAAACCATAGTCAAAATATACTGAATGAAAGAAATCTATTTTCAATAAAAAAAAAAAAAACAGGGTTTTACTTAAATTATGCCAAATCCTTGTAACAGCCCCACTAAGTTATTATACCCATTTGACAGATGTGATGACTGTGGCTCACAGATGGGAGGTTGTGAGTCTGCCTCTATAGTCCCTGTATAGAAACACACTGGACAGCTTGCACATCTGCACGTACATTGCTGTGAGGCTTTACTTCTTGGGATGGATTTCTATTTTGTCAAAATTCTACATTCTGGGTACCCGTACTATTGTCTCAGATGTTTGAGTAGTCTTGGGCATGCCCCCAAGCGTTTCGGGGGCACTCTGTTTCTGTTCTCACAGGATTTACTAGCCGGGATGGGGGTTGGCAGTCTTGTTCCATAAAGCGCCAGCCAGGAGAGGATTTAGACTTGGCAGCCATCTAGACTCTGCTGGGTATCAACTCACCTCCCAAGGAACCGATAAGGTCACAGTCAATAAGAAGAAAAAAAAAAAGCAACCCCATCTGGCCAGATGTGACCCTCTAGCCCCAGATCTACAAGGCCAAAAATGTCCACAAATGTTACATTCCACATGTAAGTGCAGAAAGTGGTGTCATGGAAACCTGAGCTGTAAATCCAGTGGTAGGGATTCGGAGTTTTGATTCTTTGAAACACTGCAATGCTTTCCCAGACTTGGCTCCCCTCATTGGTTCCTACTGACAACAACATGTCCTGTGGGACCTCCAGTCATTTGTCCTTCTCAGAACAGCTCATGTGGCTGCACAGAGTGAGGCTCCTTGAAACACACGGTACACACAGAATAATAGCAGATCTGTGTTTAAATCTTTACCCTTGACCCTGGTCTTCACTGAACCATGTACCCTTGAGTATATAGGCTCCCCTCTCCACACCTTACTCTCCTTATATAGGAGACAGGAGGGAAACAGAGCCTTCCTAGTAGGTAACAACGATTAAACGCAACAGTATATACCGTGTATTTAGGACCATGTCAGTGTAAGTTGTTGTTCCCTCCAGAGGGCCTGTTTTAGGTACAGTTTTCAGAGTTTGCATGGGAATCGTTCATTTTGGCTGACTACAGGCCCTTGGTGGGCTCTGCCTTGAGAACAGGAAGCTCTGACTGGCCTCTGCTCTGTGATGAAGTAATGAAGCCCAGGAAGCCAGCCCAGCCATGCTGGGCCTTGAGACCGATCTGTGTCTTCAGAAACCTGCACTTTGCTGGCTCTGGCTCTAACTGGGTCATTTTGGGTATTCTGTTCCATATAGATGGCCTGACTTTGAAAGCTAGGAAATTTCAGAATGGGCCTCGCCATGCTGACTTGTGCTGTTGACCCAGATGGAAGCTAGGCCTCTGTTATTTGCTAATTTCTCAGTGTCAAGTGGATATTGCTCTACTTGCACACAGAAAGCTAGGGCTGGAACCTCCATGGAGGGGTTCTGGTTGCTTGGAGGATTATCCTGTGCATATACTGATCTTCAGGGAAGGGGACAATGCTTGGGGTGTTCTGGAGGAGGTATTGGCTTTCTATCAGACTAGGTATCGTAGGGTTTCATTGCTATGAAGCGACACCATGACCAAGGCAACTCTTATAAAGAATAACATTTAGTTGTGGCTGGCCTACGGTTTCAAAGGTCCAATCCATTATCATCATGGTGGGAAGCATGGCAATATCCAGGCAGGCATGGTGCTGGAGGAGTCAAGAGTTCAACATCTTGATCCAACAGTCAGGAAGAGACTATCTTCTTCAGGCAGGCAGAGACTATGTCACACTGGCCAGACTTCTTAAGCATATATATATATATATATATATATATATATATATATATATATATACATACATACATATACATATACATATATGTATATATATACATACATACATATATATACACACATACATATACATATATGTATATATACACACATACATACATATATATATATATATAAAATATATATATATATGAATGAGACCTCAAAGCCCCACCTCCATAGTGACACAGTTCCTCTAACAAAGCCACACCTCCTTATAGTGCCACTTACTATGGGCCAAGCATATTCAAACCACCACACTTGGAAAATCAGTTTTATCACAGCATTTTAATTCCTCTTAACAACCTCTTCCATGAAGTTGGGCATAGTGATACACTCATATTAAACCATGCATGTGAGAGGTGGGAGCAGAAGGGTCCAGAGTTAAGGCCATTCTTAGCTATATAGTGAGTTTAAGATAATCCCAAGTCATGTGAGATCCTGTCTCAAAAATTAGGAAAGGAAATTGGAAGCATTTGACTTGGAGGTGGGACTGGACCTCAGCTGGTGAAAGGTTCCCTTGGGGACCTGAGTTCAAGAACTGAATGTGTTCATGTGTGTGTATATGTATGTGTACACATGTGTACATGTGTGCATGTTCATGTATGTGAGCGTATGGAGGCCAGAGTTGATATCAAGTTTCTCCCGTAATTGCTCTAATTTTCCACCTTTATTTTTGAGACAGTCTCACTGAACCTGGAGCCCATTAACTTGGCTAGCCTGGCGAACCTGTGAACTCCTAGGATCCACCTGTCTGTTTCCCCAGCTCTGGGACTCCAGGGACATGCCTCAACATCCAGCTTTTTACATGCATGCTAGAGAGCAGGACACACAGGTCCCGTGTTCACATAGCAAGTACTTTACCTCCCAAGACACAAGAACTCTTTCCAAAGGCAGGCATGGAGCCATGAAGATGCACTAGACAGGTGTGTCAAGGAGCCTGATATCACATAGCAAGTGTGTCAGTCAGGTTAACAGGCAGTTCGCTAACACAGAAAGTCTGGGGCACACCCAGATCTTAATGAAAAGAATGTAGTTCTCCCTCCCATTATAGTCCATGGCTGACCTTTCTTGGTGGAAAGGAAGAAGAGTAACATGGGTTTTGAAGGATATTATGTATAGAACAACAAATGGACCGAAACTGATGCCATAGAGATTAAATATAGTGGAATAGCACCTAGGTGGTCACAAAGACTGTCAATACCTCTGTATGTGAACCGCCCCCCCCCCCAGAGCAGCATTAAGCACACAGTAGGGGCTCAGTAAATATGTGTGTAAAGACTGACTGGCTATGTTACTCCTCAGTTCTATTCCCTTGTCTGAGACTCCAGGCCAATTCTAAGGCATGCCTGTTGAATTCAGAGCACAGGGTTCCTCCAGAGAGGCATTTTTAGTTACACATCCATCATATAAGTTGCTTTTACCGAAGAGCAATGTAAAAGTTTTAAGTGGAATATGGTGGCATTCAAAGGTAGGAGCACAAGGTTGAGGAGTTGAAGACCAGAGTCAGCTATTCGGTAAGTTCAAGTTCAAGAACAGCCTATGGCTACTGAGATCCTGGCTCAAAACACAGAACGAATGAGAGAACATCTAATCCAAAATAGCAAAAACAAGCCAGTCCAGGAGCCAACACACTTGAGCATGGCAGCCCAGAGCTGGGTTCCAAAGGGAAGCGTACTGTGGTTGATTAGCAATGTTTGCCATAGTCACACAGAGCATGCTAGATTATTATCTTGTGTCTTCATAGACTCCATAGTTTTGGATAATGCCCATAGAAGAAACATAGTAAGTGACAGCCACTTATCATTCAGTATAGAGCAAAATTGGAGGATCCTTGGCACTGCCCAGAGCCAGAATGAGAAAGGCCGGGGAATGAAAACCTCTGTTGGAAAACAAGGGCCTAGCAAGACTGCAGCGGCTGCTGGAACTTCTGAGAGCAAAGACCAGCAATATAGGCAGAGCACAGGGTGATGTAACTTGGAATCCTCTCGGTTGGGTCTGCTTCCTGCTCACTTGTGCCGGATAAGACAGGATGAAGAAGCCTGCAGTCATGGGGTAGGCATGAACCCAGTGGACAAATGGCAGGTGGCTGCTGGCTCTCCTTTCCTCTATGGTGCATCCTATGGAGACCTGGGCACAAAGTACCCTTCAGCCCATAGGTACCAAGACTTATATCTTATCTTAGGGTTTTTATTGCTTCAACAAATCACCATGACCAAATTTGAAGGGGCTATTCAGCTTACACTTCTAGAATGCTGTTCATAAGAGAAGGAAATCAGGACAGGAACTCAAACGGGACAGGAACCTGGAGGCAGGAGCTAATGTAGAAGCCATGGAAAGGTGCTGCTTACTGTCTTGCTCCTCATGGCTTGCTCAGCCTACCTTCTTATAGAACCCAGGACCACCATTCCACAGATAGCACCACCGCAGTGGACTGGGCCCTCCCCCTTGATCACTAATTGAGAAAATGCCCGACAGCTGGGTCCCATGGAGGCATTTCCTCAACTGAGGCTCCTTCCTCTAGCTTGGGTCAAGTCGACACAAAGCCAGCCAGTAAACATCCCAACTAGTACCACCTCTGAGCATCCTCTGTGCTGGTTGTTTGGAGTCCAGAGATACAAAAGGTCATGGTTCCCTACCCAACTGGGCTCACTGTTGGGAAGAAGAGAAAGGTCCTGTATATCTTGGGCCCTGAGATGAAACTCAGTTTAATAGCAGCATTTCCAGAAGCAAGAAATGCTTCCAAATTAGTCAGAATCCTGACTTAAGAGAGTTTCCTTGATTTTTGCAAAGTAGAAATGTCACCTCCTGCATGCCAATCAAAGAAATGGAGTCAGTCAGTGGTTAGCCATCTGTGCTGTGCTATGGAGGGTACTTGGAGGGTGGCATTGCCTCTGCCTTAGAAAGGATTTTAGGGATATTGGAGGCTCTAGAGATGGGGCCATGATGAGTGTGCCAGGTCCATAAAGCAGGAGTTCCTAGTCCAGGGAACAGCACAGACAAAGGAATGAAAGTTACTTATCTGCAACAGTAAGGGTACATACACATAGGTCAGGCTGGATAGGCAGGAAGGACAGACTGAAGAGCCTCAACTTCCACAGCTGGGGCTTGGAAGTAAGGCTACAAGTCAAGATGCTCCTAGTTCTATAAAGACCAAGAGTCCTGAGCGCACCAGCCAGCACAGCACAGTCTCCTGTGGCTCTCAGTGTGGGAGCACAGATGCTCAGTAACCATGGATTGTCTATTTAAAGACACTTGCGATTAGGTTCCAGAAGGCAAACTGAAGGATAGAGGAGCGAGGGGAGGGGTAGATCAGGAGGAAGAGGCAGCTGGGAGGGAATGGGGAGGCTGGGTGCCAGCCTGGACCCTGCTCAGACCCCTGTGTGGGAGTTGGGCAAGTCTGTCTTTCTCCACGTTTCCTTAGTACTGTACAGTAAATCACACAGTCTGGGGGCTGCCTGAGCTCAAGGCTGGGCTCCATTACTAACCTTCATAGGATCTGCTCGCTTCACCTCAGTGCCTGCTTCCTCTTCTGTTGAATGGAGGTAATTACAGTGCCTCCCTTTCAGAGTTGCTTGAGATAAATGATGACAAACACTTTTAACCCACCTAGCCCGTAACAAAGGCTCACAACAGGCTTCTCATGAAATGTGTGTGTTCTATTGTCGTTATTAGTACTGCTGGGTGAGGTACCGGCTGCTTTTCTTCTTGCTGACAAAGCAACCTGAGGAAGGGCGGGTTTATCTCTGCGAAGGTGTACAGTCTGTCGTGGTGAGAAAATCACAGCACTGGAGACTCTCTGGCAGTGGCAGATAGGACTTTCCGCTTCTCTCGCCTCAGTGAGACAGGAAGCAGAGAAAGGACCAGAAGCAAGCTGCTTCCTCAAGCAAGCCTCTGCCACACGAAGGTTCTATAGCCTCCCAAAACAATTGCACCAGCCAGGAGCAAAAGTTTACCTGTATGACCTGCGGGGAACATCTCACACCCAAACTGGAACAGTGCTGAACAAGCTTAGTGGCTGCCCCTTCTCCTGGGGTACAGGGAAACCTTCAGAATTCAGAAAATTCCATTTTCAAACAATTGTCTCAGATTGTCTTCAATAACCCTGACAGTTGCTCTTTCTAATCCAATTCTTCCTCTTAAAGCTTGAGTGCATATCTAGAAAAGCTCCTTTTCAAGGCCAAATCCATTTTCCTAGCATCAGCTGAGCCAGGCCCTGGGGGACAGTCAGGCTGAAGCAATCCAACATGGCCATGGGAAGAAAGCTGCTCAAGTCACAGTCCTGACTGCAAAGAGCCACCACCCTCTAGATGCTACCTCTGCATCCTTTCAGGTCAATAAATCTCTACGGAATTTTCCATGTTGTGATTCACTCGATGGCCAATTATATATGAGTGGGTTCTCCAAAGTTTGAATCAGGATTGACCTGGGCTGCTGCCCTTTCCAAAAGAAGCCATTCTGTATCAACAGCCACCTGCCAGGTTTTACCTTTGGCTTAGCTGCCCTTGGATATTTCTACCTGGTCATGAAGATAGTGGTATTGTATTTCAGAAATACACACCTGGAATCCTTGGGTTCTGGTTTCTTCAAATAATTCACTTTAAGGCCCCAGAAGGTGAGCCATAGGAAAAGGTGGTTATTTTGGTTGATGTATTTTAAGTCGTGATATTGTATCATTGTTGAGTTTTCACTCATAGACCAAACAAGCCTATGGGTCTCAAAGTCTCCACTGCAATGTGTTTGCTAGGGAAGCATTGTCTGTGTTCCAATCCAACCAATGATTGAGTTCTGGATGCCACCGTCCTTGGAGGCCAGACTCCTTCAGAATGAGACTGCATCTCTGATGTTCTTGAGAGAGGCTGTGCAGATGTGTTGATTGGCTGCAATAAAGGCTCGTTTCTTCTCCTTTTGTCTCTAGATGGTCAGGCTCGGCTACTGTGCCGTGTGCTGTCCACCCAGGTCACTTGTGCTTATTGTTCTGTTTCCAACCCTGGGACAGAGTTGGATCTGGCCCCTCTAGGTAGCCAATTCCAAGTTGTATTTAACAGTGACCCGGATAGTCCCTGGACCTGACCATGCCATAAATAAATAAGGTCTAACAGATGGGGACTTATAGATGAAAGATAATGACAATGTCCTCAAACCCCTAAAACTCCATATTTGCCTTCAGAATCTGCTCCGGCAGCGCCTTGGGAGAATCTTAGAAAACTTCTCTTAAAGGTCCTGAGACCCAAGACCCAAAGCTCCACTCAGCTCTTCCGTACAAATATGGAAGCATCCCACCAGCTTCACTGCAGCTACGTTTCAGACACTAGCTACTCAGCTCCAACACAGACAATGGGGACCACAGTGAGCAAGCCTTTTCTGGCCTGTGTTCCACTACTATAACCCAGTGCCAGAGGCTGAGTGATTTATTTTAAAAAAAAAAAACCTGGGTTCTAGCCATGCTCTGCTGTGTGGAACAGGAGGTTGAAGATCAAGAGAAGACAAGAATGGAAAGGCAAACAGGGCCATCTTCTCACCGCAGCTAACCCACTCTAAGACACCCTCAACCCATGTTCTGTCCTTCTGATCTAATCACCTCCTATCCATCCCTATCTCTCAACACTGTCACACTAAGGCTAAGTTTCTGGGACATGAGCTTTGGGGACACACTGAAGTGTTGGCATAGTTCCATCCCTATCCCCTCACCCACTCCTGTCATCACCTGCCTTTCCTCCTCTATGTCTCTCCATCCTCATACACTGCTGCCCCAGCCACCCTGACCTTGGCACATCCTCGCTCTCAGCCCTTCGCTGTCAGGTTCCTGCTGCCTGCAGCACTGCTACCTTCCAAACTCTTACAGGGTCTTCAGACCAATCCCCAATGCACTCTCTCCCAGGAAGGTTTCCTGGGCCTCCTGGGTTAGAAGTTTCAACCTGTCCTCCCTCAGAGCTCACAGAGCACATGTGATAGTCCCCATGACAGTAAGCTAGAGCTCATATTACCCCACCACGTCAGAGAGGTGTCACAGAGCTCAGAGAGAGCATGGGTGTTAGTTCACTTATCTTTACAGCACAGTATTCCTAAGCCTTCCTGGGCATGGGAACTTTGACAGTTTCTCTAATAGACCTATGCCTCAGTAGTTTCACCTGTAAAATGGGAACCCAAGCCCCCTTTCTCTCAGCCTCACTGTGACCTATATGAAGTAGTAGCAGAACAGACATAGGAAAGAGAGTGGCTACTGATTCCAGGCTTCCATACGCATGGCTCTGAGCTCTTTCTAAGCAGTTCAAAGCAGTTCACTTAGAATGCTTTTGAATGTGTTGGAAATAATTGTGCAGGAAGTTGCAAAGATAATTCAGAGAAATAGCATGTGCCTTTCTCCCAGGGTTTTCTGCTGGCTACATCTCACACAGAGTCCGTATTAAGCCTAGGACACTGACTTTGGTCCAGCATGTGGGTATTCTTCTGTGTCATGTTGTCACCTACCAGAATACCTCTATCCCCACAGATGCCAGCCCTCTAGTATCACACACACACACACACACACACACACACACACACACACACCCTGTATTCCTTCCCCTCCTCAATCCATGGCAACCACTGCCAGTCTTTCTTCCATCCATTTTCCTCAGTTCCTCTCTCCTCCCCTATATCCATTACCCCTGTGTTTTTCTTCAGAAAAGAGCAGGCCTCTCAGTGATACCACTGAACTCAGCATAACCAGATGCAATAAGACTAGGCACAAACCCTCATATTAAGGCCAAAAAAGGCAACTCAGTAGAAGGAAAAGGGTCCCAAGAGCAGGCAAAAGAAACAGAGACACTCCTTCTCCCACTGCTGGGAGTTCTACAAACACTGCAAGCTAGACAACCCACACTTTGTATGCAGGGAACCTAGTGTAGACCCATGTGGGCTCCAAGACTCTCCATTCAGCCTCTATGATCCCCTATGAGCCCTGATAGCTCATTCCTGACACTGTTCTAGTGGGGGCCTCAAACCCCTGGCTACTATGGTCCTTCCACCCCGATTTCTGAAGGGTTCCCCAAGCCCTGCCTAATGTTTGTGTATGGGTCTCTGCACCAGCTCCCATCAGCTGCCTGAGGAAGCCTCTCCAATGTTGATTGGCTAGGTACTGATCCAGAGATCTGGCAGCCAGCTGTGGCCTCTGGTACCATCTGAAAACTTTCCTCACTTCCTCATGGTTCAGTAGAATGTCAAAGTGTAACCTTTTAATACTGACCCTTTCCACTCAGCAGAATGTCCAAGATTCATTCAAGCTGAAGATCAATAATCTATTCTTCTGTTAACTGTTCAATACTGGTCCATAGACATACAATCATCTTCCAATATCAAAGCCCAAAGGATTGGCGCAGGTTCATCCTCGGAAATCAATCACTGCAGATGCTCAAGTTCTGGGCAGATCAGTTTTTGCTATTAACCTGACTCAAATTAGAACCACATGAAAAAGTTTTAATAAGGATTTGTATAGATCAGTATGGCCTATGGGTAGTATGGGTAGTATGGGTAGTATGAAAGACTATCTTGATTTTTTCATTGATGTAGAAAGACTCAGCCCATTGTGGGTGGCACCATTCCCTAGACAAGGAGTCCTGAATTGTATAAGAGAACACTAGCTAAAAGCAATCAAGCAATCAACCAAGTAGGCCTGCATGCATTTATTTCTCTTTGCTTTTGAGCAAAGATGTCCTGTGATTAACAGCTTGAGTCGCTACTTTTACACCCAGGAATGATGGTTTTGGTATTGTAAGATGAATATACACTTTCTCCCTTAAATTGCTTTTTGTCACACTTATTTTATTGCAGACACAGAAATGAGATTAGAACAAATCTCTTATATAAAATGCTGGAGTAGATACCTCTGGACCATCCATCTACACGTCATGCTTTCATCAATGGTCATCCAACTTGAATCTGAATTTAGCTATAACATGTGAAGCTGCTGTCAGCGTTCCTGTGGGTTCTTTACGTGCATATAAGTCTTCCTTTCACTAGGGTAAACACCCAGGAGGGCCATTGCTGGAAAACATGTTACTGTTTTTGAAGAATAAGGGAACCTGTCTCCCAGCATGGTGGCACCTGCCCACATTGTGGAAACATGTAGTTAACTCAGAGTGCTCCACATCTCTGCCTGCATTCAGTGTGGTCATTAGCTTTCTTAGCTGTTCCAATGGATGCATAGTTGCATTCACCTTGGTCTTATTTCCCTGGTAGTTGTGCTGTTGAGCATTTTTTTTTCCTGCTTACTGGTATTCTGTACTTCCTCTGTGGCAAAACACATCTCTGTGTCTTTGCCTATCTAATAACTGGGTTATTTGTTATACTTTGTATGCACTGTTTGGAAGTCTTCTACGTATGCTAGGTAGGGGTCCTTTCCCTGTTCAAGCATTTATATTACCACCCAGGAGGAAGGTTTGAAATGGGATTGCCTCAATTTGACAGATGAGGACGGTGAAGAAGGGAGTGGTTAAGTAGCATTTGACTATCCCCGGGACAGCTGAGAGTATTTGCATGGCCAGAGAGCATACTCAAGAGACACACAAGTCAACCTTGGTGACACAGGAAAACAGAGCTATACACAGGATCCAGGGGACTTGGGTGTGAGCATTGCTATACTTCACAGTGTTGTTAATCCCATACATAGACAGACCCTATTATTTTTTTTATATTTTTTATTATTACGTATTTTCCTCAATTACATTTAGAATGCTATCCCAAAAGTCCCCCATACCCTTCCCCCCACTTCCCTACCCACCCATTCCCATTTTTTGGCCCTGGCATTCCCCTGTACTGGGGCATATAAAGTTTGCGTGTCCATTGGGCCTCTCTTTCCAGTGATGGCCAACTAGGCCATCTTTTGATACATATGCAGCTAGAGTCAAGAGCTCCGGGGTACTGGTTAGTTCATAATGTTGTTGCACCTACAGGGTTGCAGATCTCTTTAGCTCCTTGGATACTTTCTCTAGCTCCTCCATTGGGGGCCCTGTGATCCATCCAATAGCTGACTGTGAGTATCTACTTATGTGTTTGCTAGGCCCCGGCCTAGTCTCACAAGAGACAGCTATATCCAGGTCCTTTCAGCAAAGGCTTGCTAGTGTATGCAATGGTGTCATTGTTTGGAGGCTAATTATGGGATGGATCTCTGGATATGGCAGTCTCTAGATGGTCCATCCTTTTGTCTCAGCTCCAAACTTTGGACAGACGCTATTATTAACCCCAACTTACAGACAGGGAAACTGAGGCTCAGAGAAATCTGACCACAGAATAAAGGTTCCACGGTCAGTCTAATCTCAGTGTCTGTGCTCCTAATTCAGAGCTTCCAAGACTTAAAAAATATATCCTTTGTAATATATATATGTGTGTGTGTGTGTGTGTGTATTTGATACTGAAAGATACTGAAATCCATCTTTTAAATACTGGTGCACACACATTAAAGAATTAACACTTCCAGAAAACAATACTCACCCTCCCCACGCGCGTGCTCTCTGACATTTCCTCATTTTGAAGTCATGCTATTTTTAAACTGGCATTACTCACCACCTCTGCTGTTTTCCTAACCCAGTAATGGACACAAGCCATGGTCCAGGCAGAGGCAGAGCCTTTGCACTATTTGCAGGACCCTGTTGATAGTGGGGATGCTGTCCTGGACTAGCACTGGGGCTGAGATCTGGCAGGTGCCCAGAGAAGCCGATCTCCTTTGCTTGTACTCCTTAGCAAGCTGGTGGTCCCCAGCCCTGCCTCCTAGACTCTCACAGAACTCTGGGCTATCTCTTGTATGTCCCACTATGACCCAGATTTGCCCCAGTAAGATCTACTCTGCTTAGTCCCTGGGGACCGGCACCATCTTGGACCATGTCCTTCATGTCACCAGCTCCTCAGAAGTCAGTGCCTCTTTAGGAGGTGAGGTTATGCCCTGTCCCCACGATGCTGTCACTTCCTTCCCCAGAGTCTTTCTGTGTGGGGATTGTTCCCCTAATCAGGATGGAGACTCGACTCATTACAAGCTGGTGAGGCAACGGCTCTGTGCTCCAAGCCGAGACAGGCTGTCTGGGAGCTTGGCCAGCCTCCCACTGCCCCGGACACCAGGGCAGCGGCCTCTGCATGGAGCCAGCCTGCTGGGTTTGTCTGCCCCTTCCCCAGGGACACAAGCTGACAGACACTGCTTACGGAGACCTCTGTAGTTTTTACTATTGCAAAAACTCACCATGATCATACAGTGAGGTCCAAGCGTCCGGACAACCTCTGAGTAGAGCTGAACCGCACCTAGAAACAGAGGTGACATTTACCGGGCACTTACTATGTCCCACACATTGTGAGGCAAGCTTCCTAGACAGCCTCCTATACACACTTCACTCTTCAATGGCACTCACTGGGTGCTGCTGGCTACTTCATCCCACGGATAGACAGGGCAACTTAGAATGTTTTTGGGAGGGCCACCCCAGTGTGGCTCCTGGACCCAAATGCTCACCTCACATGTCACTACTGCTCACAGGAGCATGACCCCAAGCCTTCTTTCACTAAGTTCAGCAGTCAGGTGAGTCTCCGTGAGTGACGGCATACCCCTCACATCTGGACAGCTAGGAAGAGAAGGTGAAAGAAGGGATGCGGTGAAGCCATTAGTAAGAGTCAGTTGGGCTCTTTTCTATGGACTTGGCAGTGTCCCTCGGGTGTGATGTCATGATCCTGAGAGGAATGGCAGCCAGTCAAGAGGCCCATGTACTCCTGGGATTTTCATCCAGAGGCCCCGTATAACCCTTGGGATTTTCATCCAGAGGCCCCGTATAACCCTTGGGACTTTCATCTAGAGGCCCCGTATACCCCTGGGATCACAATTCTCATCTAGAGGCCCCATATACCCCTGGGATTCTTGTCTAAAAGCCCCGTATACCCTGGGATTCTCATACTATATTGCCCGACTACCACTAGTCACACTGACAGCCACACAGAAGTCTCCAACATGACAGCTATGAGGCCACAAAGATGCCCTCTGCCTCCTCCAGCCACCAAGCCCTCTGAAGAAGACGAGGGGACGGTCCTGTGCCGACTGCAGAGCCTGTGTGAAACTTCTCATTAACTGCAGTTTAATTACTGCCTGCAGTCGAGGTTTTTAATAAAAGTAAGTCCCAATTAGTCGCTTGTTACTTCAGAAATAATTACTGATAGTGGCCCTTTGTCTTTGTGTTATTTCCGGCTTTATTCCCAGGCCCCAGAACTCTACCCAAGCATTCGTCTTTAACGGAAGGAACTGGGCTTCCAGGGCACATGAGGAATGTTTGCAGGAACTGAGGATTCAGCTGGGCCATGTGTGTCAGCCGGAGAATAGTTGGGGGTGGCAGTAACCATTCTTATGCATGAAGACATTTCTTCAGGAAAGAGCCCTGGTCTATATCCTGGGCCAAGAGTGGAGGGTCTGCTGGCCTCTAACTACAAACTGGGCCAGGCCCCAACCACTGACCTCTGAAAAGGCAGAGTCCCCACCCCCTGACAATGCCAGGCACAGCCGGATGCAAGAACTGCTTTGGAGGGAGGGGAGAGTGTGTTGTTTCCGTGCCAGAGCAGAGCCCCAATCTCTGCCCAATCTCACTTCTGACTGACGGTCCCATCAGGACTTTCTCCAAGTAAGAAGTAGCTTTGGAATGCTGTGTGGACCTTGGAGCTCATGCTGAGCCTGTAGCACATCCGTGTTCCTCGGAGGCTTCCCACAGGTAAGACAGATGCATGGTTTTGTTGAGGTAGCAATGGCATCCTAGCTCCAGGGAGTACCTGTTTGGTCTGACCTACTTTTTTGCTTTTTTTTTTAACCTTTATTCTGCTCTTGATGGGGACTAGTATAGATTTGACCAGTTTTCCACTGACATGGTTAGTCATCAGAGCTGACATGGGTTGGTTGTCAACTCTAGGTCAGGTACCCTTTAGGGTGGCTTACATTTACTAATTTGATATCCTCACAGACAACTTCCTAAATGTTTGTTTTCCTATAAGGAAACTTAGGTATGCAGAGGGGTTGAGTAGTTTACCAAGGTCAACAGGCCTGTGGGTGTCAGAGCTCAGCACACATCTCCCCAGTATCCCTCCACATTTGGGCATGTCCTCTGGCATACCGTGATGTTTGTGGAATAGAGCTGACCACATCCCCAGTCTGTGTTCTCCTGACTCTTTATCTGTGTCTTCTCGGTCTCATTTTTCTTTGATTGATTGATTGATTGATTGATTGACTGATTGATTGGTTTGGTTTGGTTTGGTTTGGTTTTTCGAGACAGGATTTCTTTGTGTAGCCTTGGCTGTCTGAGAACTCATTGTGTAGACCAGGCTGGTCTCACAGAGATCCACATACTCTGCTTCCCAAGTGCTGGGATTAAAGGTGTGTGCCCCTACCACCCAGTGACATGTTTTTTAATTTTATTTGTAGCCAGCTTTCATTTTGCTCAGAAAGCTTCTCTTGTTTGGACCAGCTGGGTGGCTCTAGCAGGTGGCCTCTGTTCTTAGTTGTTCTGCACTGAATGGGGTGGCCAGAAAACATTGGAGTCCAGTTGAGAGGTTGTAACTCTGGCTACCCTAGTTAGGAGGTGACATATCGTCTCTGCCATCATCCCGGCCAGCTCCTGGCCCCCCCACAGTGCCCTTTCCCTCAGAACCAACTTGTTAAGGGAAGAAACCCTCCCTGCTAAGCCAATAATTTTATTTTCCCCCTGAGAATCCTTTCCAGTGAGATTTAAACCATTTGGCTGGAAGACCCTGCAGAAAGAAAAACCCACACTTTCTCATGTTTTCCTTCTTACCTCCTTCCACTGGGCCAAACCACAATGTTGTCTTATTGCTCTGAAGCTGAGCTCTTCTGTGTTTGGAAGTTCACTTGAAACACTGCATCCATCCACGAGGGAAAAAAAAAATGCTGGACTTCATCCCCACACAAGAGGTCCTTTGAAAGTGTAAAGGGTTTGGGATGAGAAAAGCAAGCAGGCAAGCAAGCATGGCTCCGAGGATGGGAGCTGAAGGGACAGAAACAGAACCCTGCCTAGTAACCCTGTCGCTGGGTTTGTTTAGACAATGGGATCGTATTTGTATTTGTTCTGTGCTCCCAGCCCAGGCCGAGTTGCAGTGTACTTGTGTGATTTGCTGTAGAGGGTGGGTGCTGGCCAACCGCCCTTGTTTGCTAATCTTTGTGAAGTGTTGGGTGAACCGTGGACTGTCTGAGAACAGTATGTGGAGATCTGACCTGGCTCTGCAGTTGCTAAGTCGTCTCCCTTCCTCTGAGGCTGATGCACACTCTGCCTCGCTCCAGGACCACGTCAAACCTCTGGGCTGTCCTTCCTTTTCACTTTCTCCAGAGTGAATGGCTGCTGCTTCTGTTTTTGAGCCTCCTGTGTCCAACCCTCAGTGTAATTACCTTCCTGGCTGCTGCAACAACAAAATATGGAACAAAAGCAAATTGACTCAAGGTTTAAAGAGACGTGGTCTATCTGTGTGGGAGGCACGGTGATAGCCTGCTTCTACTGTATCTGCAGTCAGGATGCAGACAGAGGTGAATCTTGGGGCTCTGCTGTCCCCCTTTTTCCTCTAGCCCATGAGGTAGCAGTGTCCATATGCAAGGTGGATCTTCCCTGCTCAGTGAAATCTCCCTAGAAACACCCTCACAGAAATGTGCATCAGATGTGTGCTTCCTAAATTGCCAAGTCCACAGTGAAGATTAACGCTCCCACTGTAGCATAGGGATGCAGGTATGAGGGGCATGCTGGAAAGTACCTACAGGAAGCACTGAGAAGGAGTGAAGAGTAAGGGTGGACAAGAGAAAGCCCAGGAGTGGGGTGATCTGTTTGGTATACAGGCATCCCCTCTCTAACAGGATGTTGGTGATTATGTTCCCTAGGCAAAAGGACACTGTCACTGCCAGTACTGCCCTAGGCAAGGGCAGTAGGAGGCATAAGGTGTCACATCATCTGTTAGAGCAACCAACTTCTCTCGAGTTGCTAGCAATGGACCAAATAGTAGTCAGCCATATTAACTCATCCCTCTCCAAAGCTCCGTGAGGACCAACCTCCATGTCCCCCGAAGTCTGTGACGGAGGCTTCTGGTATCATCTACACTATAGCTGTGGGTGACCACTGCAGACAGAAGCACGGGATTCCCAAGTGGCTCTGTGACCTAGCCATACTCCCTAGCTCCTCGGAGCTTCCATTTCCATTCCCGCAAAATGGGTCACAAGAGTATGGGGCGGTTCTGGGACTCTCACAGGTCAGCACCTGCTGGGAGTTCAGTGAGCAGCATGCTACCTAACACTAATGGAGCAGAAACATAGATGTTGTCCCCAGTATGTAGCTGGAGGAGAGGGGAGTCAGGGGTTTTGAGCAGACCCTAAGCTAAGTCTGATGAGCTGAGGGAGGGACATTGTGAGGGTGTGAATAGGAGACAGGTGTTAGCCCAGCTTCCTCTGCTGCTTCATTCGCTCTCCTAGAGAGGGTCCATCTCAGAGGTTGCCTTTTCTAAGGCTTTCTATGAAGGTCCCTGCAGACAGGAGTTCTTTCTTGGTGTCGTCAGGTTTAGGTTATTAGCGGCACACGCAGGATCTGAGTGTTGATTCAGGGGGATTCCCAAACCGCTCTGTGAACGTGAAACCCAGAAACCCTCCTCTTGAAGTACAGCAATAACGAGATCTGGCAGAGTGTTCTGGAAATGCGGAGGCCTGTGGAGTCAGACCAGCGTGGACGGAGGCAAAGGATTCGTGTGAATTAGCGAGAGGTCTGTATCCGGAGCTGGTTTTGAATGCTATAATTTTATCTGAGTTCCATTGAGGAGCTCAGAATTGCCCAGAGGCAGTAATGCAGAGATCCCTGGGAGGCGCTTGCTTGATTGCAGAGTTAGAAACAATTTGTGCCCGGGCTTCTTGGCAGCCCGAGCCAGACTCCTTTGTTTGGCTGTCAAGCCCCTGTGTGAATGGAACTTATTTGTTATTCTTCTCTATATTTGAAAACATATCGGTTAGGACATGTGACTGTGTGCCAGCAGCTTGCCACAATATCTCAACGCGTGTTCCTGCATTTAACCCTCACTCTGATCCGGAGGCCCAGGAGTCATGCAGGTTGAGTGGCCATTATCTGAAACACTTGAATCCCAATGTGTTTTCAAGTTTTGGAGTTTGGGAATTTGGGATACTTCTATGAATGAGTGATACAGGCTAAGCATCCTTAATATAAAAATCAAAAGTCAGAAATTATCCAAAGGCTGAAACATTTTGAATAACACTGTCATGCTCACATCTAAGGTTGGAGTATTTTCTGTATCAGGCTGTCAATCAGGGCCGACTTGCTTGTGGGTAAATAAACAGGCCCCACCATACTGTCTATGCTCCTATCTCACCCCATGATGCCTTGTTGCATCTCTCTCTCCCACTTTTCTCTGCTGTTTCTACTATACTCTGATCATCCTACGTTCTAGCCTGTGCTCTCCACCCCCACGCCCAGGGCCACCCTTAGAGGTGCTCACTATTAACAGTCATAACCCCAAAGCTCCAACCCCTGTCCCAGCTGCAGCTTCCTCCAGAGGAGTCCATAGAGGAGAACCCCAAAAGCCACACGCAAGTAAAAGCAGTCTAACTTAACGCTGCAAGGCTGCAGGGGTAGTTCAGTTGTAGAGGGCTTGCCTAGGATCAAGATCATGGGTTCAATACCCAGCACTACCAGAAGTAGAACAAATTACCTCTGCTAAGAGATACAGCTCCCAGAGTAGCATAGGGGTAGAAAGAGCCGAGTCTTATTTCCGTTTCGTTCTTTCTTTTCCTGCTTTATCAGGCTAAATGCAGTCCCAAAGGCAGGCTGGTGGTGTGGCCTTTTTACCTGAAGTCTTGGCACATGTGTGGAATCTCAGGCCCCACCTCAGGTCTGTTGACTGTGTCCATCTTAACAAGAGTCCTATGCGTATTGACACAGCTGCAGGTTTGACAAACAAGCCCTTTGCACCCACGTGCTGAGGCCAGGTACAAGAAGTGCACCCGCTCTCTGTGGTTAGTCTTCTCCGGCCATACTGGTTTCCCCAAGGGGTTTTAACTGGGGTACAACAGACAGATTTTGCCGTTCTTTCTAGCTGGCCCCTCAGCTCCTACTCAGACAGGACTTGGGGTATGGCTGCAACACCAAGTCCTAAGCTCCCAGATGGCTTCCTTGCCTAACCTCAGACCTGGGAGCCCTCCAAGCTCAGAAGAAAGAAGATAGCATGGCTGGCCCCTAGCCTCCCCAAGCCTCCCCAGGTGGTCCTGGGGACAATTATGCTCTCTGACTCTTCTGAGCTCCGGGAGGCAATCCCACACTATGCCCATTGCAGAGAAGTGTCCAGGTTCCCATTGTCATCTGAGGTGGCAGCAGGAAGGTAGGCAGGTCATCAGGGTTCCCTGCCCATCTGCTTCCCATGTTCCCGTCCCCAGAGGAAGCATGCCATAACTGCCTCTTGCTGAATAACTCCATTCTGTGCTCAGCTCTCCCTTGTCGGCCTAAATGGCTGTGAAATGGGTAGAGCTGCTGTTGGGGGAGAAGAAAAACAGCACCGTGCAGCAGAAGTAGAGATGCGAACTCTATCCCAACTGTCTAATCACTGTTGGAAGAGAGGCTTTGGGCACAATGACAGCCAAGGAGATGTCCCTCCCAAAACCCCCACTGTAAACCTTTCAAGAGAACCTTCCAACAAGACAACTGATCAAGCACGCTAGGCCGGCTTCTCTATTTTCTCATTATCAGCCAACTTAGGAGCCAGATATGGTATTGGTTTCCTTTGAACCCAGAAACACACACACACACAAACCATACATACATGCACCTCCTATACCCAGGCCTATGCACTCTCCCATTGGACAGATGAAGAGGTAAGCAGTCACAAGTGCAGTTGTTCAGCCAATAGGAGGCAGAGTCCAAGCCCAGCCCTTGTACATCCATAGACACTGCCTTCCTTCATCTTCCTTCCACCTGGACACCAGCCCATTTGTTGAATGCCATCATCCCCATTCAGGGTGAACCTTTCTTCTCTGGGTCTTGTGCTACATCTCAATCCTCCCTGGACATGTGTTCCCACCCCCACACCCAAACAGGTTGTTTGGGACATCTCTGAGCTCTCGGTTACATCAAAGCCAGGGTCCTTTGAGCAAGACTCATGTTTCATCTGTTCCCCAGATGAGTGTTTATGAATGGCATGATGCCTTAGGACCACTGCTTTGGCTTGTCTCTCCTATCACCAGCATGCCTGCTCCTGCACAGGGTGCTGGGTGCCAGAAAAGAGCAGCAGGCGGCACTGCAAACAGATAGGCAGCGCCCACTGCTGTGCAGTGCTCAGAAGGCTTCCAAAGGAGGGGCTGGCAGGCCAAGTTCACCCTGCAGGCATTCAAGAGAAGTCCACTTGCACTTGCACTTGGTTTGAGTCAAGGTGTCCCAAGTTAGCGCTACTCTGGAGGACAAAAGATGTACAATGGGTCTGGTGAGGTGACTCTGCAGTTAAGAGCACTTGCTGCTCTTGCAGAGGACCCAGATTCAGTCCCCAGCACCTATATAGTGCCTTACAACAGTCTATAACTCCAGTCTCAGGGATCCAGTGCCCTCTTCTGACCTCCACATGCATTATGCATGCAAGTGGTGCACAGATAGATATACATACAGGCCAAATACCCAAACATAAAATAACAAATCTTTTAAAGTGTTTAAGATTTTGTATATGAGCAAGTATCGTATCTCTCTCTCTCTCTCACTCTCTCTCTCTCTCTCTCTCTCTCTCTCACACACACACACACACACACACACACACACACACACACAGAGACAGAGACTCATAAACACATATGAACTCACGGACATACTCCCTCCCAGGAAGTCCAATGTTATGCACTTCATAAAAATATCTTCTGTAAAAAAAAAACAAGGTCTCCTCCCCTTTTTCCCAAAGTCTGCTGTATCCATTTTCCTATTGCTATGGCAACAGATTACCACCACCTCTGTGGCTGAAAACCATGCAAATGTATTCTCTTCTGGAAGTCAGAGTCCAAGGTCAAGGTACTAACAGGCTATATTCCCTCTAAAGGCTTGTGTTGGATAGAGAGACATAACTAAAAGAAAGCTGTTTCAGTCTCTGACTGTTTGTCTGCTGTCTGTCTCTATGTCTGTGTGTCTCTCTCTGTCTCTCTCTCTTTCTTTCTTTCTCTCTCTCTCTCTCTCTCTCTCTCTCACACACACACACACACACACACACACACACACACACACACACACACATCTTACAGCAGGAGATATACCAGCCTGCCTTACACAACAATGGCCACCTATTCTCTAGGGACCCTGAAAAGATCAGCAATGCTGAGATCTGTTTGCTTAGGGAACCCGTGGTGTTGGGTGTATGTTGAAATGTGAGAGAAGAAGTCTAATGTCAGAGGACACTGATGGCTCCAGTGGCACAGTCACTGGGGAAGAGCAGCCAGCTTGTGAGAGGATGGTCCCTCGTCCTACCCCTTCCTCTATCTTCCTCCCTTCAGGGCAGCATCCCATTGGATGGGCATTGTCACTGTGCATGTGGAGGGTAGGACAACCCTCCCCAGTTATTGTCCCACACGTCAATCCTGCCTGGACAAAAAAATCAGCATTATTTCTCTGTTTGCTGACCACAGATGCAGCACAAGCAACCACATCCCAGCCACACCCTCTCAGTGACCATGGAACACCATCAGACTATGCACCAAAATCAACCCTTCCCCTCTTAGGTTGCTTTTTGTCAGAGCAATGAGAAAACACAATCTAACACAGAGGCCTCTACTGAATGTCAGGGATCCAGCTTCACTTAAGCCTGTCTCAGCCTCACTCAACAGTAAACATCATGATATTGTAGACATGGCAGCTGGGGATGTGGCTCAGTGGGTAAGAGCTAGCTGGGCAAGCATCAGGACCTGAACTGGACCGAGCACCCACATAATAAGCCAGCCTACCTCCAGGTTTGGTGAGAGACTGCCTCAAAAGATCAGGTGAAGAGTGGCACAGCAGGTAGCATCCTCCTCCAGTTTCTGCACACAGTGCACTTGAATGTGTGCAGTCATACACATAACACACACACACACACACATGTACAAAAGGGGGAAAAAACGTGTAATGTGCCCGCTGTGTGTTTTTTATATGACTTATGTAATGATTCTATAGTTGTTATATAATGAGTGGCTCTGTATTCTTATTCAAACTCCATCACAAACTGACTCAGGGAAAGTTAGGTCTGTTGGGCCACCGTGCCTTCACCAATATAATGGGTATACTCTCTTCTGGCATGTGATTGTTGTGGAAGTCAGATCTGTGAAACCCTCACACTGCGGAGCACTGGTGTGCTGGTGAACACTAGCTTGTGGCTGCTGGTATCATCCACACGTTTCGTAGGATATTTGCAAAATGTTTCTGAGCTATAGTGAATCAGCCCCAAATGGGCAGCCAGGGTGGCAGGAGGGTAGTGCAAGTCAGTCCTCTTGGTAAGACGGATGCTGGCACCTTGATCCTAGCCTCGGGTTCATGGAGGGCTTGTGCTGTGCTGGCCCTGTAGTTAAACTATAGGTTTTCAGCGGATGAAAGCCATAAGCCCAACAGTCACTCAAGCCAGCCACCTGGCTCTGCTACCTGCTGTTGGGGATCTTGCCCCGACCCAGCTCCAACCCTCGTGGGAAGCGAAGCACTGTCTCCCTCGTGGCATGCTGTTTATGTGCTCTTATGATCCTTGCAGCTGCTCAGCCCTGCCACCACCCCAACCTGAAGCACTTTTACAGGCAGCCCACGGTAGAAACATTGGCATATTGGCTTTGTTCCTTTTACATTGTTCCCCGCCCCCCCCCCCTCTCCAAAATACAGCCCTGTGGATTGAATGTTCACATTTAGGCAAATGTTCCAGCAGAGTCTAGAAGCCTCTGGTGCATGGTGTTGAATTCATGTTTTCATTTGAATGCGGGCCCACCTCTTAGCATTGTTTAAAGATAACCACTTCTGCTGTGTGTGTGTGTGTGTGTGTGTGTGTGAGAGAGAGAGAGAGAGAGAGAGAGAGAGAGAGAGAATGGTATATGCATTTCTGTAAGTGTGTGTGTGAGTGTTTATGGGTCTGTGAGTATGTGAGAGCATGTGTGTGTCTGAGTATCTAAGTATATGTATAAATGTGTGTGTGTGTGTAAGTGTATGTATGTGTGTATATGTGTGTGTGAATATGTGTAAGTATATGTGTGTATGAAAGTGTGTGTCAATGAGCCTACTTTGCCTAGTACTGCTCAGTGTCTTGCTCTTTCCTGCCTGCATGTTTGCATGCCTGGACACCAGTCCACCCATATCCCAAGGGTTGCAGAGACACCTGTAAACTATTCCTTGCTCTGTCATTGGGACTCCCAGGAGGCCCCTTGGTCCTGGTATAATGTGATCTGGGGAAGAGATGTTCAGGCTGGAAGGCAGACATGTGGAGGTTCCCTGGGAAGCCAGACCCCAAGCTGGCTCCAAGTGTCCTGCGTGGAAGGGAGAACCTGCCTGTCCCCTTTGGCCTAAGTCCTAGAGGCCAGTCCCCCGCCAAACAGACTGGTTCCTTACTGTCCTTTCCGTTCTTGGTTCTTCTCAGCCCTTGGAACATGGTTCTGGGCTGAGCTACGGACAAAAGGTTAGAGTAGAAATGGAAAAAGAGCATGGGTCTCTGCGCCAGGCAGATCTGAGGTGAGCTGTGGCTTGTCACATGCTGATTATGAAGTCCTGAGCCAGGGACCCAAGCCTGGTCTTCATCTGTAAATTCAGTCCAGCCTTCCACAGAAGGCTCCTGTGAGATGCAAAGGCTGACACTCCGTGTGAGCGCCTGTGGACCCGGGGTCATCCCCCTTCCTGTTTCACTATGGTCCTGAGTAGCACAGCTTTCTGAAAGGGGCCCACAGAGATGCTCGCTGTGATGCTCGCTGTGCTAGGGAAATATCTGCTTGTGTTTATGACCTGGCTGGGAGGTGGGGGAGGGGAGAAGGATGGCTCTTTTGCTTCCCCTAACTTGACTTTAATGTTCAGATTCTGCTTTCTGAGAGCCTCGGGGTGGGAGGCACGGGACAGCGTAGGACAGTGGAGATGGCTGCAGTGGGGTACTGGGGGAGAATTCATCTTGTCATCTTCCTAAGTCCCTCCAGGCTCATTCCCGTCGTTCAGCACATCGACAGGGTGCTGGCAGTTGGGGAACTGTCTGGGAGTGGGGGAACTGGCTGAGAGTTTGGGGACCTGCTGCTTGAAGCTCAGGCTCACAGCCTTTTACCCCATACCACACACAGACTGGGATGTGCAGGTTCCATACTAAACAAGGTAGATGCTGGCTACTGTCAAGGAGCTTCCTGCCCCGTGGCAGAGACACCGGAGCCATAGAAACAGAAAACCTGCTCTATCTGGCTTTCAGACAGTGGGTACCTGTCCTGCAGAAGAGGAGATGTGGCTGCTGCCACAATAATTCCATGGGGAGTGGCTAGGGCACAACTCAGAGGAGGATATGGGAAAGAACCCGCTTCAGAGCCAGCTGTGGTTGAGACCCAAACACCAAGCTGTTGAGCAAACATCTGGGAGGAGGACCATGTTAATTTCTTTCCCTGTTGCTCTGATAAAATACCCTATACCTTAAGGAAGAGAGGGTTGATTTTGGCTCGCAGTTTGGGGGTGCATTCCATTGTGGTGGGGACGTGTGAGTGGCAGCTGGCCTTACAGTGTCAGTAGCAGGATGCAGAGACCCACAAACACCAAGCCTCAGCTCACTTTCTCCTTTTCATCCCCTCATCCACAGCAGCACCCGGGGGGGGGGGTCTTCCCACCTCAATTAACCTAATCTAGACGATTCCTCATAAACAAGTCCAGAGCCTAGTCTCCTTGTGCTCCTAGATCCGCTCAAGTTGACAACACTAACCACAGTGGGGACCTTCCACCCAGACCGTGTACCCACTCCCCTCGGGATGACAAACTAAGCCTTCAGGCTGGCTTTGGGCTCCTAGAGGACCTGAGTTCCTCTCCTATCCCTGCCCAGGCCACTCCCATCCCACCACACTGCCATAGACTGACCTCAGGACCTTTGCACCTGATGTTTGTTCCTCTCAGGACACTTTGAACAGATATCCCTCTAGCTAAATCTCTCCAGAGCTAAAGACCCTCTCCCTTTCCTCCCTCTCCCTCTTCCTCTTCCCCCTCTCACATCATTATTTTCCCACTCATCCTGTTATTTATGTATTATAAGTTTCTCCTGTGAAGTCAGGCAATCTTGTGTGATATTATTTTTCTGTGTAACCATGTACCTGCGATTGTGGTTTGGACACAATGGGTGCATAATAAATACTCCAGTACTTGCTTGCTGACTGCACAGGTGAGCTCATCTTTTCCTCCAAGAGCAGCAGTGAAGAAAGCCCAAGTCTGGCTGTGTGCTGGGCTGGAGTGGGAGACCCTCAGTCTGGCCTAGAGTTGGGACCAGGGACAGCTGGGACATCAGCACTCACATAGGTGACCTTTGGGAGACCATATGATGCCTGAGACAGGGGCATGTCTGTGTGGAAGGGGCAATGAGGAGGAGGATCCTCTAGGCAAGAAAAGGCAGTTACTTTATCTAGAGATACAGGATCAGCACACAACAGGAAAGGAAGAAAGACTACACACACATGTACACACACACACACACACACACATGCACACATGCACACACACACACACACACACATCCCCACCACTGTGCAGTCTTGGGTGTCCACACACATACCCACAATAACAATTTCATATTCCGCCTTAGCCTTTTAGTATTTGCTCTCAACTACTCGGTCCTCTGTGCCCTGTTTCTTCCCAGGAAGATTATGGATGCTCCAATATGATCGTGTAATGAATGATTAAGAACCTAGACCCAACGCCAAGTACGAGCTCTGTGTCCCTGGGAAAGTAACTTAAGCCATTTGGTTCTCTTCCCTGCATTGTAAAATGGGAGTGATGCCAATCTCATAAATGGTTATGGAGGTTAAATGAGATGATAGACAGAGAGGGACGTATACATTACACATGGTGTTAAGTGGCTGGCTACATGGCCAGACCTGTAGAAAGCCCCAGGTGTTAATGGAGCATTTAAAGAACGTGTGGTAAGCAAGACATATAGGATTCACTGGATGTCAAAAGATCTGTGTGGATTTGGAGAGATGGCTCAATGGTTAAGAGCACTGACTGCTCTTCCAGAGGGCCTGGATTGAGTTCTCAGTACCCACCCGGTGGCTCACAACCATCTGTAATGCTGGTTTTAGGGGATTCAACACCTTCTTCTGGCTTCCACTGGCATCCATGTGAGGCCCAAACATACATGCAGGCAAATCATCCATGTAAGCAAAGTAGTGATGATGAAGATGATGGTGGTGGTGGTGGTGGTGGTGGTAGTGGAAGAGGAGGAGGAGGAGAAGGAAGATCTGTGTGCCTTTTGGCTTTGAAGTTGAGCAAACTATGAAAAAGGAGGACTTTTCCTGAGCACAGGTCACTCACTAGCCACTGGCCACAGAAGCTACAGTTCTATGCAGAAGGGAACAATTTTCATAAAGGCCTCTGCCCTGACCATTTAAATGGAGTCATTCTCAAAACAGAAAGATGAGTCACATGTGTCTCCTGGTCCCTTGCCACTGTTACTGTCTGTCTGTCTGTCTGTCTGTCTGTCTGTCTGTCTGTTTGCATGGGGGTGCTGTAATTGAGTCTATGGGTGCATGTTCTAGACTGCTGTCCTACTACTGAGTTATATCTCTAGCTGCCCTTGGATGTTGCTCACCCCTAAGCCATTGGGTGGGACAAGTTCTCAGCCTGTGCCTCAGTTTCCTTGTCTGCCAAAAACCACTGCTGGTAACTACTAGCAGAGAGTGCCGTAGATGTCCAAATGGAAGGGGTGTGTGTGTGTGAGGTGACTGCAGGGGCAGGCACATGGCATACAGTAAGTGACAACGCTGGCCCCAGTCCCAGGAAGATACTCTTGTGTTGACCCCACATCCCTTCCTGCTGTTTTTAGTGCTCCCTGTCACAGTCAGGAAGGGCTTCACAGCTAGGCAGCAGGAGAGCTGGTCTCCCAGACAGGGGCAGAGCCAGTAGACATTATGCTCCTCCCCACGAATGGGAAAGTAAGCCACATTGAGGCTGCATCCATCTTGCTTCCAAAATAGTGCCTAACACGAAAGGTCTTGAGGCTCCCAGGCTTTGCTGAAATCAAAGACTGCAGAACAGCAATGTGCTCCTAGTCTGAGTGGCACTCTCGGTCTGCAGCTCCTTGTTCTACCTCTCCCACCTTTACCCTTATCACCCCTGTTCTTCCATCTACCCTGATCTCAGTCAGCTCTATGCCCAGCCTTCCCTCACCAAGTCTCAGGGAGCCGCCAGGAAATCAAGCCCAAGTCTCCTTTCAGGCAGAGCAATGGAGTTCTCTCATTTCCCCTCTGCTTCCAGACCAGGGCCCCAAGAGGCACTTGAAGACCTTTTCCTAGACAAAGAATAACAATTATTGGAAAACTGTAAGAAAGAGTCCTTGGAACGGAACTGTGTCTTATAGAAGGCTGAAGTAGCTTCAGACAGTGTTTGGTGCCAGTGATTTTTGTTTTGTTTTGTTTTGTTTTGTTTTGTTTTTTCTGACATGCTCACACATGCACATGTATGGGTAAACACACAAGCACATTCAGTCTGAGGAGGTTCATTCCCTACCCTCTCTCTGTCTCCCTCCCATCTTCAAGGCAGTTCTAGACAGTGAGCGTCTGAGCTTTCAACTGGGCAGGGGTAGTGCAGACAGACAATCCTGCTAGTAAAGGGGCAGAGAAGGACCTGGACATGTCCCAGTTTAGAAGGTACCTGTGTGGCCCTAAATCATGTGTACTGTTCTGTGGCTCAGCCTGACCCTTAGCACCTCTCCTAGCATGGCCCCATGGCCTTCTCCTTTCTCCCCTCTTCACCCACCCTTGCTGCCCTACCTACAGCCATAGACCCTGTTGTCCACAGCAAGGTTCTCCCATTCTTAGTCTTTGTAGGCTGCCAGGGACACCTCCATTAAACTCTTCACCCTCTTGGGGGAGCAGCCTTGGGGCCACTGTCCACCTCCCCAACTCTCTTGTGTTTGTTGCTGTTGTTAAGACAAGTCTCAACTATGCAACCTTGGCTGGACTGAAACTCACTGTGTATGCCAGCTTACTCTTATCAGCTGGTGAATATAAATGTAGCCCCAGGGAGGTGTCCTTTTGAGCAGTGACCCTGGTGACCACCGGTGTTCTAGGAGGTGGCTGTATTACTGGACAAGGAGCCCAGCTTGGGACTGAGACTCACAATCCAAGGGTGAAGACTGCCTGTGGTCAGAGGATCACCCTGCTGCCTTGAGACATCTAATTAGCCACCATTTTCCCAGGAGACGGCTCGGTTGTGTAATTTTATTTCCATACCTTACACTCCCTCCATCAGCACACGGGATCTGGGCCCATCTTTTGCCAGGCTTGTTGTTTGTTTGCATTCCAACCATGCCAGGTGCCCCCCTCTCATCTTTCCTCAGCTCCCGCCCACCAGGGAACATGCCTGCTGGCAGGTGGGGGAGGGTGCAGGGAAGAGCTTTCCCACTTTGCCCTAGGACCAGCACGCTGGGAATGCATGGTTGCACTTCCCGAGTGGCACTGGGCTCGCTGGTGACTTCCCTCCCCTCCACCCCCATTGTCATCTGTTTACAGGGAAGATGATGGGAAGCAATGGACATTAGAGTTGGAGATACCTTCTCACTGTGTAGACCAGGCTACCTTTCTCACTGTGTAGACCAGGCTACCCTTCTCACTGTGTAGACCAGGCTACCCTTCTTACGGTGTAGACCAGGCTACCCTTCTCACTGTGTAGACCAGGCTACCCTTGAATTTACAGGGATGCATCTGCTTCTGCCTGTAGAGTGCTGGCTTTCGGAGGGTACGCCACAGCAATGTGACTTACTTCTCTGGGCCCTACCCTCACCAGCAGTGAGGTGACAACCCTTTGCACAGGCAGATTCTTCACCCTTCTCTAACTGGCACATCCCAGATGAAGTAGTATTCACTGTAGAGCTATGCCGACTAGAAGTGCCAGCTGCATAGGCCTTACCCTCACGACAGCAGGCTGCCCTTGGCTATTCAAAAGCTTCTATCAAGTCTGGATTATACTGGCCCATTATTCAGGATTACTAGACAGTGCAAACTCTTTCACTCCATTACACAATCTGACTTCTGTCAGTTCCAAGGAGCCAGCCGGAAGGGACACCCTGAAGCCACTGTGATGGCTCTTGCTCTTGCCTCCCTGGGCTCATGTCATGTTTCTCTCCTACTTAGAACACAGCCAAGTTCTCAGCACTAAGTAAGACACTATTTATGTTCTCTGGAAAACGAGCCCATCTCCACTCTATTGAATGGATTCCATTTAATGGAAATCCCACATGGGACTTCACACCAGCTTTCTCCAGCAAGATCATGGCTCAGCACCGTCATCCATGTGCTGGAGATACTAATAGTCCCACTTAACAGACAGGGAAACTGAGGCTTTGAAAGTGTACATATGTCTAAGATCACATAATCGGTAAGGAAGGAACCTGAGGAAGCTGGCTCAGGCTGTCCTAAGCTTGTCTGCCTTGTGTCCCCCTCCCCCAGCTGTGAATTCCTTTGTGTGTGGGAGAGCCATGTCCATCCTTTCACTGGAGTGCCTGGCAAGGGCTCACTAAGGCCCTGTGATCAAGAACATGGTTCTTTGCAGGCCTAGCCTCCTTCTGTCCCTCCCCTTTGGCCTCTGCTTCCACATCTTCGTGCCAGCAGCACATCAGGGGGCCTCTACTTGGATGGCAGGTTGCTGAAGCAAGCAAAGGCTTGACCTGGGCCTGGGGCTACTGGCCCAGCTCCTTGCCCTGCCTGCCTTGCAGACAGAGTGGGGCCTGGCACCCAGGACCCCCAGCCTTTAGCTGCCAGCTGGGCAGTGAGCTGCTAAGCCAGCCAAGGCGCCGACACTCATAGCCACCAGTAGAGACAGAACCCAGGAGGCCTGGTCAGCAGTTGCCTGTGGGCTGAGAAACATTCTGGCCCCGGCTCTGCTTCACCTCAGGAGTGAAAGGAACCTGACAGTCTGGGCTCTGTCTCCACAGTATCTGGGCTTCACAAACCAGGCACGGCTGAGCTCAGGCTGGGAAGATCGGCTGCTTCTCCATGCCCCCACCGTGCACGGCATTGACCACTGCTAGGCTAGGCACTCATGGATGGGCGTCCCAGATCTGCTGGAGCTGGGCACCACATTGCCTGAAGGAAAAAAAAATCCTTTGTCTTTGTAGGTGTGGTTGGAAGAGCCCCTGCCCAAGGGACAAATGGATTCCAAGGTTCACTGGCTCCTGGCTATGTGGCCTTTACCTTGTCTTTAGCTTGTCACTTCACTTCTCTGAACTACATCTTTATTTGCCAGATGGAGATAGTCACACAAAAAAAACTTAGCATGGCTGTTGTAAAAATAGAGTTCTTTTTTAGTGGTTTATAACATTTTTCATTAACATGTATTGATTGTACATACTAATGAGGTTCATACTAATGAGAACACATGCATACAATAGGCACCGATCAAATTTAGCCTCTCTGTACACTACCCCTTCCCAATACCTCCAGGACTCATGATGTCAGATTCAGGTCCATGTTCTCTCTTCTGCCATGTATATAACACTGGGTGAGCACACTGTCCTGTCTCCCTTCATATCTGGCTCATTTTGATCAGTACAGTGCTCTCTGATCCCCGTTTTTGCTGCAGAATAGCTAACTAGTGTCCACTCTGGGTGTGTCCCGCGTGCTCTGTGTCCATCCGTCCGCCGACTTCACACCTCAGTGGCCGATAGTCATCGCACAGCACACGCGGCGGTGTGCAGGTGTCACTCGGGCTGATTGTGTTTCCTTCGGGTACATACGCAGGCGGTGAGTAGCTGGGTCACGTGCAAGTTCTATTTCAGTGCTGAACCTTTGCTCTGCTTTCCACAGGGGCGGAACTACTTCGCATTCCCACCGCAGTCAGTGAGAGGCCGTTTGCCTCAACTCTGCAGCGGTATTTATTTTGTTTGGGTGATTTAAAAAAAAAAAAAAAAAAAAAAAAAAGATCCTTGCCATGGTAACCCAGATGCGATGTTATCTCAGTTTTTGATTTGCGTTTCTCCGGTCGCTAATGATAATGGGCGTCTACTCGTGTATTTACAGTTTCCATTTTCTTTGAGAGATATACTCAATAATTTGCCCACTTTTAATTAGATGACCTGGTTGTGCTGTCGCTGAGGTTATTTATGAATTTCCTTACACGTTCTGATGTTAAACCTCCGTCAGATTAAACAGCTGGCAGATATTGCCACCGTTCTGCTGGGAGTGTGCAGCAGAAGCTTTTGTGGCTAGTGCTGTGGTGGTTTAAATGAGAAACGCCTCCCCCCACTAGCCCCCCAGGCTCGTGTACTTGAACATTTGGTCCCCGGTTGGTGGGGCTGCTTAAGGAAGTTATGGAGTCCCAAGGAGGTGCCATCTTGCTGGAGAAGGTGTGTGTCACTGAGGGTGGGCTTTGAGAGTTCATAGCTTCATCTCACTTCCAGATTGTTCCCTCTGCTTCCTCTCTGTGGCTGAGATGTGACCTCTCAGCTTACTGTGACTGCCACCAAGCCTGCCTGCCCAGATGAACTCTCAGCCCTCTGAAAATGTAAGCCAAGACAGACTCTTTCTTCCATAAGTCATTCCTGGCTACAAGAACTCACCCCTGCATTTGTTAGAACTAGCAAACATCTCCTTAGGTACAGTCATTCTGTACCATAGACCTTGCTTCTCAGTCAGGCTTTGTGGCGTACATTTATAACCTAAGCATTCAAGAGGCAGAGACAGGCGGATACGCCCGTCCATCCCCTAACCCTGCTCCAGAGCTACAGTGTGAAATCAAGTCTCAAAACACAAAACAAAAACAACAACAACAAAACCTCAAAGGGGTAGTTTCCTGCCCCTTTGTGGTCCAGCCTTGGCAGTCTTGGTCACATGGTTCTAGTGGTTCTGTTCCTGACAGCGATTCGGGCAACCAGGTGCTTTAGAGCCTCAGAATCCACCATTCACAGCCAAGGCCCCAGGAGCAAGAGGAAATGGCTTTGGATGTGTGCAAGACAATCACTCTGCCATCTCTGAAAGGATTTTCTAGGAACTGGGGAAGTTGAAGCAAGAGTTATGTGACAGGAAGTGACAAGAGATAGGATTGTGCCTGAAGGCAGAGCAGAGCACTGGCCACGAAAGCCAAGATAGGCAGTTCCAGTCATGGCCGAAAATAGTGCAGAGTCAGCAAATAGGCTTAGATGTACAGTGACACAATGCGATTTTCCTTAGAGTCTGATGGCTCCCCCAGCATGGAGGAGCTATTGGAGGGAGAGAGGCTGGAGGCCTTAGAACGAGGCAGAAAAGCATCCCAGTGCTCCAGGCAAGCTTCCTCCAGGGACCATCCAGTGCTCCCAATCAGGGTCCCTTAGGAACAAGTGAGCAGAGAGTGTTGGGAAGAAGAGGGGAGGTGGACAGTTGTCCTCACAGGCACTGATGGCTGCGGACTGGGGTCTGAGCTGTAGTGAAATCTCAGACAGGTCTTGGCTCCGGTCCATTCACTGTCTAATTGAACCTCGTTATTTGTGAAAAATGCAACATTTGCATAGCTTGAGAGTTCAGTACAAGTCCAAATCTTGTCAGTTAGGGTCCGCAGGCAACAAAATGCAAGCTTTGTACTTGAGGAAGTAGAACTTTCTGGAAGCAAGTTGGAATCTTATCTGTTGGGGGTCTGGCTGACAAACCTAATTGTTTTGGGACTTTCTGGCAAAATCACAGATGTTTGTATTGTTCTGTTAATATTTAGGTCTGTGGCTGTATGTTATGCTGTTCTCCATATCTTACGGCCTTGTCACTTCCTGGACATGCAAAGGCTTGCCCCTGGGCACTAGAGGAAGGAACCTTATCCTTAAAAGGGACTGGGAGAGGGTGCACAAGATCGCTCAGCAGATAACTGTGCGCACAAGCCTAATGACCTGAACTTCATCCCCAGAACCCACTTAAAAGTAGAAAGAGGGAGAACCAACTCCGTACATGTCCCATGGCACACATGCTCCCCCCCCCCCACTAATATCAAATATATGAATAAGTTTAAATGGAAACTAAAAGTTTTTAAAGGTGTCCTGGGGTCTGTGGCTCACCTTGCTCAGTATAGTCCAGAAGGTCTGACTTGTAGCTCATCTAACAGAGAATATGTTCCCTAGAAAGCAGCTGCACTGGGTATGGACTGCAAGCTTACCTCATCCTGGAAGAGATGCTTCACTTCCCAGGAGTAGTTCTCTTAGTTTAAGAAAGAAGCCATGCAAGCATTGCCTTCTTACCCCACCCTCACCCCCACCCCACCCCCTTTTTTTTAAGGCTGCTGGGACCCAGGCTGCCTCACAACTTTCAGGATGATCCATAAGAGACTCAGAACCCACCTGAGGTAGATCCACACCCTGTACACATGATGATATATCTGCTCAAAAAAGTGGAAGCTGAAAATATCAGAAGCTGAAAATATTTGTATGGGCCAGACGAAGTATTTGATGGTCAATTTTGATTGCCATTTTGATGAGATTTGGAATTATATCTCTGGATTTGCGCATGAAGGGGTTTCCAGAGAGAAGGTTAACGGAGATGGGAAGACCCATCCTGAACATGGGCATCGCTTATCCATGGACTGAGTACCTGGTCTGAATATAGAGCAGAAGACAAGCATAGATTTCTTATGGAGTATCATGCCTTTCAATGACTGCCCACCCACTATGTGCTAAACATTCTGTGTGTTACTCTATTACATACTCTGGGAGCTGTATGCCACCGTACTTGGTGAGATGAACATTTCACAGGGTTGTCTGCCTTGAACCCCCTTTTCCTAGAGTCTCCTCACAAACCCAACTGGTATCAACAGGAGCTGCTACATTCCTATGCCAGTCTGCTCCTTTGAGACTGCATGACCGATATGAAGATGAAGCATCCTGACGAGGGCTGAACCTTTCTTTCCCTTCATGAACAGCTCAGTACTGAGTCTGACAGCAGAGCAGCTTCACTCAGTGTCACAGAAGCAGTAAAGAAAAGCCAAGGGCCTACATAGCCATGCTTTCTGTCACACAGATGGCAAGCATTGTGGTTGAGAAAGCAGAACTGTCTAGAAGCAATAATTTGAAGTAAAGCAGACCAGAGTTTAACATGTTGCCTATAACTAGCCATGTGATTTGGACCAACAATACTAATTAGTAGTAGGAAGGGTATCTAAAATGCATTAAGTCCATACACTGTTCTAGACACTCTTCCAAACACTTCAAACATAGGAAGTGATAGGCACCAACTCATTATCTCATCACAAGGCCAGTAGAAGGTGGTTTCTGTTATGGAACATAAAGAAACCAATGCCCAGCGAGGTAAGCATGCTCCTGAGTGTATACCAGTGCTGGTACATCTGTTGAGGTCAACTTACTGATCCATGCATGGAGAGAATACTGGCTCTTTTATGGGAAAGAGCAAACATGGCAGGCTTAAAATGGTTGTCCTTGGACAGTCTTGCTCACAGTCATGGCTCTAGTGTTGTATCTAAGAACTGGGACTTCTAGAAGGTCCCGCCATTCTCCGACAGGGATGGCTCATTCATGATGCTGAAACCTTTGCCCCAGCAGTATGGCTTGTGCTTCAAGAGCTGGGGTGCAACCCCTCTCAGCTTCATTGCTTGACTTAGTAAGTGACACTCACTTACAGCTTGGAGGAGGTGTGTTGACCACAGAGCACTCAGGAAGGAGTCAGCCACTCTGGAAGGGTCCTGCTTGGGCAGTATCACCTGCAAGTTCATTTTGGGCTTCCCTGGAGTCCTCTCCTCCAGTTCCATTGCTATCTTTAGCTTCCTAACCATCGAGCTATAGGACTGGCACCCCACGTAGATGGTACTGTGTTCTTAGGTATTTTAACAACAAAGGACATAATTATTCCTAGAAGTTTCCCCGCCTTTGAATAAGATGGAACGTGGGAGAGATGCTTTCTGCTGATGTATTTTTAGATTGATTCTCTAGGGAGCCAACTGCACCAACTCACTGATCAGAGGGAACAAAAATAAACCATTGCTGATAGGGTCGTCCAGGGTTACCTGATTCCGTGTCGGATACAGGGCAAGGAGACCGACCCAAAAGCATGATTTCCTGGATGTCTTGGCAGCAGCATCCTCAGTGGGAGCCAGGGCCAGGGTTTTGCTGAGGTGTCCACACCTTACACTCCCCTATACCTTCCCCGAGAAGCTGTTGGTTTACACCGAATTGGTCATATGTGTAGCAAGGAAATAAAGAGACAGGTACAGGAAGTGGATGAAGAGGCTAAAAGCTGGGACCCACCAAGGGGTTTCCCTGCAGTATTCTGTGAAACAACTGCTTCAGGGCCTGCTTTGGGATGGAGCTCTGTTACCCATTCCCAACTCTAAGAGAAAAATGTAGACTGCAAAGGTAGTTCTAGAAGAAGAGTGAGCCTGCAGGGACTCAGCCAGTTTTCTAGGTTGCATGACGAGGCTAAGAGCTAAGGGATGCAGACGTTCATCTCAGGAGAGGTGACATCTTCCCTCCGACTCCCCAGGGAGCCGCTGAAGCCGGATGTGTGAAGTCTTAACAGCAGACACCACACTGCACAGGGATATCATGACGCTGATGTCAAGCTTATCCTGGGCCCCAGGAAAACTGGAGACAGCAAGGATGTTTAGCCTGGAGAGCAGATGGCCTGGGTGACAGGGACACGTCTGCCCTTCTCATGGCCTGTAGGAAGGAGCATTGTGGTACCATGGCAATAATTTTGAAGAGGTAGAGGCCTGCCCATCAGAGGAAGAGTCCTGTAGGGGCTGTTGCAGTACTCATGGCAGGCAGGCAGGCAGGCAGGCAGGCAGGCAGGACTCACAAGGACTCCTAGAAGCAAAGGGGGATCCCAGGGGCCCTCTTAGCCCCAGGGCTTTTGATTTTAGGGTCCTTGGCTTTTTTGTCTTAATGCTATTCACAGCATTCCCCCATCCTCTCACATTCTACATCAACAAGGCTCTCACTTCTCCTTACCAACTGAGACTTGTCAGTCCATCCTTATACTCTCAGAACTTTTTTAAAAACTTATTTTTTTTATGTGCCTTGGTGCTTTTGCCTGCCTGTTTGTGGGAGGGTGTCAGATCTTAGAATTACAGACAGTTATGAGCTGCTATATGGGTGCTGGGATTTGAACCTGGGTCCCCTGGACCCAGAGCAGTCTGTGCTCTTTACCAGTGAGCCATCATCTCTCCAGCCCCTCTATCCCTGTGGAGCCAGGAGACTTGGCTGATCTCTTTGCTTACCTCCTGCCCTCCTGTAACCCAGTCAACCAGAGGCTGCTGAGTAAGGGCAGCCAGCCTACCATGAGCCCCAGGAATCATCCGGAACCCATCTGTCTAGTGTTGCCTCATCCGGCCCTCACTTGGCCAGCACTTGCTGTCTCATTTGATACCGAGTCTCTCTGATCTCCACACGCTGGCTCCTCTCGGCCTTCAGGCTTTGCCTGGGACTCATCATTCCCCAGAGAGGCTTCTGTGCTGTCTATACCCACAGCCTCCACTCACTCTGCCTTTGTCTTTCTGGTACTCTATTTCTTCCCCAAACTTAGAGCAATCAGAATGCGTATTCATGATTTAACCTGTCTTCTCCCATTGCTGCCATTTTCTTTGAAAACATGAGCTGCCCAGAAGCAGATTCCGCTTTGTCATGACTTAAAACATGGCTTGGCATATAGTAAGGACTTAATAAAGATCAGTGAGTTCATTAACTAATCGCTGTTTTTTATTTGTTGAGGGACAGAAGGATTTTCTAACTAGAAAACCTTAGTTGATGAGTGTGAGTGAAGACTCCCCCCCATGGGAAGAGCTAGAGATGAAGCTGTGTGTAGCTCCCATGAATCCCTGGGTTCAACGCCCCATATCACATAAAACTAGGCATGGTGGTGCAAACCTGCCGTCCCAAACCTTGGGAGGTAGAAGCAGGAAGATCATAACCCATGACACTTTATAAGAGCCTGCTTCATAAGACCCTGCTTCTAAAACAAACAAACAACAGGCCCATAGTTTTCCATACCTTTTCCTGGGTGGTCCCTATAACCTGTCTCCAATTTCCATGAGGACAGTACCCACAGCTTCTCCACCACCTACACTTCTAGCCCCTACAAGTTCTGGCCAGTTATGCTCCAAGATAGTTCTAAAGTTTAGGCTTCTACCTGAAGGAAAAAAAAATACAAAACAAAACATTTCCTAAGTGTAAGAATTGTTCCATTAAGTGTTAGGAAATTTTTCTCCCTGGAGGGCATTTTAGCAGAGACGCTCTTTAGGAGACTTTCCAGGCTGACTTGGGTTTGGGGATGGAGAATGCAAAGAGCCAAGGACATCCACAACCTCCTTTTAGCTCCCCCGGTCCTAACTGCCCATCACTGTGAGACCTTGAATTCAAAGGCTGGATCCCCATCTATAAAATTAATTCTGAACTCCTTCCCCCACCTGGGCTCTCTGGACATGCCAAGGTGCTGTGCACTCAGTCAGCAGCTTTGATTGGGCAGCTTTGATCTCTGTTGAGCATCTCAGAATAGTATCTTTGCTCTCAGCATCCTTGCCAGCTCCCGAAATAGCTGAGCCAGAGGGGGGCCTGGATTGTGAGCATGTTCTATGAGAGGTTTAAAAGAAAAGGCAGCTGCAAACGGTCAGGGGTGTGTGTGATGCCGTATGCTGATGCCTGTGTGTACGTATCAGGGAGGTAACCATGGCGCCTGGGAAATGATCACTTTTGATATCAGTGTGCACCAACCCTATACTCACCATGGCTGCCTGCTGTGAAGAGTGGGTAGCTCCTGGCAGTCAAGCCCCTGAGTCAGGTGGCAAGTTACTGGAGGGATAAAAAAATATAGCAAGGCCTTGGCTTCTATGTCTGTGTCTTCTGCCCGTTTCCAGTGGGTTACCCAAAGATCGTGTGTCAACATGCCTTCCACATGGCTGCCCCTGTGCTGTGTGGCAGGGACTCATCATGCTTTTGAGATGTTGATCCTTCATACAACTCTCTATATATCACAGACAGAAGTTTCTGTTTCTAAATAACTATGTTGGATCTGGGTACATGCATCCGTGACACTGGTGTGTAACAGTCTCTATGCAGGCAGGTGCACACTACCTCGGGCTGAGAATCAAGAAATTCTGGATGTATAATATGCTATACCTTCCTCCCTGAGTGCCTTCTCCTTGAAGACTGTTTTCAGGCCTCTCGTGATGTTTCGGCTTGCGAAGACACCACATGCATATGCCCAGTGCACATACTAAAAATTCTTGGCAGCCTTTCTGCAGCTGGAGGAAGGGCATACACGCAGAGAGCAGAGAAATGCATGTGTTTACATTTGCGTGGGGTGAACTCAAAAGCAGACACTGGAGGAAAGGTGTTTGATGTCAGAACATTCTGAACTGGAAGTCATTATTTGCTCCTCTTTGGTGTCTACCCCAGGAGCCCTGTCCTCGATGTGGCTTCTCTGTGTGCTCAAGTAGAAGAAAAAAATGTCTCTATTTGAGACCCTTTGTTCCTTATTGCTGAAGCTGCCTTTGTTCCTACCAGTGGCTCCAGACTGGTGGTTATAAATTCATGCATCTATTCTTAACCCCTGTGTGGAAGGTCTCTTTCTCTCTCTCTCTCTCTCTCTCTCTCTCTCTCTCTCTCTCTCTCTCTCTCTCTCTCTTTCTCTCTCTCTCTCTCTCTCTCAACAGAAGCTGAAGGACAGGCAATGGGTAAAAGCTTTGGTCCAGTGCCGCATCTGACCCAGATGTTCATGAGGGTTCCTTTGTTCCAAGCACACCTCAGCTCTGGGTCACAGGGCCCCTGCCAAAGCTAGGTCCTTGTTGAGACAGGGAAAGGAGAGCTCTAGGAAGGAACAGCTATTTATTGGACCAGGAGAGGCACTGGACCTGAAGAAGGAGATGCAGAGAAGGTTTCAGTATGGGTATCATCTTGTTCAGTGGGTACCAGAGGTAGGACTTGACAGGTAGACTATGATTTAAACAGGCAGACATGCTATCCCTGGCCATGGTGAGGCTCCACCTGGAGCTGCACCTGCTGTTATGCAGTAGCCGAGTGGGCTTAGCTATCTGAAGTGGCATATTGACAAAAATCTCAAGCCCACTTCATTCTCGAGAGAAAAGGGGATAGTTGGGTCATCTTCTGTCGCTGCTGGTGGTTAAAGATCTGCTCTCTTACATTTCTGAAACCAGAAGCCAGTGCAAATCTCCTAGGCTAAAATCCAGTCCCTTGTGGCCCATTCCTTTGACTGCTGCAGAGTCAAAGGCTGATTTAGGCCATTGTTTAAAGACCATAGCTAGTGAGTCTTCCCCATGCTCTGTAGTGAAGACTCTGTCTTCCTCCTCACTGTAAAGACCCTGTGGTCTCACTGAGATAATACAAGATAAGCACCCTATCTCATAGTCTCTAAATTAATCACACCCACACAGTCCTCCTCACCATACCAGGCAACACAGCCATAGGCTTCAGAGGTTAAGATGTGGCTCTCTTTGGGGACTGCAATTCTGCCTACAAGAGAAGGGATAGATAAGTGATGTCTTCCGCAGTGCCTTGTGTGCCCCAGAAGGGATAGATTAGTGATGTCTGCCACAGTGTCATGTGTTAGATTTCTATCACTGAGACGCCAGGCAGAAACAACTTAGGGGGGAGAATGGATCTATCTGGCCAACAGCTTTGAGAGTTTCTGGGCATGGTTGCCTAGACAACTGTTTCTGGTCAAGTTGGTGGTAGCACAATTTCTTGCTGGAGAGGTGCAGAAGAGCAAATCTGTTCACCTCGTATGGTCAAGGAGCAGAATAGGAGGAGAATGCCTATACCAGTGGCCTTCTCCCTTCCTCCCTTCAGTTCTATCCAAGCTCCCAGCTTATCAGACAGTGCTTTCTACTTTCAGGGAAGGTCCTTCCCCTTCAGTCGCTGTCGCACATGTCAATTATCCCTGGAAGTGCCCTCATAGACACACCCACCGTTTACTTTACTAATCTCCTAGGTATCGCTCAATCCAGTCAGGCTGACAATCAAGGTTAGCCATCCAACTCTGGTAGGAGTTCAAGGCTGTAAGAATAGAATAGACTCTCCTAGTCTGGTAACTAATTATCAATAGAGTATGACAAGGAATATCAATGGCTGATGGTGTAAGAAGAGGAACTAACATTTACTGAGCCTTTACTATGTGTGTGTCAGTCACTTGCTACTGGACTCAGAAGCATGTCTCGTGTGATCATGACTACAACTCTTATTGGGTATAGAAAGAGCTATTGCAGCTAAGGAAATGGAAGCACAAAGAGGTCATGTGGTTTGCAGGGTCACACAGCTTATAAACAACAGGACATAAATAGAAAACCCAAATCTGACTCCAATGATCCACTGAGGCTGGGACAGCGGACTTAGATAGGTTTTTCTATGTACCATGGTGTCATTGACAGTCCTACTGGCTGCCAGGACAGTGATATGGCATTGTGCTAGGGACAGCACCTGACCCCAAGCTTGTCTTTAGACCTGAACCCACCTGGATGGTTATCCCACGGTGTTGTAAATTAGGTTAAGTAAGAGGCCCAGGCTTGAGCCTTCAGCCCTGTCAGCAGAAATGCTAATGCCTACTGAGAGAGGCCAGAAAATGCACACCCAGCATCTCTGGGGGTCACCGGAATCAGACATGGCTTGTGTTCTGATGGTCTGCAACTGACCTTGAGGGGCTATGAGAAAAACTGGAGATGTGCGATGGGAAGTCTATCTTTGATACAAATATTCTTATCATTACAACAGGCCCCTTTGTCACAGGCCACAGAGACCCAGCTGGCTGGCTTCCCTGCTTTGGAAATTTTACGCAGATGGGCTTTGGGCAACCACACATGGCAAGCAATGGAGAGAGGTGATGCCTGTCTGACCTGAATCTCTACAGTCCTGGGTGCCGTGTCCCCCACACTGCCAGAAGGGACCTTAGGTTCGGCAGAATTAGAGGGCAGAGCCTGGGGGGAGGGGCTTCCCAGGACGGGTTGTGTCTGAGAATGTTTCCAAGTTGAGGACAGTAGCTTGAGAGGCTTGCGAGAGATCAGCTCAAATTCTCAAACAGCAGCCGTGTTCCAAGCACGTGCTTTTAATTGCATCCAGAGATGTGGAGTAACTTAAAAAAAAAAAAAAAGTCACACTCTTGAATATGGTGGAACCAGGACTTGAACTCAGTTCTGACTTGTTTTGTGGCTCATCTGTCCTCAGACACTGCAGAAAGAAATCCCCACCCCAACTTGTAGACTGCTACAGAGAGGTGGCAGCGATTCTCAGATATGCCAGCTCCTTCTGCACCAAATAGAGGCTGAATGGCACTGGCACTTATCCTTTGGGGCTGTGCATTTAGCTGTGCTGGCTGCTGTCCTGCCGTGGTCAGTGTGCTGAGAGTCCCATTGCTCTGTTGCCAGGGGCATGCAGAAGACACAGTCCTGCTAAGAGCAGGGCTAAGCACACACAAACCTGCACGTTGTATTCCATAGGAAGATGGGTTCCCAGTAGACATAGAGAAGCTGATGTTCTTACTGTTGTCACCAAGGCAAACTGTGGAGGGGGCTTCAGATCATACCCGGGGTTAAATCTCCCCTTTGCTTCCTGTATGGTTCCACCTCTTCCATCCTCCCAAGCCAGCAAGTCTAAACCCCTAACTGCAGGACAAAATCAACCCCTGCTGGACAGCTGGAACCTGGGCCCCTCTTTGCTAACATCAGCATCACCCCCATCCTTATAACCCCATGAGGCAGACAGCATCGGTCTCATCTGTCTAAGGGAGGCCCAGTCGCTTGGCTAGTTTCTGCAACAAGGGATTGGAGCAAGGAACAGGCTTGTACCTGCATCTTTCTGCTCTGAACCTGGACTTGTCGGCAGCCAATCAATTCTTGGTGGGGAGCCTAGCCACTGACACACACAGAATGGGTGGAGAGAGTCCAACCATCTGACCTACCCTTCCTACTATTGAAAGGTTGAGATGAGGGTCTCTCATATGGCTTCCATCCCTCTCTTTTCCAATGTCTGATCCAGAAGTTTGGGAATGCTCACAGATCAACTACTAAGGGCCAGACATGGTGCTAGGACTTCAACATTTGACTGCCCCTCAGTGAGATAGTGGTTGTCTTTTCCTTATATAGAATGACAACCCTGAGATTCAGGTGGCTGGTGAGTTTCCCTGTGAGTGTTCATGGGGCCTCTCTGTTAGGCACTGTGGCTGATGTGGTGTGGCATGTAGATACTAGAGCTGGGCTTATACTCCAGTGCAAAAGCTGACTGCTCACTTTCCAAGAATCCTGTGGGCTACTTTTTAAAGACAGTTATTATTAAAATTTAAATTTTATTGCCTGACAAGTAGATGCTTTTACATTAAAAAATGAAGGTTGTAAATCCCCCAGACTCATCACTCTCAGCGATGTTGTTGCTGCCTGCACCACTGGAGTCGTTCGGCTCTGCTACGGCCCAGGCTAGGCATGCAGATGAAATAGCACATATTGGTTTGCTATGCATAATTCTTTTCAATGTACTCCTCTATGCAGGCACACAGGAGCATGAAATCAGCCACAGTGGGAGGATTTTCTCAGCAGAAGCTATAGATCACAGCTGCTTCGTGGGTCCTGGAGAGAATACAGCCTGAATACTTTGTAGACTGTCCTGCCTCAGACATGTCCTATATCAGCACTGGGCCCAGGGACATGTGTCTGGGCAGTTCACTGGGTTCTTTGGTGGTTGGAGAGACATGAATCTCCCAGGGTCTCTTCCACACAGCAGACATAAAGATGTGCTGCCCAGGTTGAGGGCTGGGACAGGGACTGCAGGAAGCTGGAAAAGGAGAGGAGAGTCCTCCTGGAGAGGTCCTGGAAGGAGCTTGGTGCTTCTGGTTCTAGAATTCTGGGCTCCAAAGCTCTCAACTGTGGTATCTTACCATGGATGCCTTCAGCAAGGAAACAGACCTCCATATGACTGAACCTTTCCAAACTAAGGACTTAGGTAAACAATACCAGCACAGGCAGTTACACAAAGACTTGTTCACCCGTGATTATAGCAGGTTCAATTGCTATAGGCCCAAACTGGAAATAAGCCAAGTGCCCAACAATTAAAAAGTGAATATACTCATTGTTACACATTCAACTGTGAAATACTATCTAGCCATGAATAGGACCAACCTGCAGGCAGGCACATGAGTAACATAAATGAATCTTAAAGACATTATACTGGGAGATAGAAGCCAAGGAGAAAATCTGAATGTAGAATAATTCCATCTGTGCAAAATTCTATAAAAGGGAAATTTAAGCTCTAGGAATGAAAGCTCAGAGAGCCTTTGGGGTAACGGGAACACCTATATCCGGATTGCAGCAGCAGCAGCGACAGAAGCCACACATTTTTAGAAACACTTCCAATGGTGCATTTTATTCTGTGTAAATCAGTGCTTAGTGCAGTTATCCTAAAGAGGGAGATCTGCCTGCTCAGGTCACAAGGGGCCGAAGCATCATTGTCTAAGTCCAAGTCTCGGGGCTCCTGAAATAAACATCTATTCCACTCCATTCTACTGAGCAGGCACATTGTGTGGACCCACTGTAACCCTGGGGAGCTTTTCTGGAAGATGTCCTTCATGGCTATTCTCCAGGGCAGATGGGTTTTCTCGGGGGGGGGGGCAGGCTGTGTGGAGGTAGATTAAGTGGTAGCTAAACTCAGGTATTGTTAGTTTACCAGGCCCCTAAGGGGAAAGAGGTTCGAATGCACATCCCTGGGGTACAGGTGACAAGGATGCCAATACTCCTGGCAAGGCTGTGTGCCATGTTTATAGTGAGCATCTGCTGGAGAGAGTGGCCTTGGACCATTGGGGGTGAGGCTTTTTTTTTCCTAGAATTTAAGAGTGCTTCCCCCACCCTTTACCCTCTGCCTATCAGGCCTTGGTGTCCACATCTACCAAAGAAACATCTTGCATTGGCTTTGAACTTTCATTGTAAAGACGTACTTAGGTAAAGTATGTCAAACGGTGACTGCAACCAAGATGAACGCCCAGGACAAGGATCTTATTGGTAACCTGAGTGATTGAAAAGACCATAGAGGATCCTTCTGGAAACAGAAGCTGGGAAGATGAACCCATCATCTATTTTCATCCTTCCTGGAAGGACAGAGCAGATGGGAGTCCTGGCAGATGCCATCTGTTTCTAAACACCGTTTCTGGCAGGGTGTGTCATGAAACAAAACCAAACATGCCTTTTTCCAATCTCAGAATGATGGAGCTCTACTTGGATAGGTCTTGTGAGGAAGGGTCCTAGGTGCCTGAGTGAAGAGGCAAAGCTGCAGTCTGGGTGGTGAAAGCATCCTGGGACAGAGAAGGATCTTACCCACTAAATCAATGCATGAGCTGAATCTAACATGTTAGCCTATTAAGAGAAGCCAATTGCCAGATATACTGTCTGTGTGCCCTTCTGCTCCCCCCAGCTAATGGAAGCCTTCCTTCAGCATCTTCAACAGGCTCTGGAGTGCTGCCAGAGGGCTTGGAGGGATCTTTGGCCCAATCACAGGCCCCTTGCAGAATTAATTTCTCCTTTCTTACTTTGTTTCATTTCCCCTCATCTTCCAAAGCAATGCATGTGCAAAACAATCACTAGCAGAGACCTGTATGTAACCAAAAGGGGGAAGCAGAGTTTCAGCACCTACCCCCACCAAGTGACTGCTCTGGGCTGCTTTCCTTGCCCAGTCCCACCCCCCCCCCCCGCCCCCTACCCCCAGTGCCCGTTGCTGTTTGTAGTCCTGCTCTTACATCCATGTGTGTCTGTGTTCATGTACAGCCATAGAACTTCCCAGCACAAAGAGAGCCGGACTGTAGCCAGCATTCTCCTTTTCACCAGGTGCCTTCCATGGCAGCACATGGAAATTCACTCCTCTCTCCCTCCAGGCTGCGACATGCTGGGTAATCTGCACAGGCTACAATTTGCTCAGCCATTGAGCATTTGGGGTGTTGCTGTCTCTCTTCAGTCTACAGAACATTGCTTTTCTGTTTGTGAAAGCTTCCAGGGAAGGCTGAGGGCTATCCAGCAGCAAGCTCCAGCCCTTCACAGCCTCTCAGGCACCATCCTTCCTCCACCCCACCGCCACTCTTAGCGACTCCCCTCTCAGCTCAGCCTCTCCTGCCCTTGTCCTTAATAGCATGTGACACTTGGCACAAGAGCTACCAAGCTGAGGAGGAGCTTAGTTCTATCCTTGATGCCTTTCTCTAAGTGCTCTTGTTAATGTTTCGTGATGGATGGCGGAGAAACCTGGGAAATGTACCAGCCTGGATTCTTAAAGTATCTGCGTGCACTGACTTAACGTATTCATTTATTCAGTGTGACAGCAGAGAGAGGAGTGCTGTGAGTGCAGAAACAAGCTTCAGAGGGGAGTGGGGAATAGAAGGGACAGGACTAGCTTCTATTAAGCCTCTCTTAGAGCCAAGCATCTTACCATTCACTGAGCATCGACCTGCCAGGTTGCTGTGAGTATCTCATTTGCATATGAGAAAATAGACATGAATCTGCAGACGACTATAGACACAGACGGACAGAATTGGTAGCAAAACCTACTCCCTCTATGGCTGTGAATTGGATAACATCAATAGCTAATGGTTATGCCTGTGTCCTGGGAGCCAGGCCCCATCCTGAGCTTCTTGTGGGTTCGAATATACTTGTACTTGTGTGAGGGAGTTGACCACAATGACCCCCATTTTACAGACCAGGAACAGAGGCTCAGAGCTTAAGTCACCCCTTAAGTGTGATAAACCCTTCTCTGGCAGGGCTGGGAGCTGAGTCTGGGGAGGCCGCTCCTGGACAGAGCCATCCCACCACCCCACATTTTGCCTAGAGACAATTCAAGGGTGACTAAAGACAAGGGTCAGCAGCCTTGTGCTCCTTTGGGACCCTGGCAGAGAAGGAAGAGAGCAGCAGCTCTCTTGATGCATCTGATAGAGCTGACAGGGGTCATTTTGAGAGACCTGGCTCAGGGTGGCTTTCCCTGCAGAGACTGGGCAGCGTCAACTCGGACTCTCCACATTGCACTCTTCTCAGCCCACAGCTTCAGGCCAGGTGTCTCTCTAAATAGCAAACAGAAATGACAAAACACAGAACCTTGACAGGGGCTGTCAGGACATCCCAGCCTATGAGGAGATGGAAGACTGCAGGTGGTTTGAGGCCAGAGTTGACAATGGAGATGAGCCATCCCCAGGAACACCTCAGGCTGGCTGGTGTGAGGACCTCTCAGGCACAGCTTTTATCAGTAGAGCAGCTAGCTAATCAAGTGTGAAACCAAGGCTTGTGGCCAGGGTGGCTGGCTGTGCTGAAGAAGCAAAAAGGAGGTCACCTGTGCTGAGAGGAAGGGAAACCATAGAGGTGGTTGTGGCAGAGCCTGGTAGGGCAAACCAGGGCTGCAAGTGCACACATTGGGGGGCTGCAGTGAATACAATCAGATGTGCTAGTGTGTCCTCCCTGGCTGTTGATGCAAAGTAAAGGCTGCTGGTAGAAGGAGGAGGAGTAGAAATAGGACAGTCTGGGGCTCCAGCATAACCCATGAACTCATCTGTAGGAGCACTGCTCCAAGGGAGACATGTCTCCTGGACACGTGTGATGGCTCATGTGACAGCTGCAGGTCTGAGATGTGAGTAGGATGTGTGAGCAGGTAGAGCCAATAGCGTTGTGATTTGGATGAAAGGTATTTGAGAAGGAAGAATCAGGCATACTATCCAATGCCACCGAAAGTGGACAGAAAATGGCAGAGGGGCAGGTCATGAGAAAGAAGGGGGACTCGAGAACTCTCTTGGCTTTGATCTAGTTGCCAGAACTTCTAGAAGTCCAAGTGGGACTATGGGAGAGGAACTTGGCGTGGCAGATGCAGGGGTCCAGCCTGAGGTGCAAGTTGAGAACGGTTGAAGCAGAGCATCTCCAGAGCTCACTGTGGCCTTCTAATAGACCTGGAAAGGCAGAAGAGCAGAATCAAGCGGCCAGAATTCCGTTTCTGTGAGTGCTCTTTGTGGTGAGAGTCTGATTCATTTCCACGTTACACTGCAGAGCAGCTAGAAGTCATTTCACGCATCTGGTTCACAAAAATTAAAGAACAAAACAGCAGCACCAACAAGAACCATCACCAGTGGCCCAGAGAAGGTGGGTGGGTGGGTGTTACAGATCTGAACTCAACTCAGTTTTCAGTGCCCATATCTTCCTCTGTTTATGCCACACCAGCTGGCTGTCTCTAAGGCTGTATGTACCTGGAGACATGCCTCTGTCCACATTGTGTCTCCTTCCTACTGTGCTCTGCTACTTTCTGGAAGTGTTCCATCCCTGAAACCTAATAGAGCTAGGACCATATCCACCAAGGAGGTCAGTGATGGCAGCCAGGGCAGGCCAGATGGGCAGGGCCTCAAGAGAAAGGCCCTACTAACACTCCTCACCTCTCAAGGACACAGTCTCTGCGTTTAAACACATTCAGCCATCAGAAGAGCCATAAAAAGACCAGTATTATCTCAATTTGATAGAGGAATAAAATGAGTTTTCAGACACTTACTTGTTCAAGTGTCAGAGCTGGGAAACAGGAACCAGAATGTCAACAGGCCTCTCCCTGACACAAATGTCCAAACGTCTAACTATTGGCCATGTATGACAACACACCCATACCAGCTGGCCACAATGGAGCTTCCGAGCACGGTATAACCTAGTGAGCCTTCTGACCACAGTAGTCAGACCACACACATACATACACACACATACACACACACACACACACACACACACACACACACACACATCCACACTGTAGATACAGTTGCTTTACACAGAGACAGTGGCTGCCATGTGCTGGAATGGGCTCTAAACAGTTGAGAGCATCATCTGCATCCCAGCTCTGCAGTCAGGCTCTGCCTTGGGGCTCACAGCATCATGGAAATCTGTAGAGAGGTAATGTGTCAGTCAGCAATGATCAGATTTGAACTGACATTAGGATCAGGGGTGTCCATCTGGAATGAGAGGAAGGTGATACATCTGGGAATGAGGAACACTCCTGTGCTGGGGAGACCAAAAGCAGCTAGATGGGCTGTGGTTCTAGCTCAGCTATGCACCACCCTCATAGCTTCAGCCTTTATTGAAGTAAATGGATGTACTTCTGACTTTCTGACTCTTCTAGTCCTGCGGGGAAGATGGATAATGAGAAATGAAAGTATAGAATGTGTACTAGCCATGATGGCATGTGCCTTTGATCCTAGCACTTGGGAGGCAAGGAGAGGCAGAGCTTTCTGAATTTGAGGCAAGGCCAGCCTCATCTATACATACAAAGTTGCAGGATATCCATGATTTTATATATGTGTGTGTGTGTGTGTGTGTGTGTGTGTGTGTGTGTATGTATGTACATTTATACATATATACATATAGTCACACACCATCTTAAACTTTAATGCTGTGGAGGACACAGGATCATCAGATGGCATGATGAGTCAGAGAAGTTGTCTATGAAGAGTATGCCTGGCTTGTTTTGCTTTTGAGACAATGTCTTACTATGTAGCCTAAAATAGTATAGAACTCACTGTGAAACCTAGACTGGCCTCAAACTCAAGATCCTCCTGCCTCAGGCGCCTAGGCCCTGAGACTGCAGGTACATGCCTCTGTACCCAGTTTCAGAGTTGGATATTTAAACCAGAGCTCTCTGGGATAAGAAGTGAGCAAGATCTTCCCCGGTGGAAGAATGTGTGCTGGCAAGAAAGTGGGCAGATGCTGGAGTCCAGAGCAAAGTGTGCTACTAGTCAAGGGAAAACAGAGCAGGGGCCAGGGCTGTGGCCAGACAATATGGGGCCTTGCTGGCTGTGAGAGGGGAACTGTCACAGTGGGGAAACTCTGGGAGTCCATAGTGTGGTGGGTGGGTGAGTCCTGTGACTTCTGATAGCTGAAGGTGATTTTGACTTGTGGAGGGAAGGCAGGTTGGGAGGAGAGTGGTCAGGGCACAATCATGGGCATGTCGGGAGCTCGGGTAAGAAGGATCAGTAAGAACAACCTGTGTGGTACCAAGGCCCATGGGAAATGGATGCAGGAAGCAGAAAAGCCAGAGCATGCTGATGGATCGATAGCGCCGCCTAGGATGGGTTAGTTCTACTCGGGATCTGAGATGTGGAAGATAAGAGAGAGGTTCAAACTCCATCTCCTTAGTTCAAACCCAGAGCCTCTATTTACTACCATTTTAGCCCTGGGCAAATGACTCAACCCTTCAGGGCCTCAGTTTCCCCAACAATAAAATGGAGATCACAACAGATTCATAGGGCTATTTGTGGGGTTTTTCACAAGGGACTCTGTGTAAAGGCTTGGAGTCACACCTGAGTACAGTAGGTGTTACACAGAGGAAGCGTGCGCTCTTAATAGGAGTCTATTAGTAGGTTTCCACCCCACCATTAAGGGATAAAGACTCTCAAGGCCAATGGCCCTTGTTTGGAAAGAAAATGTTCTGCAGAGCAGGACCCCGGGGAGGAACCTTCTCTCAAAGTGTTTGCATTCCCTTCCCCAGCGTGAACTTGGCAGGCAAAGCTGCTCAATGTAAACACAGGTTCCCAGCTACAGCAAATACCAGGTTAGGCAGCACGGAGGTGGCCACACAAGCCCCAGGGCCAGCCGATGAAACAGGCTAGCTCTGTACTGACCTCACCAGCCCATCTCAGGGCTCCCCGGTGGGGCTGGCTTTCCCTGGAGGCAGGGCCTGGACACCTGTACTGTCTGCTCTTTTTACTGGAATGGCTAGAGATGAGTCACCACTATCACTCACTGCTTCCTAGCCTGGGCTCTGTGAATCACAGACTCCCAAACATAACACTGAGTGGAATCAAGATGAGGAGTCCCTGGGGGGAGCAAGTCAGCATGGAGGGACAGCAGTGCCCCACAGTGTTATAAAGTCGTGTGAGATCAGAGGTCTGTGGGGCCCTGGGAGCAGGGTGGGGGAGGTAAGCATGAGGGGAGGGAAGGAGGGAAGGCTGCAGATCTTAACAGAAGTCAGCTCTAACTCAGTGTCCTCCAACTTCTGCCTCAACTCGGTGTTCCTTGTTCTCCAACTCCATGACCCACTAACCTAGAAACTGACACAAAAGGAACTACAAAGGAGACAGGCTAATCTGTGTTCTACCATAAACTTAAAATGTTTGTATTAGTTATTTTTTTCCCATAACTGCTACAAAATCTCTGACAAGCAACTTGAGGAAGGCATGGTTTATTCTGGCTTACAGTTTGATACATTCCCCCATGGTGAGGAAGACATGGAGGCAGGAGTTGGGGGCTGGCAGGTCACACACTAGGTGTGCAGTTGGGAAGCAGACAGCCATGGATGATGTACACAGCTCCCTTTGTGTTCAATCCTGGACCACCCCAGCCTCTGGAATGGCCCCACTTATATTTAATATGGATCTTCCCGTCTCTCAATCTAGATAATTCCTCTCAGAAATGCCCAGAAATTTGTCTCCCAGGTAGGTAGACTGTCATTCTTTACCAAGGCCATCTTGAGTAGAGTAGCTGAGCCACCTGCATGTGTTACTCCATGAGATTCTCCTGTGAGCATGAGTGGTCAGTAGCTCATGGGGAGTTGTCCCTCTAACTAGAGGAGCAGCTGTCATAGGGAAGGTGTCTGTAGTGTGTGTGCGTCTGTGTGTCTGTGTGTATGCATGCACATATGCACATGGATGGGGGCATGCACCTTTACCAGTGAGCCATCTTACCCATGCAAATGTTCTTAGCATTGGAGAAAGATGTAGCTTTTGTATAGTTCCAATCTTTTAATTTTGGTAAAATATAAACAGCATGGCATTCACTGTCTTACCACGTGGGATAACTGTTGGATGGTGTTAGTTACACTCACTTCCTTGTATAGTATCACCAACTGTCCATCTCTAAAAGGCCTTCATTTCCGGAACTGAACCTTTACCCAGTAAACACCTTGCCATGTCTCCTACCTCTAGCCTCTGACAACGAACTTCTGCTCCATGTCTCTGTAACTTTGACTACTTTAGGTGCCCATGGGGAATCATACATGGTTTCTCCCTTCTTGTCTGGCTTATTCCACTTCACATCGAGTTTTTGAGGTTCATCCGTATTGTAGCACATGTCAGAATGTTGCTCTTTGTTAAAACTAAAAACATCCATTTTCATGGGCACACAATGCTTTACTCTTATTCAGCTAGCAATGAGCGGCTGGGTTGCTTCTGTTTTTGTCATCGTCATCATCATCACCACCATCACCATCACCATCATCATTGTGATGCCTCTTTTAGACTGATTTTGATAAAAATGCTTCAAAGCAAGAAAATTCCACAATAAAGACATGGCTTTCTTCCCTTTATCCTGTGTTTTCACATGCCACAAGGCTTTTACAAATAAGATTTAAAGGTAAAATAGAGGTTGGAAGATGGAGAAGAGCTGGCTTGTGCTCCTGGCCCTGTCTCCTACCTAACTGTATGCTTTGGGAGAAGACCCTTGAATGTTTCATGCCTGAGTCCTTAGCATGTTGAAAAAGGAGGGCCAAGTGTGGACAGTGGTTTGTAAGAGACCATAATGAAAGCAATATCTATAGAGTGTTCCCAACCCCCTCCCTCTTGTCTCCTCCACTAAGGAAATTCACTAAGAAGCCCAGGTTGTTCTTGTGGTAATCTTTCTGTCTCAGCTTCTGGGAAGCTGGCATTATAGTGTGAACTGCTATGACCTGCTTCTATGCTGACTTCTTATCCTCTATCAGATGAACTCCTATTTACGTCCTTCCCTATTCAAAACAATTCGAGACTCCCAGCCCTTTACGCTCCACTTCCTCTTCCATCTTGGAAACCATCAAATTGCTCATCACAACAGAAAGTCCGGCCATACAGGAATGTTTGCACTCTTTTGATGTGAGGCGCGTAGACTCATCTTCTAGTGCACAGTCTCTGAAATAGGGTGGAGATGGCAGCAGTGTGGCCGCCACTCCCCACTCCCAAACCCCAGGGCAGACATCACTAATTAATGGCAGCACTCCTTCCTGCTGAAGCAGACTGGTCCAGAGTCAACAGCAACACCAAGCAGCCATTCCCCACCCACTTGATCTCTTGTACAAAATGCTACCTCCACTCTCCTTTTCTATGCAGATAGGAGGCCCACCTACCCTTGAAGGCAGGAGGCAAAAGTCAGCCTCAGTCACTAGAGGAGACCAGAACTTGGTAAGGAGCCTGAGGCTAGGATCACTACTTTTCTCTGGTCCTCCACTGCTTTTAGACTGGGGTTTAGGTGCAGAGAAGAAAGGGAGTCTCCTGCCATGGATGCAGTTACTAGGTGGACATGAAGGAACCATCTGGAACCCCAAACTGAAGACCCACCAGTTTCATGGGTCTGCTTGTTTTGCTGCTCTGACTGTCTGTCTGCACCAGTCATCATGGTTCCCATCTTGACTTGCTTATGACTGGCCCATTGTACATTCATGGAGAGGACACGGCTTATTTCGGAGCCATTTATGGGAAAGACACTTTCCAAGCCAAAATGGTGACAACAGACTTGGCCAGAGAAGTATGTATCCCAGAACAACAAGCTTCCCTAACTCTTTGCTGAGTCGCTCTGCCATCATTAAAGCTTCCAGCAAGACCTAAAGGGAACAGGTGGCACAGTTCTAACTTGCCACAGAAAGTGGACATCAGGTACCACACATTTCTTGAGCCTCATCCTACCTGAGTCTGGATGCCACAACCCAAGAGCTTCAGGTTGCCAGGAGACCTACTGCATGGCATCATATCTGCCTACCAGAAAGAAGGGGGGGGGTATGAATAAGCCCATATTGAGTACCTACTATGTGCTTACAATTTGTGGCCATCCTTTCATCCCATCCTCAGAACACTCTTGTTAGAGAACCACCCCCACAGAAGAAAAACCTAGAACTCAGAGAAGTCAAGGAACTTACTCAAATCACCCAGCTGATAAGTACCAGAACTAGAATGCAGTCATAGGAATCGAGGTACTAGGGATTCTAGTTTATCCTAGAATGTGGGAGTTGGACACAGAGGGTTAGCCCCTGGGCCTGCCAAGTTGAGCAAAAGGGTACATCTGTGAAGACTAGGCCAGGTTAAATGAGCAAACCCAACCCAGTTAAACCCACACACGCAGAGGCAGGTCATACCCATTCAGGGGACCACAGCTCTGGCCCTGTGCCTCTCTGGGACCCTCTCTTTCCCCAGCCCCCTTTTTCCAGCATTCCTCCTGGGTCTTGGAGCTCATACTGTCTCCCAGGCAGCCATGCTGAGAAGCAGATGGCACTGAGGGGGTGGGCGCCTGACATCCCTGCTCAAGCTTTCCGACAGCCCTGCTCCTCTCCCCCTCCCTACTCTTTAGGCAGCTCAGCCCAGGAAAACCCGAGGCTCTCCCCCCAAGTGCGGGTATTAATCTTCAGCTACAGGGGAGTAGCTGGCACTCAGGACCGTGCCTGGGAAAGCCCTGAGAGGTTTGAGTTGCTGTCGCTGTCATTGCTCCCTTGATTTCTGATTCACAAGATAAAGAATCAGCACAAGCTCTCCCCCCATCCTGGAAGAGATTTGTCATCGTCTCTCTCTGAAGAGCAGACGTGTCTGATTGGATCGATTTAATGAGGAAATATTTGATTAAGTGTTCTTATCCCTCTTTTTTCTTTTCTTTTTTTTAAACAAATAACCCTTTAAGCCAAACTCTCAGAAGTGAGTAAGGTGCTCATTACCCGTTATACGTCTAATTGAAGACGATCTCATCTCATCGTGGGGTTGGGAATCACAGCATGTCAGAGAACAAAGCGTGACTGGCATCCTCTTCACCTTCAGCATCCTGTCCTTATCTTGAGAACCTTGGTCATCCCAGGTCATGACCTCCCCGCACTGTAAGGCTCAAGCCCCCTACATGCTTGGCTGGAGCGTCTAATGCTTCACGCCGCATACAGCTCGCAGGCCCGAAACACAGCCATCAATACCGGGACCCCAAGGAGAGAGGGTGAATGACGCATTTGCTGAAGACAGCCATTTTTTTTTTTCCTTCTGGAACCATCATGGCCCCTTTTTGTTAGAAGGTTCTATCCACTGCCTCCCCCAGCAACCTGTGTGTGCACTGGCGATCGGCCATTGCTTTCCTGTCATCATGCAGGGAGACCTGAGGTGATGGCCCCCAGTGTAGGCGGAGCTGAGTAGGCTCCAGCCAGATTATACAGTATGAGGTATCAAAACACATTCTATGCGTGTTGATGGCTGAGATAATGCCCTTCCGCCCTGCCTGTTGGGTTTTTGTTTGTGGTTTCTAATCTAGATGATACTGAGAAACCTTATGCATACCAGCCAAGATATTCTTGCTCACCTACCCTACCCTACCCCCCTTCCCTCCACCTGCACCTTCTTCTGCTTATTGAGCCCACGCCTGACCTTTGATAATGAACAGTTGAAAAGCTTTAAAAATGCTGATGCTCAGGCCTCGCTCCAGCAAACAGAATGTAGGGCAGGGTGGGGTGGTAAGGCCGACATTAGTATTTTTATACCATGCTCCAGGTTATTTTTTACATATAACCAGTGGGGAAAGCTGCTGATTCTAGTGACTTCAGAAGCCGTTCCGCAGCCTCCCTCCCTCCCACAGCAACTCCTCAGCCCACCCACCCACCCCCCCCATCACACTCAGCCCCTCTTGGCCTGTTCACACCATCACTAACTCTTATGAAGATGGCAGCCCCTCCATCAGCAAGGGGAGGGCCATCTTGTCACAACCGGGTGATCAAAGCTAGTTCTTTTCTGGAGGGGCCCCGCTCTTGTCCATTGGCTAACACAGCAATGCTGAGCTGATGGGAAAGGCAGAATTATTCACTGCCACCTGCTCTGGGTCAGAACTTGTGCTGGGCTCTCTGTACACCCGGCAGAAAGCTCAAGCAGATGTTCTGCTTAACCTTGGGATACAGGTTGATTCAGGCAGTGAAGATAGACTATGAACAGTTGCGTTATGGCATCTGACCACGTGTACAAATAGCAGGTGGTGTGGCCTTCAGGCCTGAGGATACTAGCAAGAATCGCCCCCTGTGGGAATCAGGAGGTGGAAACGGATGGATGAGGAGGGTTATAGGGCTCAGAGACTAGAAGGGCTGGATCATCCTGGATTCCCTCAGCTCAGCACAGGAAGGACCTAGGACACAACAGATGTTTTACTAGAAACTTGTTGGGAAACAGATGGATGATAAACTAGCAAGCCAATGCCTGACCTCTAGGGGGACAGGAGAATTGACTGGGCAAGTATCCACGCATGGACACATTTGAGATTAGCTTGCCATACATTAACACAAAGCATTATCTGGTGAAACACTGGACCATGGGCAGTGTCTGATTAGAAACAGTTCAGAAGCCAACAGAAATTTCAATATAACTTAAGGCCTTTATTTGACTTTTTAGTCACCAAGGGGACTCCAAAGTCTTCCTCCTTATAGCTCTTAGTTTCCCCCTGAATTAGCCTCAGCCAAAGCTCTGGGTCTCCCAAGCCCGGGGTCCCAGCAACCCCTCTTCTCCTGTGAGAACAAGGGGACAACGTTGGCAAAGCAGCTCCCTTCTGGGAGGAAAATGACAGACAGAGATGGGGTGGCAAAATCAAAGTTCTTAGGATATAAGTGGGGATCTTTTTGCATTATAACATAAAATGTATGGAACACTCTCATCAGTAGCCTTGGAAAGCAGCCTTGGGAACTACACTGGTGACCTGAGCTGTGTTTATAGCTCAGTTGGTATCTTGCACTGCCCTCATCCAGGGTGGGGTCCCCTCATCCTGTGCATCTTCGTTCAAGCTCTTGACTCATCCGTGTTTTGAAGTTGAAGAGGGATGCGGAGCCACTTTGTCCCAGTGACCAAGCTTGGCTACTCAGCATCTTGGCTCTCTCCCATCAGCTCATCTGCTCATGAAGCCAGAGGCAAGCCTGCTGTCTCCTCATACTCTCATGGGGTCTTAAAAGGGCCTCTGAGGGAGCAGAAAGCACAACGCTGACTGTACTTTCTCGGTTAACCCCTTCTGGAGTCCTTTCCTCTATGTGACATGCCTTTCAAGAAATAACTAGGAAATTGCCCTGAAGGTCAGTACTTTGTCCACCCTCTTGGGATGCTAGTGAAATGATGGACAGGCAGTTGATGGACAGGTGAGAAGGTGGACATGTAACCACCACATCTGTGGATCAGAGATGTGGAAAATCCTAGTGATGCATCAGCTACAAAAGGAAGAGGTGCTGCCAGACCCTAAAATACCCTAAGCTTTCCTTGTCAGCAAAGGGAATTCCTGAGCAAAGGCCATTTCATTCTACAATATGGCCTCCACGGCCCATCCCTCACCAGCTACTGGGTGCTGCACACCTGCACTTACGCCCAATCTCTGCTTCAACTCCACGTCATTATTCCTTCCCTATTCCCGAAGCCCATTCTTTTCCTTCACCCATTCCTCACTCGTTCATTTCTGCCTGTTCCACTACAGGCCAACTATGCAGCCTCAAGTGAGTTAGCCGCCTCTGTCTTACTGTCAGCAGTGTGCAGATGACAGCAGCAGGCTCTTGCACAGTCCAGGGTGATACTGGGAGTTGGTGCATCTGGGAGACAGTAGACGCTGTGTGATGCCGACTACCTATCAGTGAGTCCAGACATGGGTGTCTGCTCCTTCCTTTGTGGTGCCTGTGCAGGGAGCAGTGTAGAGAGGGGACAGTGCCTCCTCTTCTGTTACATGCCAAAAATGTGTAGCAGCACTACAGCTCTCTACCTGCGGCCACCCACAAGCTTGTCCCCAAGAGAGTCTGAAGTTCCTTGGAGGCCAGGCCAGCAGGCCCTGCTGAGCCAGCATTTCTGACTCACTGGGCAGGTGAGGGAGGGATGAGGCGAGTGCTAATTACCTGGTTCTCAGTAACCACAGGAAGGTTCAACCTTTGAAGCTATCTATAGCTCAGCCAGGGAGGAAGCAGGAGTGGCCAACGAGGTGAGGCCATGGCTTGTGGCCACCACCGAGCCCACAGGAAACTGTTAATAAAGATAGAACCAGAGAGCACTCTGTGTGGATAAATAATGACACCCTGCCTGCTAGCAGCCTGATCATTTTCCAGCCACACTGTGGCTGTACAGCCTCCTTGGAATGCTAACCATAGCTCATGGAGAAAGTCTCAGGGGGCCTTTCCAGCTCCTTTTTCCCAGCCCCTGGAGCAGTGTATCCTGGAGCACCAAGCCCTCTCCGGACCCCACCTCCTGGAAGTCTATTCTGTGCCAAGATGCTGAAGCCTCTGGATACTCTAAGATGAACAGTCAGACACCTCCCCTGCTGTGGGGGTACCCCAAAAAGGTGGCATGGGTTTGGGCTGAGAGTCTTTTGAAGTTGTGTTGGAGCCAGCCCTTTGAGACGGTGTTGGTCATTTGTGCTGTTGACTGTGTCTCTCTCATCTGCATCTTGGAACTGGATCTGTTTTGGCTTCTCTTGTGTGCGATGCACCAGTAATTGGCTGGTGCTTTCCAAATCCTTATACACAGTGGTCCTGGTGCATTTGGCATGTGCGTCCCTCCATCCTGTACACTCTGACGTCTCAGTGGCATCTTCTGACTGTGCCCCTCGTCTCATTCAGCATTTCGATCCTGCCACTCTGCTGGGGCCACTCTCTGTAGGATGGCTTTGGAAAAAATGTTGCTCGCCCTTGGGACTAAGATCCTACCATAGACTCCCTAAGTCCTGTGCTTACCCAGGACTTCTGCCTCTTTCTCAGTTGTCTTTCTCTTGAGTCAGCTAGTTTCTTTGGCATCTGTCTGAGGCCCAGAGCCTTAATGGCTCTCTTACTGTCACCACAAAGGGTTAGACTGTAACATTTCAGGCTCTACCAGGCCAGGGACTACTTCCATTGCATATTGACATGTTGGTGGTATTTGTCTCTGACCCTTTCACGAGGGTCAGGTCAGCTAAAATTGTTTAGCTCAGGAGCTCTTGTTGTCTGCTTAGCTCTCTCTGCATGTAGGAAACTGAGGCTGGGTGAGGTTCCATGGTACAGTAAAGAACTCCCCGACCGACTGATCGGAGGAAGGCACTCCCTGCCAGGTCACCGCTGTGATGGGTGGAGAGCACAGTGGAAGAGTAAGCTTTCTGGGAATGATCGTTGATCTGCATCTGAGCAATCAGGAATGAACTAGAGGCTGCAGAGGGGAGAGCAAGTGAAGACATGGAAGGAATTCCGGGTGGAGGGTGCTGAGCCTGGTACCTGGCACATGGTGCTCAATAAACTATGATATGTGGAATAACCACCCTTTCTGGCCCCAGCCTGGTGTCAGATCTCAAGTCAGTGCTTGAGATATATTTGGAGCTTGTGTCATTTCATTTCATCTCCATATTTTTATTTTCATAAAGCCACAGAAAAGGCCTTTCCATCTGTGAACAGCCATGTTATAGTCTGGGCCCTGCATATCCTCCAAAGGTCTAAGTGTTAAAGGATGGTGCTGGTGGGAGGTTCTTAAAGATGCCTTTAAGAACCGAGGCCTACAGAGTGGTCTCTGGGTCACTGGAGTGTGGGGGCAAGCCCTTGAAGAGAGCTCTGAGATCCCAGCCCTCTCTCCTCCTTTGCTTATGCTCCCTGGCACCGTGTGAGTGCCTTTGTACCAGTACCCTCTCCCTCCATGATATGCAGCTTATCACATGCCCCAAAACAGGGGGCCAACTGGTGAGGGACTGAGACTCCTGAGACACTGAGCCCGCACCCTTGTTCCCTCCTGCTGGCTGATTACCTTGGCAGCTTGTTTGGATGAAAAACTGGCCAGCTCTGCCTTCCAGCAGCCAGCCAGGTCTGCTTGGGCATCTGTGATGATCCAAGTGGCGCAGGTGGCACGTCTGCCTTAACCTTTGTTCTAATTCTGGCTCTGCTGCCTCCTGGTCTTGGTGGAGTATGTTATTCCACTTCCCTGTGTGTTTATTTGCCTCCTAAAGAAGCTGTAATGAGCCAGCCAGGCAGTGGTGGCACACACCTTCAATCCCAGCACTTGGGAGGCAGAGGCAGGCAGATTTCTGAGTTCTAGGCCAGCTTGGTCTACAGAGTGAGTTCCAGGACAGCCAGGGCTACACAGAGAAACCCTGTCTTGGAAAAGGAGGAGGAGGAGGAGGAGGAGGAGGAGGAGGAGGAGGAGGAGGCGGCAGCTGTAGTGAAAATGCTTCATGGGGCATTTTCAGGGGCCCGTGAATACTTGGCAAGTGACCAGCAAGTGGTGACCAGGGAGGTTCTCCTCTGTCTTCTTGGTACAGAGGAAAGCTGTGCTGAGAGGTGGACTTGGGGGCAGTAGGAGATTGAGGAGGGATTTAGGGAGAAGCTAAGAGCCATTTCCCATGTTAGTCAGCTAGGACACAGGATAGTGCCCACTGTCCAGAAACAGTGGGGAGCTGGGGTCTAGGGCCAGGGAACCTTGAAACTCCCAATTGGAAGCATGTAGTGTAATGTCTCCAAACCCAGAGAATGCTGATCTCAGGCAGAGGAACAGACAGCTGCCCACAGTGCAGAACACTGATTCATGTGTCTGTTTATTTGCTCCTGGACTTTCCTCAAAAGGAATATGAGATCTCATGCATATGATATACTTAGTACATGGGGGAAAAAAGCAGGCAGAACTATAGCCAAGAACTGGATGAAAACATGAGTGTAGTCAGGTGGTGGTGGTGCACGCCTTTAATCCCAGCACTCAGGAGGCAGAGACAAGAGGATTTCTGAGTTTGAGGCCAGCCTGGTCTATAGAGTGAGTTCCAGGATGGCCAGGACTGTTACACGGAGAAACCCTGTATTGAAAAAATAAAAAAGAAAAAAGAAAGAAAGGAAACAAGCAAGCAAGAAAGACAGATAGAAAAAGTGGATGTGACTCTGCTCCCTTGAGTAGCAGAAGACTATGGAGGCAAAGAATAAAGAACACTACTGTCCCAGAGGGAGTTTCCCAGAAGGTGGTAGTGGCATTAGAGTCTCCATTCCACACTGTGCCCTGTACACATGCCTGCCTACTGAGCACCTACTTGTGGCAAGCACAGCATTACACACACATAGTTCAAATGTTTCTGTCCACCCTCAGTAGTGAACATTATTATACTCATGTGACAAAGATGGATGCCATGAAGATCAAGAAGTGACCTTTTTTTTTGGTTTTTAGAGACAGGGTTTTTTTGTATAGCCCTGGCTGTCCTGGAACTCACTTTGTAGACCAGGCTGGTCTTGAACTCAGAAATCCACTTGCCTCTGCCTCCCGAGTGCTGGGATTAAAAGCGTGCACCACCACTGCCCGGTTAAGAAGTGACTTTCTTAATGAGCATTCAAGCCAAACTAGGAGCCCAGATGTCTCCACTCACCACCCAGTGTCTCTGAGAACATACTTCCTTTGTACCCTCTTCTAGAATAGTTTTCTCACACTGGTTGGGAACGGGGCGGGGGGTGTCTTCTGATTTCCAAGCTGCATTGAAATCAGATCCAGAGGGTGAAAGCTGTGTACTGTTTTCTGTTTGTATGTATGTTTGTGTATTGTGTACATGTTCATGCTTAGGTGGAGGTGGGAGTGGTGTGTGTGTGTGTGTGTGTGTGTGTGTGTGTGTGTGTATGCACACCCATGTTTATGTGCATGTATAGGAAAGCCAGAGGTCAGCACCAGGTGTCTTCTGCACCTCTATTTTTTGAGACAGAGACTTCTCACTAAGCCTGGAATCCATCCACTCAGCTATGGTGCCTGGCCAGTGAGCTCTAGAGCTCCAGCTGTCTCCTCTCCACCCCCACACACCCAGAACTGGGGTGACATATGTGTGCCACTGAACCTGGCTCTTAGGTAAGTGCCCGGGGCTTTGAACACAGGTCCTCGAGTTTTTCTTGGCAGTCACTTTACTGACAAGGTCATCTCCCTGTCAAACAACGTGTGCTCCAGAGCCTTGTGCTCCAGAGCCTTTGGCTTGCACCTTTCTCCTCCTGGGGCTGAAAATCATCTCTTTCTGAGGAGTTAAACCTAAGCATGGCAGTGACTGTGAGCCACCGGGGCTGATGGGCAAGGTCCCAGGATCCTGGAAGTCTTGGGTGGCCAAAGACTGCTAGGAACAAACATATCCAGAATATGAATTTACCCTCCTCCATTCCTCTGTCCTTTCTTCCCTGGGCTGCTTTTTTTTTTTTTTTTTTGACACTTCAGTTTGCTGGGGCCAGCACCTCCTCCAAGCTGAGCCAGCCTTTTATGGTGCTGGGCTAGTGAAGTAATAGCTGTGCAGAGGTGCTTGGAAGGCAGTTCTGGGCGTCAGGCCTGCTGCTGGAGCCAAGTGCCTTCCCCAGGATGGTGAAGGATCATGGAGCTGAGCATCAGGCTCTTCCTCTACATCTGACCTGCTATCCCCACCCTCCTGTCACCTCTGCATCTGGGACACTTGAAGTCCCTTTTTCCCTGACCTACCTTAAGATCTCCCAAAACCAGCCTAATGTGGTTGTGCCCAAATTCTGGGTTCATCTCAACTCTGGGTGCTTTCTGCATGTGAGGATGGACTCTGGAAGGTAACAGGCTCAGGGCGGCCAAGCCATCTCAACAGTCAGGAACAGCAGCAATTGTTGTCACTGGAAGGCTACTGTCCCCTAGGGTAGAGAAAATGAATTCCCCAGGCTGTTGTCCTCAACTTTGCCCAGGCCAGGCTTACCTCCTCCAAACAAGGTAAACACTAGCCCAGAAAGCACTCTCCGTGTAGACATGCAGGGCCAGCTGGAGGTTTGGGGGAGTGATGTCACCCAGAGAGCAGGTTTCCCTAAGCTCTGGCTTCTTCCCTGAGTTCCCTGTCCCAACTCTTGTCCTATGAGGGAAAGAACCAGCTGCCCGGGATAGAGCAGGAAGTAGACTCTGCCTGCCAGAGCAGGGAAGAGTGCAACCACCTTGTGAAGTGTCTGCGAGGGTTAAAGTACGGAACACAGTCAGAGCTGGGTAGGTACCCCAAGAACAGTGAGAGCCCCGAGAGAACAATAACTTTTCCAAAGCCCACAGGGCCTCTACATACCTTCATGGCACACCTGCGCATGTCTACAGAGAGAGTCTTCCCCCCTGCTCTGCTCCACAGCGCTTCTCCCTCGGTTCTAGCTGTCTATTAGGCCTTGCTGTAAGAGCCTCTCTCAAGGGCTCTTCCCTGGTTGGTGCACACTATACTCACACAGATGCATCTGTGCACACACTCCAGGTGGGGAATGGATGACATGCACTGCATAAACCCAGGGTGTGGCCAGTGTGAGGCATCACTCTGTGAGCGAGTCCTGCAGGTGAGGGTTCTTCCTCTCTCTGGTCTAGGCTGTAGTGAGCTCCTAGAAGGCAGAAAGCATTGCACTGGCCTCCTGGCATAGAAATGGCTTAGATTTGGTGTTTGGTAAACACCTATGGAATGGAGGAGTGTGTCACTGCTCCAACTGAGTAATGAGTGGCAGGAATTTTTTTTTAACCTATTCCCAACAAGCCAGGGCCACCATGCACAGTGAATGAGTTGGAGAATAGACCATCCACGTGGCCATTCCCAGAGCCCTGGGGGTTCATCCGTCCTCCCTGCACTAGTTTAGGCCAAGGGTTCTTTAGTGTAATTGATATTTGCACAATTCATAATTTACAAGTCAGCTTTCACAATAACATAATGAGGGTGCTCTTAATTGGGGATCTTGGGCCAGGTCAGCCTTATCTCTTCCAACAAAGGTGGGGATAGGCTCAGAAAGGACCCTCTGAGTGGACATCAGGTGGCAGCTGGGGACTGCTGCGAGGGAGGTATGCTGAGTTTGCCTGCATTTCCTGGGTGCTGGGCCGTGTGTTTGACTTTGTTATTTCAATGTTCCCACCACAGCCTTACTAGGCAGCCATGCCTTCTGCGTCCTCTTCACCAGTGTGGAAGCAGATCCTTCATGGAATGTGAGAGAAGGTTATACTGAGACTTAAGCCCTCTCATTTCAGCAACCCAGAAGCCACCAGAGGACTCACTCACTGGCAGTCAGAGCTCCCCACCCCACTGCACCCCATCCCTTACTCTCCCAGCCCACTCCCTATCCCAAAGTCTCACAACAGGGACACTAAGGCCGAGGGCCTCCTGGTTATGAAAGAGAAGGAGCAGTGCGTTCTAACCATCTTTGGTCAAAAGTGGCTCTCCTGCCTTAGCTATGTTTCTACACGCAGGTATCTTGGCCCTTCCATGCTGCCATACTCTCCTTTGCAAATGGGAGACAGTACCATCAAATTCTGCAGCTTTGTTGTAAGGATTGAAGTCTAACTGGATGCCCAGATCATACTCCACATTAAAATAAGTGTCCTCTCCCCTTCCTCTTCTGGCAGGATAGGGGAAACAAAACAGAAATCATTAAAAAAAAATTTAGAAAGCAATTTCTATGGCATGTTACGGAGGGAAACCATGGCAACCAGCTTCCTGCAGTTTGGTTTTCCGGCCTTCCCCTGCTGTACAATGGCTCTAGGACACAGCCTTTGTTGTCCCAATACCCCAGGGAAACACAGGGACGTCACAAGCTCCATGGGGTGGAAGCATTGCAGGACAGAACTGCTTGGTTTGTCCAGGCATGTCCTTCTGTGGTCAGGCCACAGAGTTGCTGTGGCCTCCCGCTGGCGACTCGACTCATCTTCTGAGGAAGACTCATTGTGGTCATGCCCGAGAAGCTGCCCCCTCTTTTTATGAGGATAAAAGCAAGCAGTATTCTATTGGATCCAAAGAGCTTCCTGACTCTCTTTAGATCTTGAAGATGTTTCCTAGGAGGCAAAGGCCAAAGAGTGTCCTGTGATTATGTGTTCGTAAGCATGCGTGTGCATGCCAGGAGCATCAAGGCAGGGCTAGCGACGCCTCTGACTGAAGGATACCAGCCACAGAGGATGGCCAGCTGGCCCTATTTAGTGACAACCTTCCCCTCCACACTGGCCTCAGAAACATGCTATACCTGGCCTAATCCAAGCTGGCTTCTGTGGTTAGGCTGTGTGTGACTTTCAGGGGGCATCCAAAGGTATGGATGGCTAAATACTGGCCCAGTCCAGGTTGACTGCTTATGGAGATCTGAGGCTACAGGAAGCAGGGTCATGGGTGGGAAAGGGTAAAAAAGGGCCCAGAATTGCTATACCTGAACTTCTGAGATGATCCCTATTCAAATGGCAGGGCCTCCCCACCCAGTCCAAATAGGAGCATGGCCAGTGACCAGTGATAAACACAGTGGTTTATTTCATAAAGAAGGGAAATGAGGCTCAGAGAGGTACATGCCTTAGGTCACACAATTTACCAGATACCCAATCAGTACTTTTGGAGAAAGAATAGCCCTTGAAAAGCGTTGGTCCCATCTCCTTAACTGAGCAATGACAAAGCTGGGTTCCAGGGAGGAAAAGACGCTTCTTAAAGGGGAAGTACAGGGAGGGGAAACCCCTCTGACCCTGACCACCTGAGTCTGTAACTGCCCTACCCAGGGGACAGCCATCTATGGCCTGTGGGCCAAACCTGGCTGGCTATATTGTGTAAATAAAGCTCTAGTAGAACCAAGCCATGGCTACTCATGTGCATATCATATATGACAGCCTTCATGCTGTGGCCGCTGGACGTAGTGGCTACAGGAGAAAGCATGTGACCTACAAAAGCTCAAAATACTCACTGTGAGGCTCTTTATAGAAAAGGTTTCTGACCCCTGGTCTAACCCTCTGAAGTTTTTCCAAAGGCCTGAAAACTGCTGGCCACGCTCCCGGCGTCCTTCCTCTCTCAGAGTAGTCTCCGTCTGTCTGTGCAGTCAGGCTAGGGCCTGACCAGAGAACCCTCCCACAGGGGGAGCATATCAGTAATGGGAAGGAGGAAAGGGGACAAAGGAAGCCTCCTTCTGAGGGGAGTTGGGAGACCAGTTCATATTCGGATCAAGCACAAGACACGAAGATGAGTGAAAGAGAATTTATGGCTTGCATGAGTGACTACGCACCTTTTCTGTTACAAGGTTGTTGAATGTAGGGTTGAAACTGTGTTAGCCTGGTGAGCTGGGTGTGGCTAGCAGTATCATTTCAAGTATAAGAAGTTGAAGCCTGAATAGACTTAAGTACCTCCCCAAGCCTTGAGTATTCACCAACTTTCTATTGCAAACACCTAATATAGCTGATATAAAGAGGCTATTTGACTCTTGGTTTTTGAGGTGTTATTCTATGCTTGGTTGGCCCTTTGCTTTGGGGCCAGGGATGTGGCCTCCCACCATGGGGATATACTTGATAGAGCAGGATGTGCAATCTGTGTTGTGTTTTGAATGTGAAATGCTACCCCCACCCGACCCGCTACAAGCTCTTGTGTTTCACACTTCTCTCTCAGCTGGTGGCACTGTTTTGGAAGGTTGTAGAATCTTCAGGAGGTGGTCACTTTTGGAAGGAAGTGTGTCCTTAGGGGAGGGTTGGGTCCTGTACTTTTTTTGTCCAGTCTACTTCCTGAGCACTGGCCACTGTAGCTTCCCCACTGTGGTGGTCTGTGTTCATTTGAACTATGAACCAAAATAGAGCATCTCTCTCCTAAGTGGCTTCTTGTCGGGTGTTTGGTCACAGCAATGAGAAAAGTAGCTAAGAGGCAGAGAAGCAAAAGGAGAGGAAAAGAGACAAAGATCCCACAAACTCTTAGGGGCCACGGCCGCAGTGACCCAAAACCTGCGTCAGGACTCACCTCTTCAAGTTCCCACCACGTCTCAGAAAGCACCAATGTAGCAAATCTTAAATGCAAGTGTCTCTAGGGGATTTACAACCCAAAATACACACCTAACACATATTGACAGACAGGGGGTCTGGTCTCAGGAAAGTCCTTTCTTTAATTTGTGCCCTGGGTCTTGGCACAGACTGGATAAAGGAAGGTATCTCACCCACCTAAGAGGGCCAAACTATGAGCCCAAGCCGTCTCTTCTTTACCCCTGCCCCTGCATCAATGTGTGCTGAATTCTCTTGTGTCCCAGTCACTGTAGAGCTGTACTGGCATCTGAGATGAGCAGAAGTGAAGGAGAGACAGAAAGAGACACGGAGGCTCTATGGGAGAAGCCATCAGCAGGGAAGGCAGCAGTGATAGAGGTTGGCAGTAATGGAGCAGAAGCCCTGCAGGAATGTGTGGCAGAGAAAGGAGTATCCTGCTCCAGATCCAGGCACCAAGGTTACAGCTTAAATGCAAGACCCAGCTGCCCAGAGAAGCAAGTCTCATTTGCCTAAGACACAAAGGGAGTCATCTGTGTGGAACACTAGGATGCTTACACAGTGAACCAGCCCTCCCTGGGCCAATCCGAAGCCAATGTAAAGTCGTCTTTGCATTGTGTGGACTAAGATTGATGGACATGGAAAGACTATAGTGAACTTCTGTGTGTAAAACAAAATAGTCATAACATGTTTGGGGATTTTAAAAACTGTGTGTGTGTGTGTGTGTGTGTGTGTGTGTGCGCGCGAGCGCGTGTGCGCGAAGTGCCCATGAAGTCCAAAAGAAGGCATTGGATCCCAGAGTTACAGGTGATTGTAGGCCACCTGATGTGAGCCTTTGAACTGAACTTAGATCCTCTGAAAGAGCAGGACTTGCCATTAACCACTGAGACATCTCTTCGGTACTCTCAAAAGCAAGCTTGAAAAACAATTGTTCAACCCAAACACCAGGAGCCCCAGGGCATCCTTCTGGTGGCTTCAGTGCCCTGTGCCACCTGTGGGACAGCCAGCCCTTCTTTTGCCAATGCTCTCAACATCTGTGATTCTCCCAGTGACACAGACCCTTGCTCTGCACATCCCGAGGACCAGATCTTTGCTGGGTCTGAACACAGAGAGTAGTTAACCTGGAAAACAGAGGGGATGTGGAGAGAGAGGGTCTGGGGGCTCAGATGGCCTCTGGCCTGAACCTCCTTCAGGATGGATCCTGCTCAGCTCTCCTTCTTCCGGCTTCCCCTCCTGGCTGGAGCCTCTTCCTGCCTTCTTGGCACCAGAAGCTCTGCTGGCTTCTGTCCTGAGCAGTGTGACCTGCTGCCCATGAGTAAGGACTGGGCCATTCCACAGTGACTAAGCTGTCACCTCCCCGTTTCCCGTAACCGCCAAGGGAGGACTCACTCTGAATCACTCTTTATTGTTTTGAGCTTTTTTATTTTTTTCCCTAGCTTCCAGTGTTTTGAATTTTCAAAGATCAACTACCCTAGGCAGGCTAACAGAGCTGAATAAATGCTAGGAAACTGCCAGGCACCCCCTCCATAACCTTGTACATAGGAGAGAGGCATAGAGCCCCCTTACCGGTCAGAGTCAGCTTGCCAGGATAAAGCTGACCTGAGTTAGAATCCTGTTTGTTTCCCTTACTGCTCTCTTCCCTCACTACTCACTTCTCCTTTCTGAACTTTAATTTCTCTTCAATAAACGGGATAATAATGCTTACTCCAGATAATTGTTGTGTCTATAAAGCAACTGGCTAGGTAGGCTTTCCAGTATAGGGAATTAATAAACATAAATAAAGTTTGGCTCCTTAGATCCAAAATGAGCATACCTGCCAGAAAGGTGGGTGTCCCAGCTCCCCTGTCCACCTGTCACCCCCAAAAGGCAATGGTAGGTTTCTCAAAGCCGCATGTTAGGAATGTTGCTAAATAACTTAGTTCTGTCAGCAACAGCCAATCTTTATTGAGCACTTACTATGAGCCAGGTACAGTGCCAAGCACTTTCCATTAAATTACTAAATGAATGAGAGTTAGTTGTGACTGGTAGTACTTAGCTAACTTCCTAATAATGAGAGACAGGCCCAGGACTTGAACACACATGGGGTAATGCCATACATAGAGACGAGGTTCTCTTGGGATGACCCATGGCTAGGGCTCACTGTCAAGTAATGATACCATAGTAGGAACTCAAGCATCATTCATGCCCACCCTCATTTGCACAGCAGTTATTCAGCTTCATTGTCTCATAGAGGGAAACTGAGTTTTGAACAGTAAGGAGACACCCGGTCTGACTAGTAGAGCTGACCTATGAACCCAAGGATCTTCAAATCCAATGAGTGTCCACCTCTGTGTGCACAATGGCGGGAGTCAGGATGGACCGACCTGGTCTTCATGGATTGTTTTATATCCATGGCTTCTGGCCTGCTTCCACCTTCTGCCCAGCTACCAGTGTCTGACTGGAGCTAGCAATGGAATTCCCTCTTTGTGATAAACCCTTTTTCCCTTCATACCAGTGGTCTCTACTCGCATGGGCTCTGACCAACCTCCAAAATGGCAGGGTTTAGGGATCCAGGAAATATCTCTGCAGAGATCAGCAGGCTTACTGAGTGGGTTTCCTGTGGGAACAGGCTGTATCAGGGGTCTGACAGATACTTGCATGTAAAGAAGTACCCCTGCAAGGAAACAGCTGGGTTGTTGGGATAGCTTGTGTAGGTGTGTGTGTGTGTGTATGACCCTGATAGCTCATCTCACAAGGGGATGCTGCTGGGGAATAGACCTGGCCTTATAGGCTACTGTTAGAACCTCAGGCATAATGATGCTGCCCCCTGCCATATGTCTCTCTCTCTCTCTCTCTCTCTCTCTCTCTCTCTCTCTCTCTCTCTCACACACACACACACACACACACACACACACACACACACACAGTGTCACTCATAGCTCAAGGCAGGTCCTCTTATGTAGATTGAGTGTTGGGAATCTTTCAAGGGAGAGAAGAGATTAGGAGGAAAGGGCTGACAGTGATGATATGCTAATAACAGTTCCTTCCCTGCATTTGCTGTGGCTCAGTACTGGGTTAAACTGGTCATACACATGCAGTGTCTTGTATAATCTGGCATTTATCCACACTTAGCAGATGAGACCTGATCTCTAGCGGATGGACAAACTGCCAGGTAGGAAAAGCTGAGAATTATGTGGCTAATGTGTCATGCACAACTATGCTGTATACACACAATCAGATTGCTCCCATGATGTTCAATTTTCAGAGAAGTGCAGGTTTGCCCATAGTCACCCAGATGGGATGAAGAGCTAGGTTAATCTGTCACTCATCCACGGTACCCCAACTTTAGCTAGGACTGACTATTTATGGGCCATAGGATGGTACAAGGACTCCAGGTCCTAAGCTCAGCCTGCCTCCTGTGCCAACGTGCTGGCAAATCTCTTGGTCAAATCTTCAGAGACAATCAGGCAAGGCTTGGATGATCCCAGAGTGTCACTGTGGTGCCTCGGGGGGGGGGGGGGGAGGGGGTTGCTGCTTCATGTGTACTCAGGAGAGTAGACATGCAGGACTTCCCAAATGGCAAGACTCTGAGTCAGATATGGAGAAAGCCACCTCTGCCCCTTCCTAGTTGGACCCTAGTTCCCAGGGTCCCCAGCCTCCACTCCATACATAACAGCATAAATTCAAGGGTAGGTCCCATCAGTTACCAGAGAAGTGAGAAAAATAAGACTTTTCTGTTGGAATCTCCACACCACTGTCTTGGATGTAAAAGACCAGCCTTGATTCTGATCAAACAGTCTGCTCTACTTTTGACATTAAAGAATCCCAAAAATACGATGGTGGTTGTGGATATAATTGTTCAGTTGGTTTGTTTGACACAAACTAGGGTCTCATTATGAAGCTATGGCTGGCCTGGGACTCATTACATAGATCAGGCTTCCCTGGAACTCAAAGAAAGAGCCCACCTGCCTCTGCCTCCAGGAGCTGTGATTAAAGACATGTGCCACCATGTCCAAGTTAGATGTGATATTTTAGATTTTTTAAATTCCTTGCTTATAGAAGTTGAATACAAAGTAAGAAGCGGTACATTCTCCTTGATTGTTTTTTACTCATTTACACTGCGCAAACACTGAATGCCTTAGAGGAGACATGGTGGCACACATCTGCATCCCAGCATCTGGGAGGCAAAGGCAGAAGGATCAGGAGTTCATGGTCATCCTCAGCTACATAGCAAGTCTGAGGTCAACCTGGACTGCATGAGACAAACCAGAACCTAGAAACCAGTGACAGCATCCCTGAACATAGGCTTTTCCTCTGTGATGTGAGCTGGTGGTGATACCTTCTCCCTCCCAGGAAAAGTATAGCGATGAAGAGGGATGCCATACACATATGTATACATATATACATATACACAGATATACATATATACTATACATATACACATATATGCATACACACAGATATACATATATACACATATACATATAACATATATACTATACTTATACACATGTACACAGGTATACATATACACATATACACATACACAAAGATATACATATACACATACACAAAGATATACATATATACATATACACATATACATATAACACATATATACACACATATGTTACACATATAGATACACATACATACACATATACATACATACATACATATATATTTTGTTTGTCCCTGAACTTAATGTAAAATATGGCAGTGATCCCTCAGTATTCGTGGGGGTTGGTTCAAACCCTCCAAATTACAAAATTTTACAGCTGTTCCAGTACCATCTAAAGTAATAGAACATCCCCATATAAACTTGATGCAACCCCCTGTAGCCTTTAACCCCAGATTATGTATAATATGAGCTACAACATAGCCATGTTTCTATATGGTTGTTGAGCCATGAGGTTTAGGAACCAAACAGAAGAGAAAAAAAAATCTACACATGTTTGTTATGGATCTTAAAAAAAAAACATAAAAAAAATTTTATTTCTGCTCAATTCATTTCCCAGATAAGAAAATCTTGATCCAAAGGGCAAGCTATAGATTTCCTTTCCATTCCAACTGCTATGGCCTAGGTCTCTTGGACATTACCTTTGTCATAATGTCCTCCATCATCTCTAGGGATTCCCAGGGTGACTCACACCCTGCTGCACAGATGTCACAGCTGCTGGCTGGCTCTAACCAGTGGAGGAGGTGAAAGTGATTGCCCTAAGCCGAGGAGCCTCTCGGTTGTTGGCTCCTCTCAGAAATGGGACAGCTTCTCAGACATGGCCCCCATATCTGGAGTGCCTGGGCTCTTTCTAAATCCCAATGGTCATTGTCTTTGCTGTGTTTTAGTAACTTCTCTGGCCACAAAGAACACAAAGAACAGTTGAGCTGAGGGTCCCAAGTAGAGTCCACAAGACCTGAGGGCCCATGACACCTCCTCACAGTCCATCACGAGGGGACATTTCTCTCCATCCCGTCCTGATGCGTGTCACAATTGCAGACCCTTTCCAAAACAGTCAACATCTGGGGGATCCGTTCCCTTCAAGGAAGCAGCTTTACCTCATGCCCCAGGGCCCTTGGGTGGTATAGCACCAAAAGCTATGTCACCGCAGCTTAGGGTCCCCTGCGTGACATCTGTTCATTCCTCATCCTGGCCTGCCACTCCCTCAGGAACAGACTCAGGCCAGGCTCTGGGATGCTAAAGGTAAGTTCTTGAGGGTGAGGGGCAGAATGCAGACAAGGTCCAAATGTTGGCCTTGCTCATAATACTCCCTGAAGGTCTTAGGCCTGATGACCATCCTGGATCTGCCCCAGAACTCTCTGTAGCATCTTCACCCCAGAGGCCTCAGATGGTAGGTAGACTTACTGTGCCTCAGTAGGGGCTCTGCCTTAAAGTCACCTTCACTGTTAAGGTCATCTGTAATTTGGGACCAGCTGAGCAGCAAGCCTGGGGAATTCCGGAGCCCAGAAAGGGAGTGGGGATAGATAAATCCAAACAGCTTCCACTAGAAGCTGTGACCACAGCCTCCCTTGAGCAGAGCTGCAGAGTTGTCCCGGCAGGGAGGCGAGGTCAGCCTGCGTTGGGTTAAAATGCCAGGAGAGAAATGAAATGACAAACAGATGCGAGAACAGGCATTTCCATAAGGTGTTTTGCATTCCTCCATCTTACAAGGCCCGCAGAGAGCCTAACAGTCCAGCCAGAGGGTTAAATTGATCCCAGCCAGTTTGCCTTACTTCTGTTTGAGTAGTCACAGCATGATGGTACAGCTCTGTGGTAGCATCAGCCTCCAGCTGCCATGCAGTCTCCTCCCATGCTTATCCAACACGCCTCACCTTGCTCTCTGTGCACCAGAAACACTGCCTCTTCCTGTTCCCCCAGCCCCTTGAACAACCCTCGACGTCTTCACTTAAGTGCTTCCATCTCAGTTTCATCGCCACCTCTGAGATGCTATCACTTCCTCGACCTCTCGGGTGCTTCCATGAGATGCGACCTTTGCTTCCCCTTCGCCTCGCCTATCTCTCATAGTCATCCTTCAGTATGTACCTCCTGACCCTATTCAGGTCCTGAGTGCCCAAAGGGGCGGTCCCTGCTCACATGCTACCCAGCACCTGACTGTAATGAGGCATCCCACATTGGCTGAATGAGTCTTAGCACCGGTGTGAGGTATGCTGGGGCCTGGAGCCTGGTGTCACCCCTCCAGATCTTGCCAGCTTGTGCCCAAAGCTTGGTGACAACACTGCATTCACTACAGCACCCTCTCTAAAAGCAATCTGCTGGACAATAGGAGCCGCTTTCCCTGAATTACGAAAGCCTATAGTACCCAGTATGGGGGGTAAGCAAGCTACACAGAAGATCCATAATTCTAAGGCACCAGGCAACGTGGATGCTGGCTCTGTAAACTGCAACAAGATACTCCTTCTCTGGTCTGAGTTAACTCACATAAAGTGAGGGGGTGGGACTCGATTATAGCATCCACATTTAATGGGTACTTGTATTTTTTTGGCAGGCCCTGGGCTAAAACCTGTATATTTAACACAGGTGATTCCCACAGCATCCATACGGAGCAGGCACTGTTATTAGTCCCATTTTGCAGATGGGGAAACTGAATATTAGACAGTTTATGTAACTTTCCCAAGGTCACATGGCTAGAAAGAGACCGAGACCAGGTCTTAACACAGGCTTGTCTGTCTCCTCCAGCCGAAGATTCTCCACCTTGTCTCCTCTCAAAGGATCTCCTGACCCCATTACCCAGAAACACATCAGTCCAGAGCCGGAGAAGTAGCTCAGGGTCCAACATGTTTTTACGAAGCAAGGACCCTGTGAAGCTCACACTCCGTAGTGACCCTGTCATAGTAGGAGCCCCAGCAGCCACACAGCAGCTCTGAGCTACATTAACCCTTAGAAGTCAGAGACCAGCTGGAGGAGCAGCAGATAGGGTTCAGGCTTGTTTTTAAAGTGCAACTCCCATTGGGGCGTTACAGCCAGAGAAGAGCACATGATTCTGGAATCATCTAAAGTGGACTGGCTTGTGTAGCTACCACCCTGATGCAGGCAAGAGGAGTACTACCTGAGCCCAGCGTCCCCATCCTGTCCTCCCTGTCATTACCTCCTAGGAACTGTGAGTTTTCATCTGAGAAGAGTCCCTGGGGCCATGGAGAATGGCTGGAAGAAGCTAATTTTCAAATTATCCTTTCATCTCCAGGGAAATTGGGAGTCGGAAGAAGCAGGTAGAGGGGGAGAGATTCTGCACAAGATGCGCTAAGCCCTCACACAGAGCAAATTAGCACAGGAGCAGAGAAAGGAACGAGCAGCTCGGTTGTTCTTGGGCCAGATTGTCATTGTGTATGTGTATGCATGTGTGTGAGCATGCGAATCTGTGTGTTGGGAGAGCCACAGAACCCTGCCAGGGAAGCCCAAGGTCACCCTGGAAGCACAGGGGATGGCAGTTCACCTCCCTCCAGATAGTTCCCATCTTGAGAAAACAAGCCTCCAACCTAGGTCTGTCCCCTACACCCTAGGTCTGTCCACTGTGTGCCCTTCCTTCTGGTTTCTCCAGAGATCACTGAATGGGCTTGAAAGAGGCACAAGAACTGTATAAATGCCTCCCATTCAGGAAGAACTTCCCTGTGATTAGCCTGTTGTTAAGACTAAAGTCTTCCACGTAGGAAATGAACCCACATGATATCTTGCACTGTACCATGGTTAAACTTCCTAAGAGTCAAGGAAATCAGAGGAAAAGGCACAGGTGAAGGAAAACTCAAGAGCAGGTCCAGACCCAGAGAGCCGGTTCTTGTGCATTGTAGTGAACACTTTGGACATGGTGAGTGTCCACTCTCCACCCCACTGGTTGTTGTCACACCCTGCCTCCAGATGTAGTGATCAAGATGACAAACATATGGCAAACAGGGCATCAGTTTCAGGTTGAAAAAAGATGAGAAAAAGATGTACGTGGTAAAGTAAAACAAAACAACAAAACCTTATAGTTGATGGCAAAACTGCTATGTCTTTCCACATTTGGAAGCCAATTCTGCTATGTAGAAATGCTGGTGTCCCTCTGCACCGTGCACCAGTGGTCAAGGGCCCACCAGTTCTCCTCCATTCTTAAGGGCCTGTGTAGACATCTGAGTGTCACAGAAGGAGTGACAATCATCTGCCACACTGTAGGACACAGTTGTGGCCAGGCTACTCCAGAGTCAGCCTGCACAGACCCAGTATCGCCTCTCAACTAGTCATAATCATTAATAGCACCACATCCCACTATCCAAAGAGGTCAATTTGGATGAAGAGCTATGCACACTAGATGGCTTTCAAAGTTAAGAGGAGGCAGCCCATAGGCACAGTTCCTAGCAGGAAGACTCTACCCCTCCGAGGGAGGGTCTGGTGTGTCTCTTCTCAGTGCTACATTCTCTAGGTCCCACTCAAACAAACTTGCTGTGGATAAAGGCTATGTGTCAATTCCAGGATTGAGACATTGAGGCCAGGTTAATGCAGCCCATAAGAGAAACTGACAGTCTATGGGGAATGACGCATGTTATAGTGAGGGAAGCGTCAGGTCTGGGGTCTGGGTGCAAGAACGCCATTAGGAGATAGAGATAGAGCCAGGCACCAGGAATAAGGTATGTTTGGGTAGAGGAAGTAGAGGTACCAGAAGAGACCCATTGATCAGTGTAGGAGTTATTGATGTCACTGTAGTACACAGACAAGGTATCTTTTTCCTAGAATTTCAACTCTGGGCACTGAATTAGAATGGTGAGTTTGTCCTGGCAGCCAAATGCATGCTGATGACTGTCACGGCAGAGTCATGTCACAGGAATAACTTTGTATGTTGACTTGATTCTCTGTGTCGACTTTAAGACTCTACATACTTGCTGCCTTACCCTGTTGGGCTGTCCATCTGGCCAGTTATACCTGACTGCATGACTAAAGTCCAAGGGCCCTGGAACATGGACCATTTATTAACAATGTGATCTTGGGAGACTTAACAAAAATCTCTCTATGCTTTAATTTATATATGGCAAATATATATAGGCAAATATATATATGATTTATATAAGAACACTGCTGTTCCTCCAGATGGCCTGACTTCCATTCTCAGCACATGCATCAGGTGGCTCATAACTGCGACTTCAGGGGAGCTGATACCTCTGGCCTTAAAGACACATATACATACCTACATCCAGATATACACACCTGCAAATTATTAAAAATAATAAAAGTGAGTCTTTAAAAGTTTATCACAACCACCATTTCTGAGTTATACAAGCATTGACATAACACTACTTATATAAAGCACTAAAAGTCAGTCCAAGACATAGGAAGTTCTCAGTGTGTTAAAGTTCACAGGATCCATAGGTGGCAGTGATGATGGGGACGTAGGTACTGGTTGCCTACTGTAGGTGACAACTCTGAATGTAAGATGAAAGCAAGATAACACTTTCCCAAGGATCTTGGATCTCTTAGGACACCTTGATACAGGTTCTGGTTCAATTGCATCAACTGGGACAAGAAGATCCTTTGGGATCTCTGGAGGTCTTCTTGTCCTATTTTACACTTGCAGAGAAATGACCCCAGTGAGTTAACCAAGGTCACAAAAAGCAGTTTCCAAACACGGCCTGCTGCCATAGCATGGTTCAGATGAGCTTTCTTTCACTCTGGGGCCTGAGAACTGTGATACCAGGCAAGCTAGGGAATGAGCAGGCTAGGCAATATCCAACCTTCTCTCTCTTCTTCCTTTATGTAGGTTTGTTTGATATCTGGTTGCATTAACCATACAGATGATTGGGTTCACTAGGCTATTTCCATGCATGCCTATAGTTTATATTGATCACATATCTATAGCCAAAGCAATACAAATCAGCATACAAAGGAATGCCTTCATGCCCACATTCACGTGACACTTTTTACAATAGTTAGCATACAAATCAGCCTAGAGCCAGCAGTTTTTACTTCTTGTAGGCAAATGAGCCCCCCTGCCCCCCTCAAAGTTGTGAAAATTCAGACTCTGGTGTGTGCTAGGGCAAATGTGGTGGGGCTTGGAGCTCCGCATGTCTGGGGAAGGGGATATCTTCCTGTGCTGAGGCTGCTCTAGATCTCAGGGGATATCAAAGCTGAAGGCCAGCACCCATCACAGGCTGAAAAATAAGTGTGTAATTTAAAATGTCCTAGTTGGTATGTTTAAGAAATCAATAGTGCAGTAGTGGCACAGCTGTTAGAGAAATAACTAACCACCCTTTGATTGAATTTAAGGCCCACTCCATGAGATGAAACCCACACCTGATGCTGTTAAAGCCAGAAATCTGAGACTAGATACGTCATGTGAAGGGGGGGGGAGGCAGAGGGTGTATTATTAATAAAACAAAGAAGAAGAAAATTACAGATGGACTTAATGCTGGTAACATATCCCATTTAACCCAAACTGTCAAAAGCATATATCCGTTTCAATATATAATCAACATAAAAATTATCAATCCAACTGACATCCCCCTCACCCAACTGAGATATTTGGAATTTGATGTCTTTTACATCCTAAACATGTCTCTGTCCAAAATGACATCTGAAGTCCCTATGTATGACCATTGACCACAGTCAGGTTCTAGGTCACTTCATAGTAACTCCCTCACCCTCTATACTAGCCAAATATGACCATTTTCTTGAAACTTACCTCACATTGATATCCCTAAATAGCCTACCCCAACAACCTTGCAATGTGTGTGTTCAGGTTGATAAAGTCATAGACCAGGAGCAGCTAAGACCCTGTGTTCATTATCTGAAGACCTACATACCCATCCTCAGGGCATACCATGTTCAACACAAGAACAGGGTTGAAAACGCCTTCCACATGGTCCATACCTTGCCCTTGTTTGGCCACATATATAGAAGGGTTTTGTGTGTAACCTTCCATGACCATGAAACACACAGGCTGTGATTCCGTGGCCAGGCTCCAGTATGCCATGTGTGGACCCTCTGTGACTCTGGGGATAGCTCTTCTGCTGGAGAGTCATCAATAGATTCAACTCCCCACAATTCTGAACACACACAGGCAAACTACAGAAGGAAATTCCCACAGCAGCCAAGACCCTTAGGGTCCACACCAGAAATGAACCCACTGTCATCTGCCCTAACCTGTGACTCACATGTGACTTTGAAGGCTCTGTTTGTAGGGATCTCCTGAAAGTCCGTCTCCAGGAAGCCAGGTCATGTGGCTTCGCAGAGCTATAGCTGGTGCAGCTAGCTCTTGTCTGATAAAGCTCCCATTTGTTAACTGCTTAATGCCACACACTTGAAGATCTGGAAAATTCAGATATGTGGTGGCCTGTAGACAAAGCAGCCACATCCACAAGGATGCTCCACAAACGGTGTTTGCTGGTTATGTGAAACCTCCTCATTCCACTGTGTTGCAGCAAAGCCTCCTAAGCTGGGGTCACCCGTTTCCACTCCAGAAAGTTCTTTAGGATGCACCAGTTTCCTCCAGTAGTCTAGGAGCACGTTCAGCCGATAGGTATGGATTGAGCACCTACACCTCCAGGGATTCAGCAGAAGGAAGTTCATGGTTTTGTGGAGACTTTGGGTATGTGCATGTGTATTAGGGTCAGATGGGGGCAGACAGGGATGAATAATAAAAAACCAGCACATAAATGGCTGCAGGTCGCTGGTGTTCTGTGGGCTGCTGTGTACCTGACGGACTGCCACCTGTCACCACAGGGCAACCAGGCCCCAGGTGCAGTAGTTCCCAGATCCTGATGGCTAGACCTTCCCTGATTTGTTACCCAAATATCCCCATGTTTTCCGATTCACTTTGTTTTCTTTTGCTTATCTGCTACCAGCCTGCCTCTGCTTGGGCCCTGGGTTTCCTCGAAGCTCTGCGCACGACTCTCCCTGTCTGTGGGATCCCCTCGTGATGGGAAAGGAGTGGGTGATGTGTTCGGGAGCTCCGGAGATGGATCGCTGTGTCATTGGAGCAGCGATAGGCAGAGGAAACATAAACAACAGCGTTCTGGGGGGGGGGGCCTTTTACACCCCTGGCCCTCCCAGCTTTTCCTGTGCCTGCTGATTATACCTAAAATGGACCATAAACACACAGCAACCTTCAAAGGGAGGGTTCACAGCAGCTGGCGTTCAGAGGCCACAGAATCATCTTTGGAGGAAAATAAAACACAAATATATTTACAAAACATTGTCCCCCGGGGACTGTGGGGGAGCAGACAGTGTGTTTTTCCTACTCACGAGCTGACCTTTTCCACTCGACAAACAGGGACTGCTGTCTTCCCACCCTCACCTCTGCCCTCTCTCCTGGTTTAGGTGGGGCCTAAATTTGCACAGTTTTCTGCTTAAATAACAAATGCTACTGTCCCACCCAGGACCAGGCAGTAAAACACCAGCTACTAGGACAACATTCGAAGCCAGCACTGTTCTCAGGGGGAGGAGAGCCAGGAAGAAGGATTCTGGGTTTACCACAGCAAGCCAGGGTCTTCACTTGAGGTTTTCTGTTTTTGTTTTTCCCACAGTAGCTGGTGAGAGAATGTTAAAAGTACTGTAACGTGTCATTGGGGAAAATAGCATTTTTAGAGTCAAAAGTAGTGATTACTGGCAATTTCTTCTGGCTTCATCTACAAATAATTGGCTACTATTGCCAGTCAGTGCCTGTGTGCCATATATTAGCTAGGCACATTGCAGGAAGGGAGTCACTTCACCTTTATGCCACAGAGAGGCATCTTAGGTGCATTTCCCAGCTGCAGAGGGCAAGATGAGCACTGTGGTCTGGTAAAGATGTGCTACTGGGAAAAACAAGCAAGGGAGGTGGTGCAGGGTAGGGCAGAAATCAAGCCAAGAAAGTGTGGTTTCCGTCCTTCACCTCAACCCCATCCATGGGGAATTTCAGAGTTTATGTTACTCTTCAGAACTCATCCCAGAACAAGGCAAGGGCACTGGGCTTTCAACTATGAGTATTCCATCCTGGGCCTCAGGCTGCCCCAATCCAGATCTCAAAGTGGCCCTTTGAGCAGATCAGTATGGAGTATGCTGAGGGCCAGGACCACTTGAAGATGGTTCCATGGGGCCCAGGGCTGAGCATCTTCCAGGCTCACTGGAGTGTAGGTTTAATCACCATCCTATACATCAAACGGCCCAACGGCCCTGGGCAACCTTTAGTCTTCGATAGAAGTAGAGTAAAAAGTAACTCAGCTTTGATCACAAAGGGATAGTGCGGGAACCCTGTCATCCTTAGCCGTCTGCTATGTGGATCTCTCAAGGTCATTTCCAATGTCCTTAAACTTGTGGTCAAGCTGGTCTTGCCAGGTTCTGCCTTACCTTAGAGCCGACCTGGCTTGTGAAGATGACAGGGCTGATGCAGCCCCAGTGACTAACAGCCATGGTCTATTCCCCGTGAGCAGGGGCTCTGTCACGGTAGCTCTCTGGGTCAGAAAGGGGCCTTTCCCATGGGGTCTGCTTGTGTGTCCTCTCAGTGTCTCTACAGACAAACCTCTGGCTCCGGGATCCCAGCCTCAAGGCACTCGCTAAACAGTGTCACAACCTAGAGGAATTGTTGTTCTTGGCCTGACTCCAGGAGTATGCACTCCCAGCTATGCCTGGCACCCCAACACCTCAGTAACTGCCTTCCCTGCTTTCACTTGGCATCCCAAAATGGCCATCCCTGGGGGGTCTGAATCAGAGCTCTCTGACCCAGGACAACACAAAGGAGGAAGGCTCGACCTTGGAGTCTGTACTCAGAATTTACAACTGGGTTCAGCTGCTTTCTAATGAGTGTACCTGCTTCTTTGTACCTCCATCTTCCCATCTGTAAACAGGGAGAGTGGCCCTCTAAATGTAAAGAACAACAGCCAGGTAGAGGAACCTTGTGCAGTGTACACTTTCAACCCTTTCCCGAGTTAGTGCCATGTCTTCCTGTCACATCAGTTCCTTAACACCTGGCCAGTTCGTGCATTTTAATACAATCTAGTCATGGTAGTCTTCACTAGGTGCAGAGAATAAGCTGGAGAAGTGGCCCCTCTATTAGCATGTCTCTTTATTATTATTATTATTTTGTATTTAGGATGCAATCATTCTGAATGCATTTACCCCTCCCTCCCCTTCCCCAGTCTCTCCCACCTCCCTCCCCTCTCCCCCCAGATCTAACCCCACTTCACCTCCCTTCACAAAAGAGCAGCCCTCCCAGGGACATCAACCAAACATGGCCTAACAAGCTATAGCAAGATCAGGCACATACCATCACAACAAGGCTGATTGAGGCAACTCAGTAAGATGAAAAGGGTCCTCCAAACAGGCAAAAGAGTCAGAGACAGGCCCTGCTCCCACTGTTAGGAATCTCACAAGAACACCAAGCTACTCAGCCATAACATGTTTGCAGAGGGCCTGTGTCAGACCCAGACAGACTTCCTGATCTCTGTGAGCTCACTTGAGTCACAGTCACTTGATTCTATGGGCCTTGTTCTTGTGGTGTCCTTGATCCCTCTGGCTCCTCCAATCCTTCCTCCGACTCCTCCTCAGGATTCCCTGAGCTCTGTGCAGTATTTGGTTGTGGGGCTCTGCATCTGCTCCCATCAGTTGCTGGATGGAGTCTCTCTGACCTCCATGATGATGATGATGATGATAATGACGATGATGATGATGATAGGCTCCAGTCCCAGAATACTCTGCAGGCAGGACAAACTGTAGGTTGAAAGTTTTGTGGATGGATTGGTGCTGCAATCCCTCTACTTGAGACCTTGTCTGGTTACAGAAGATGGCCAGTTCAGGCTCTGTTCCCCATTACTAGGAGTCTTTGTTCCCGTTACTCTCACAGTCAGACTCTCTGGTATTCCCATTGCACTGGGTTTCTACATCATCCCAGAAATACCCTTCAGTTCCAGTCATTTCTCCAAGTATTTCTCTCTCTCTCTCTCTCTCTCTCTCTCTCTCTCTCTCTCTCTCTCTCTGACACAAACACACACCCTTCTCAAGCCCACCCACCTCCAGTCCACTGACAAAATCCTATTTCACCTTCCTAGGGATTTCCTTGTGTCCTAAGTCTTCCTTATTACCCCGTGGACCTGCAGATTGAACCACGATTATCTTTTATTTTACAGCTAATATGCACTTATGAGTACATACCATATTTATCTTTCTGGGTCTGGGCTACCTCACTCAGGATGATTTTTTTTTTCTCTAGTTCTATACATTTGCCTGTAAATTTCATAATGTCATTCTTTTTAACAACTGAGTAATACTCCATTGTGTAAATGGACCACATTACCGCATTTTCTTTATCCATTCTTCAGTTGAGGGGCATCTAGGTTGCTTCCAGCTTCTGGCTATCAGGAAGAAAGCTGCTATGAACATAGCTGAGCACGTGTCCTTGGGGTAGGGTGGAGCATCCTTTGGATATATGCCCAGGAATGGGATAGCTGGATCTTGAGCTCTATCGATTCCCAATCTTCAAAGAGACTGCCATATTGATTTTCAAAGTGTCTGCACGAGTTTACACTCTCACCAGCAATGGAGGAGTGCTCCCCTTGCTCCACGTCCTCACCAGTATGAGCTGTCACTTGAGTTTTTGATCTTAGCCATTCTGACGGGTGTAAAATGGAATCTTAAAGTCGTTTTGATTTGCATTTCCCTGGTGGCTGAGGATGTTAAACATTTCGTTGTTTCTCAGCCGCCATTTGAGAATCCTCTGTTGAGAACTCTGTTTAGATCTCCACCCCGTTTTAATTGGGTTATTTCGTTTGCTGATGTCTAGTTTCTTGAGTTTTGTTGTTGTTGTTGGTTTGTGGGGTTTCTTTTGTTTTGTTTTGTTTTGTTTTTCAAGACAGGGTTTCTCTGTGTATCCCTGGCTGTTCTAGAACTCACTCTGTAGACCAGGCTGGTCTGGAACTCAGAAATCCACCTGCCTCTGCCTCCCAGGTGCTGGGATTAAAGGCATGTGCCACCACTGCCCAGCACTCTTGAGTTCTTTATATTTTTTGGATATTAGCCCTCTGTCATCTGTAGAGTTGGTAAAGATCTTTTTCCGTGTGTGGGCTGCTGTTTTGTCCTATTGACAGTGTTCTTTCCCTTAGAGAGGCTTTTCAGGTTCTTGAGGTCCCATTTAAATTGTTGATCTTAGCATCTGCACTATTGGTGTTCTGTTCAGGACGTTGTCTTCTGTGCCAATGTATTTGAAGCTTTCCCTACTTTCTTTTGTGTCAGGTTCAGTGTATCTGATTTTGTGATCAGTTAGGATCTATTTGCATTCTTCTACATACCAACATCCAGCTTGACCATCACCACTTGTTTAAGATTTTTTTTTTCCCATTGTATAACTCTGGCTTCTTTATCAGGTGTCCATAGTGTATGGATTTACATCTGGATCTTTGACTCAGTTCCATTGATCAACATGTCTGCATACCAATACCTGCAGCTTTCATTACTACAGTTCTATAGCACAGCTTGAAATCAAGAATGGTGATACCTCTAGAAGTTCTTATATAGAATTGTTTTAGCTATCCTGGGCTTTTTGTTTTTCCTTATGAAGTTTAATATTGTTCTTTCAAGGTCTGTAAAGAATTGTATTAGACCCTGCTTGTAACAGTGGCACACACCATTAATCCTAGTACTCTGGAGGCAGAGGCAGACAAATCTCTGAGTTCAAGGCCAGCCTGGCCTACAGAGTGAGTTTCAGGACAGCCAGGGCTACATAGTGAAATTCAGTCTTGAAAAACAAACAAACAATTATGTTAAATCTGTAGATTGCTTTTGGTAAGATGGCCATTTTTACTATAGCACGTGTTTTAAACAGTTTTTTTTTTGTGGGAGTTGGGTTGTTTTTTTTTGTTTTTTTTTTCCCTTATGGGTTACCATCTGAGTTCTTTCAGAGAGCACCGGATGCCCTACTTTATTTCCCATTGATCTAACTAATGCAAAGCTAGCACTCTGCCCTTTTTGTTGAACTTCTTATGTTCTCTATACAAATGGTTCCTTCTATAGGGCCTTCTAGAAAACCCAGCCAAGAGAAAAGGCAAGGCACTGTGTGACTCTGAGAGTCAGGGCATGGCCTGCTCCGCCTTTCTCCCACACATATAAATAGTGTCCTAGTTTTTGACAGCCTAATTGAACATCAGTCACAGAAGAAGGAGGAGGAGGGAGAGGAGGAGAAGGAGGAAGAAGAGGAGGAGGAGGAAAAAGAGCCATTTTTGTCCCAGCAGTGTGGGTAGATGTTTCCATCTGGAATGTGGGGCCAGATTTGAGAAAGTGTCTATCCACTGTAAGTCTGAACCTCTCATGAGCACTGTACTTGGACAGGCACAAAACTGAGAAACCCAGACATCCGGACACTGAGTTACCACAGTTCTATCCCTGAATAGAGACCCTTTCTCTTCTGTATGTGACATGTCGCCTGTAGTTTGTTAGGGAGTCACTATGGGGTGTCTACTTTATTCTTGTAGAAGGATTTCATGACCATCATGGTTGGTGGATTTCAAAAGAATCTGGCTCTTGATTGTGGCTGGTGACTGGCTTTGGGGAAGGAAATTACTCACCCTTTAATATTATGAATAAATAGAATTGTACATTCATTTAAAAGCTTTTTCCAAGCTGCTGAATTTGTTCCAGGTGTTGTGCTATTAAGCACCAAGAACCCAAGGTGCAGGTCACATTTGCATGCCTCTTAGTGACTCCGTTTGACTCAATGGTTCCTAACCCTGTTTGCACAGCACAAGGCCTGGAAGCTTTCAAGTAAAGTACTCCCCGTGGAGCTATCTCAGCCTCTGATGCTGTGACTTGGTGCTGTGGTCTACTGTGTGTTGAGCTTCATCCATAGCTGTCCTATGGACCCACGGGGCACAGGCTCGACATATCTCTGACCTTACACCAATTTTCTTCTGTAGAACTCATACTAGCCCTATAAGCTGTAGGTATACAGGTATCTATATGTGTCTGTGGAGAGCTGTATTGTGCCTATTTCGGTGATGAGGAAACTGAGGTATGGATTGGTTACATCATTTGCCCAAGATTATACGGCACTGCAGAAACAGAAGAGGACCAGGGCAACTTCTGACCTGTTTTGCCTCTGCATGTGGAGAGGCATGAGAGTGGGGTGGTGCATATAGAGATGGCTGGAGTAGGCAGCAAAAGAGAGAATGGAGAGAGGAAGCTGAAGAGGGGGCAGTGGCAGGGAAGAAGACCCTTGAGCCTCAGAACTGAAGAATGGGTTTATTCAGTGGAAAGGCAGGGTGGCTTTTACTTTTGACAACTAAAGAGAGAAAACATTTCCTAAGGATACATTTCGACACAACAAAAAGTAGGTCAGTGTCTTCATCAGGAGACTAAAGGCACAAGCGCTAGAATGACACTGGTCTCTGACAGCGGCTCCTCCTTGCCTAGCAGGGAGGAGTGTAAAGGTCCCCTGTTCCTTTTCCCATAAATGCAACATATTTGGGGCATCTCCAGGGTCAGCCATGAAGCAGCTGTCTCTATGCTCTCATCCAAAAGCTGCCTTGTCCTCCTGCTCACCTGAACCCCTTCTTGTTTACCAGGATGCCAAATCCTTCAACTGCTCAGCTCAGGCCAGCACAGCACAGCACAGCACAGCACAGCACAGGGTGAGCCCTAGTGGGAGCTATATCCATGAGTGAACACAGAAAAGCTAACAACTGCCTAAGTGGCAGTGGGTATGTATAATAGGATAATATATAGTATGAAATAGAATAGTATAGGGTAAGATAGGTATAATATAGGATAGTATATGTATAATAGGATAATATATAGTAATATACAATATAGTATATGTATAATATATAGGATAGGATAGATAATATATTCTAGCATATGTAAATAGTATCAAATATGGTAATGTATAAGTACAATGTAGTATATGTACATTAGTATAATATATAGTCGAGTATACATATAGTAGCATAATATATAATATGATATAGTATAGTATAGTATAGTATAGTATAGTATATGTAAAATAGAATAGTAAATTGTGAGCTAGTGTTCAAATCTCAGCCCCTTTACTGACTATGTGGTTCTGGATAACTCCTTGACCTCTAGTGAGTTGTTTTCTTACCTATAACATGAGATCACCATTCCTACCTTGCAGGCTTGTTTTAAGAAGAGGGAATGGGACTAACTAGATGGCTCAGTGAGTAAAGGCGCTTGCCATCAAACCTCATGACCTGAGTTTAATAACTGGGACCCATATATAGAGATGTTCAACTACCATTGATTATCCTTTGGCCTCCATACATGCCTTGTGGCATATGTGTATACATGTATACACACATACAATAGATAAAACAAATATACACATATAGATACATACAAAAGAAAAAATAAGTAGGCATGGTGAATGCCTTTAATCTGATCACCCAGAAGGCAGAAGCAGGTAAATTTCTATGCATTAGGGGACAGCCTGGTCTATACAGTGAGTTCCAGGAGAGCCAGGTCTACATTATGAGACCCTGGCTCAGACCGTGGGGAGACCAAGAATGGTATTCACAGGCATCTAGAAATGTGTTTAAGGACTTTAGTAAACAGCAGCTGATACTATTCCTGCTTCACTGTCATTAGAATAGTCTACAAGAGCCCAGGTTGAGAGCAGTTGACTTCCCAGTTTCCCTTAATGGAGGAGGGGTAGAGATCAAAAGGAACCCATGTGCTCCTTGGGTGCCTGCCATAAATTCACTTGTTTTTTTAATCTGGTTTCTTTTGGGAGGGAGGATTGATGTTGTTTTATTTGTTTGTTTGTTTGAAACAGTGTCTGTCACTGGCCTGGAATTTATCAATTAGGCTGGCTAGCTAGTGAACCCTAAGAATCCCCCAGTTTCCACATGCCCACTCTTGGGATTACAAAGTAAACACCACTATGCCTAGGTCTCTTACATTGGTTCTGGGAATCGAACTTATGTCATTGTGATTGCATGTTACCAACAGAGATCTCTCCTCAGCCCAACCCCTATCCCTTATTTTTGCCTTTTTTTTTTTTAAGACAGGGTTTCTCTACATAGCCCTGGGTCTCCTTGTGCTGGAGACAGAGCAAATCTCTGCCCTCATCAACACGGGCATTGATGGTCAGAGTGGAGCCTCAGAGGGGGCCCTGGCTAGCTACCCTTGTTCAAGTTGTTCTTCAGCTGATGGCAACACATTATAGATCACAACATCATGTCACAATGTCAGAAGTTCAGATGACCCCATCAGGAGTACTTGGACAGACACACAAAACTGAGAAACCCGGCCATCCAAACGCTGAGTTATCCCAGCTGTATCCATGAGTGGAGCATCGCTCCTTCTCTTCTGTGTGCGACATGTCTCCTGGAGTTTGTTCAGGAGTCACTATAGGGTGTCTACTTTATTCTTGGAGAATGATCTCATGGCCAGTGTGGTTGGTAGATTTTGGGAGAACTTGCCTCTTGATAGTGGCTGATGACGGGCTCTGGGGAAGGGAATCACTCATCCCTTAATCTTATGAATAAATAGACTTGCACATTCATTCCAAAGCCTTTTCCAGGACCAGGCTGGCTTTGAACTCACAGAGATCTGCCTGCCTCTGCCTCTCAAGTTCAAGTGTTCAACCCCCTCTCCTTTTTTTAACAGGTGAGAAAACTGAGGCCTGGAAAGGGTTGGTCATTAGTTTTCCCAGGGCCACCTGGAACTTGAACAGTGGCATCAAAGCAGGAGCTACCTCCACCAGTTATTGTGGTTCCTGACACCTACAGAGGTGACAAGTCCAACTCTAGACTGCCTGTGGCCACCCTTGGCCTTTGCTCTAATTTTCTCCCTCTGTAAGCAGTGGCACAAGTGTGACCTTTCTGGTTGTGTGCATGAGTAAGCTATCAGTCCCAAGTGCTGAAAAGCGCTCCCTAGGTGCCAAGTCCTGGCTCTCTCTGAATTTCAACACCTCAGTTGGCCTGCTTTCCCAACAGCTGCAAGCTGCATGCAGACAGTGTGCATGTGTGCATGTATATGCATGCACGGGGTGGGGGTGGGGAGAAAAAAGGGAGGAAGGGGCAGGAGAACACAGAAGATCCCAGATGTCCTTGAGTCTCTTTCCATAAAGGAGCCTGTGCCTTGGTTGCCTGGCCCATGAAGATGGCAGAAACGCTCCCAGGTCATGGGGGCCCTTCTTGCCATTGGCTGAAGGACAACCTTGAACAAGGGTAGCCCTCTAGGCCCAACTCTGAGACCCAGCTCTGACCATCAACCTCTGTGTTGACAATAGTAGAGATTTGCTCAGTCTTCAGCAAATTGGCAGCACAGCTGGGTGCTCAGCTTCGGGTCGTGGATGTAGTGTGCAGCATCAGGAAAAAACATAGACAGTGGGATCAGACAACTTTGAATCCCAGTCCTTCTGCTTCCTGACTGTGTAACTGTCAGCAAAGTAAACTGTTGCTTACTGGCTCCTGCTTGCTTTTTATGTAGTCTAGGACCACCTGCATGCAGACAGTACTGCCCACAGAGGGCTGGGCCCTACAAGGACAATTAACTTATCAATGGCCATTAGTCAATCTGAGCTAGGGGACTCTCTAATTGCCCCTCCCTGAGACTGTAGGTTTGGGTCAAGCTGACCATAAGAACTAACTGGCACAGGTCCCTAGGTCATTCCAGCAGTTGAACATCTGTGCACACCTGTGGTACTCCCATCACTCCCCTAAATGACTTCCAGAGAAGTACTCCAGACTCTGCTAGTGCCGTGACCCCATAGGTAAGAGGCACAACTGTAGGACTAGGGGCCAACCCTCTTCCCTGACCTGTGAAAACCTCTCACCCACCCTCATCATACTGGCAGGCAGAAGGGCAAGGCCCGTTTCTGCCTGCGTTCCACCCTACAGACCCTACCCTATTTGTCATTTTTGTAGAGAGGCCGCAGCTGCTGCCACACTCTGAAGAGATCTGAGATCTTTATCTGCTAATAGAACATTTCCCTCGATTAGTGATTACACAGTCATTAATGTGTTTACACAATTTCTGTCTGTTTCCTTGGTTGTAAACTCCCCGAGGAAAGATCCTTGTGGAGCTGGAAGGGGGCGGGGGGGGGGGGGCTAGTAGGCTTATTCACTGCTCTCGTAGAGGACCCAGTTCTGGGGCATCTGATGCCCTCTTCTGACTTCCTTAGGCACTAGGCACGTACCCAGTACTCATGCATGCAAGCAAAACATTAACACATAAAGTTAATAAATCTAAAACAAACAAGAGAACTTTGATTTTGTTGCAGTGATGAACATGTCGCCCACATTTGCTCACACTAAGTTGATAATCTCAGTCAATGAATTTGAAAGTTTCTAGATTCATCCCTGCTGTTACCTCGTTATCATAAACGCTCAGGACAACTCCCGTGAGACAGTAGCGTTTGTCCCCATTTTGTTGATGGAGAAACTGAGCATCCCAGAAGTGAGGTGACTTTGATGAAGCTGTGAGAGGTGAAGTCAGGGTTCACTTAGAACCCTGCCTATTTGTAAGGTTTCTCTGCTAGGTTCCTGCAGAGGGAGACGCAGACGGGACCAACAGTCAAAGACAAAGTACCCAAGGTAAGGCGAACGATGAGAGAGCCATAGAAAAGGATGCTTTTAGCCTCTTCAATAGCTCATCAGGAAGAGCCTGGCTGGCCAGTAGCCTTGGAAGCTGGATGCTACCTCTTCAATGCCTCTTCTGGTTCATATATGAGGATAAAACCTGACAGGCAGGAGATCCTGAGTGCCCACTCCCCATTCCTGGCTTGCAAAAATGGTCTTCGGAGGCTGCCTGTCAGTGCTTGGTGGCCGGCCTGAGGGAGGCCAACTTCCAGGCTGCCTGGGAGGGAGAAAACTCAGACCAATCCATCTGTGAACTCTGAACATTCTTGTGCCACGTGGAGCTGTAAGAACGCCGCCAGACTGATTTTTGGGGAGAAACAATTTAATACTATCATGCCCACCCTAGTCTGTAAAACAATGTCTGTCTAAGCCAAAATATAAAAGACAAGCCGCGTGTGTTTGCTCTTTCCCCCCGTCAAGCTCCAGGATTTTATTTGTCTTACGTTTGGAAAGGGAGCGGAAATCAGCGCAGCTGTTTGTGATCTTGAATCTTCACACAGCTTGAGCCGATCTTGGAGTGCAAAGATCTTCATGGGTGTCTCTGTTTTGTTGACAAGTTTTAGACTAGCCTGGAACTTGGCCAAGGGCAGTGGTAATGATTCCTTTCCACATATGCCCCGTTATCTTGGGCATTCTGGCCTCACCACCCTTGCCCTTATCTCTCTCATGCGGCCAGCATCCTTGAGGTCACAGGCAATTCTTTCTAGAGAGACTAGAATTATTTCTAGTGCCTCTCTGTTCAAGGGTAGCCCTGGAACTTCTGGAGAGAATGATTCTGTTAGGGCCAAGCCTGATAGTGTCTGTGTGTATCAACTGGGGAGACTGCTGTAGGAAGGCTGGGAGTTTGAGGCCAGTCTGGACTACATAGTGAGACTTTGTTTCAAGAATAAAGATGAGGAAGAAGAAGGATGACTGGAGGAGCAGGAGGAAGAAGAGGAGGATGACAAAAGGGGAGGAGGAAGAAAGAAAAAGAAAAATTGTTCCCAGAACCACTTTCAGACAAGGCCTCTAGAACAAGTCTCCTTGTGTCTTTACAGAAACCTTATCAGTGACCTTGTTACACGGACAACTGCCACAGTGTTTTGTTGCTTTGCTTAATTTGGGTTGGGCAAAGTGGCTCCCTGAAAAGGCAGAGAGCAGAGGTGAGTCCAAGCCAGCTGGGCATGATCACCAAGGCCGACACTGGCACATTGGTTGGTTTAGGATAGGGCTTGCTGAGTGTTCCTTAGATAAGTGAAAGCTTCGAACAAATATATTTGAAAAAACACAGATAATCTCACTGGAAAGTACTTTAAAAAAATCATCCCATAACTCAGAGCCTTTGGAAGAGTGATATAAATAATAAATAACAGAGCCTTCACTCACATTTCAGAAGTAACCTCTTTATAATGACTGAATATAAGTCCTCCCTCTCTTTCCCTTCTCTTTATAAACATAATTATTCCCGCATAAACAACCAGGCAATTTAGGCATTGCTAGTACTTTACTTACTACATAAGCTAATAGAACACAAGTAACAAGAGGAAGACTCTAGGATTTTAAATAAAGGAAGGAATCGCACAGTGCATTTCAAAACTCTAAATTTTTAAAAGTTACACTCTGCAGATGCCCCCCCCCCCCAAGCAGGCCCTTCTGTCAGCATGGCTCTCCCCCAACAATTAACTTAACAAATCATCTCAGAGTCCTGTTGCCTGGGCCCCCTCAACTATCCCTAGAGGTCACACATTATCCTGCTCATGAGATGCAATGCTGGCCAATACTCCTGCCTGGGGTATAGTCAAAGGGTAGGCAGACAGGCTACCAGAAGGGCAGCAGTAACCAGACAGCAGGAGGAGGAAGAGGAGGAGGAAGAAGAGGGGGGGGAGAGTGGAGCCTGCTACCTCGTGAGCAGAGAGAACATAGCCACCGCAGGCTGCATGGTGCCACAGTGGCTGCCCTCAGTTACACAGGCTACTTCTGGCTGAGTGTCTTCTGTCTGGGAGCGAATCTCATCAGGAAGTAACAGAATCCCTGGGGCTTTCCAGGTTGCTTTTTTAACACTAATTAAAATTATCCAGCTACTGCTTTCAATACTACCGCTCCCCTACTGTGAAATGTCATGAGAATAAAGCCTTTGTAGCATCTTTCTCCTTTTTAATAGCATATAATAATTGCACAAAATGATGGATTTCTCGGTGACATTTTCATTCATGTGTTGCACTAGTTACTTTTCTCATTGCTGTGACCAAAAAGCAACTTAAAGGGGAGGAGTTTTCTTTGGCCTGACAAAAAGCAGCTTTAAAGGGGAGGAATTTCCATTGGCTCAGAGTTCAAGGGGGACACAGTCCATCACTCAGGGAAGGCATAGGAGCAAGAGAGTGTGGCAGCTGGGCACACTGGGTTTGAGGTCAGGAAGGAGAAAGAGAGATGGATGCTGGTACTCAGTTCACTTTCTGCTAATGTAGTCTGGAGCTTCAGTCCATGCAATGGTGCAGCCCACATTTAAGGTGGGTCTTTCTTCTTCGACTAGTCTAGTCTAGAAAATCCTTTATGTACATGCCCAGAGACTTGTCTCCAAGATGATTCTAGAGACCATCAAACTGTCAATCAATATAAAGCATCCCAAGTATACAATGTACTCTGTTCACACTCATGTCCCACTCCCCATTACAGTCTCCATTTTGTTGTTTTGCCTTTGATGGGATTGGGAATTGAACCTGGGACCTCACACTTGTTAGCAAGAACTCAGCTCTTGAGCTATGTCCCTATTTCACCACCAACCACTTTTACAGCAGCACTTTCCAGTATGTCTACACCTGGAAGACCTTTTCACCAGGACAATGTCTGGGCCATACTACAGAGTGGTCAACTTCCTTTATGCATGGTGGTACCTGGGAGTTCTCTCTCTCTCTCTCTCTCTCTCTCTCTCTCTCTCTCTCTCTCTCTCTCTCTCTTTCTCTTTCTCTCTCTAAATATTTAATTCACAGCACTGTCTTACTTAGGGTTTTACTGCTGTGAACAGATATCATGACCAAGGCAACTCTTATAAGGACAACATTTAATTGGGGCTGGCTTACAGGTTCAGTCCATTACCATCAAGGTGGGAGCATGGCAGGTTCCAGGCAGGTATGGTGCAGGAGGAGCTGAGAGTTCTGCATCTTCATCCGAAGGCTGCTAGTGGAAGACTGACATCGAGACAGCTAGGATAAGGGTTTTAAAGACCAAACTCACAGTGGCACACTTACTCCAACAAGGCCACACCTCCAAATAATGCCACTGCTTGGGCTTGGCATACTCAAACCACCATAAGGACTGTCATGCATGGCCAAGGCTTCTTATTGAGAACAAGGAACAGCTGATCCCAAGTCACTTGAGGGTTTGTTTCAAATGTACAATCCAGAGTCAGAATTCTAGGCATGCTGGAAGAACATAGGGCCTATTCCTTTAACACTCTCCAGTGACTGTCAGGCTTCATATTTAAAGAACCTGGCCCATATCTTTACCCTTCATTGAACAGCAGCAAAAAGCTCCCTTTCAGAGGCTGAGCATCTCTCACAGCACCCTTGCTTGGTGTTCATTTCTTGTCTTACCTTTAAGACTGCTGCCCTTGGGTTGGAGAGATAGATTGGGAGTTAAGAGCACTGTCTACTCTTTCAGAGGACTCCAGTTCAATTTCCAGCATCCACTTAGTGGCTCATACATTTCATGGAATCTGACAAGTTCTTCTGGCTTCCGTGAGCATCAGACACACATGTGGTACATAGATATACATGCAAGCAAAATCACCCAGACACATAAAATAAAATTAAATGAAATTTTTAAATAATGAGGACTCTGTCTTTTACAATCTGGGTAGTTACTTGAACTTCTAGTCTAATTTTTCAGCTGCAGGGTGCTTTGGGAACTGTTCCATGTAAGGGCGCGCCATGAGGGCACATATTAGGGGCAGGGCATTGTGGGCTTGCCTTTAATGTTGATATCCATGGTTATACCTCCTTATTATACTTCCTGGTGTTCAGAGTTCAAGCACTTGGGCTTCAATCTATTCCACTAGCTGTGGTGTCTCAGGGGAGATGCTAGACCATCTCTGGGCCTGTTTCCTCTTCTATAAATGAAAATAGCAAAAAAATAGCAATAGTTCATGCCACAGGGACGATGGGGAAAGTCAGAGATAATATGCGTAAGGTGCTGACTGTGGTCCCAGGCATGAAGTAGAGAACAAGGTCTCAGATGATAGTTCTTATCAATGTCAGCATCACTAACGGGGCCACTCTGGTTGTAGAGACTGATGTATGGGAAGAATGGACAGTATAAAAGAAGGAGCAACTTGCCAAAAGACCAGTTTGAGGGTTAGGGGCATAGCTCACATGCTAGAGTGCTTGCCTAGTATGCATGAAGCTCTGGGTTTGATCCCCCATGTCACATGAAAACTGGTGGGGATGATGTACCCCTGCCATCTCATACCTTGGAGGTGGAGGCAGGAAAATCAGAAGTTCAAGACCATCTTCAGCTGCATAGTGAGTTCAAAGCCACCCTGGGCTACATGAGACCCTAGGTCAACAAAACAACAACAGCAAAACAAAACAACAACAACAAAACAACCAAACCACCACCAGCAACAACAGCAACAATATAAACGCAGTTTGAAACTGATTTAACTAGATCTCTCAATTGATTATATGTTCTTTTTCTTATCTGTAAGAATGACTTTTTAAAAAGCATGTGGAAAATTAGAACTTAAAAAGCAACTAAAAAGCTCATAGGTGGGATGGGCCCAGATATGGACCAATTAGACTCTTCCTTCTTCACCTTGGCTTCCTGAGCAGCCTTTGAGTGCATCCTCAGCTATTGCCCAAGTTCATCTCCTGGCAGCCCTGATCCAGAATTCCTGTTCCCGTCAGACGCAGGCTGTTCTTGGGTCTGTTTCTTTTCCTCTGTCCTTACCCTTCTGCTCCTAAACAAACCCAGATTCCACATATGGATCTTTGTTTATAGTTCTCTTTAATTTGTTTTAAATTAGCTTACAAAATAACAGTTTTCCTTAAGGCACTCACATGTATGTGGGTTATAGTTTCCCCAAGATGGAAGGAAAAATCTAGTCACTCAAGAGTAACAGTTCAGGATAGGCTTCACTTTGTCATGTGGGACAAAGGATGTGAGCTACAGGCTTCATCTCCAGCCTGTGTCACTACTGACAGCGCACAGACTTTCAAAGGTGGGGGCCTGCTGAAAGGGAGTCAGGTCACCCCAGAGGCTGGGACATTAGCCTCTTTCTGTCATTGCTTCTTGGTCACTGTGACTGGCGTTGGCCCTCCACCCTTTGTGTGGTGATGTTCTGTGCTACCCTAAACCCAAAGCATCGGGGCCAAGGTACCACTGATAGAAACATTAAAAACCATGAGCTGAAACAACCTTTTCCTTTAAGTTGCCTTGTCTCAAGTATTTGTCACAGTGACCGAATACTGGGAAACACTTTACGCCACTTTGATTGGGAGTCCCCACTTTGCTCTGGCTCCCTCCATCCTCAAGATGGCTCCCTCCATCCCTCCCATGAAATGTCAGAGAATAGAACTGTTCTTACTCGGGATTCACAAGACAAAGGTTTGAACCCTTCCGCCGGGGTCTCTTTTCAGATGTGCAGCCACTTGTCAGATGACAGGACACTCAGTAGTCACTAAAGCCATACACCCAGAGGCTTGCTCTTGAGCAGCCTGGATCCAGCGAATGTGACATCTCCTGAGCTTGTGGTTCACCAGTGCTGGCATCCGGGAGGAAGCAGTATGTGGTTTAAGTTCCCACTGGTGTGACTTGTTTAGACAGCCTTCTCCAGCCTACAAAGTAGCCACAGTCTATGTTTTCAGTAAGCTATATTTCCTATGGTGATTATACGAATGCTTGTTTGCTTTTTTGCCACTGTTTCATCGAATGTGGGCTCTGTAGAAATTCTCTGTAGAGTGAAGCAAGATGCAAGGAAAACAAACAAGCACCTTCCGAGATGTAGCAATGCAGCAGAGAGACCAAGATCTCTTAAGTAGAAACAAACAAAAACAAAAAATATGTCTGCTACTCTTCTTCTTATTGTTGTTGGAAAACTAATGGGCACGCCAGGTAACCCCATGACTAGATGGCCTTCCCCGTGTCCCGCACAGCATGGTTTACTTTGCATGGCTTCTACTGCAGCACTGGCTATGCTATCTATCCGCTTCCCAGTTTGTTTCCCTTACTAGATTGACAGGCAGCTCTCCCATCTCTTCCCTTGTGAGAAAGCAGTCCTCAGGCAAAAGGACAACAGCTCTACCTTTCGATACCCAGAGTCTAGGACACAGTGTTGAAATGGTTAATGACTGAGCCACTGATCAACCAATGCTTGGCTAGATGTTTTGACTTTTAGTCAGGGCCTCACTGTTCATTCACACAATGCCAAGACCTGCAGGTGGGGGAATCTCAGTCTCTGGCTCTCAAAAACAACCCAGAGATACTGTGGTGTGCACTGATTTATAATCAGACCCCATGCTGGTAGGACACAAGAGATTAGAAGTCCGTTGGGTAGGGGAAGTGGATATTGCAAGAATTTTCTCCCAGGGGGAGGGAGGCGGCAATTAAGCAATGTCTACACCCTCTTTGTAATGTCCTAAGGTGAAAAAAAAAATAGTTCAATTACACCAGAGTTTATCCTGAGGACCCTTGAGTTTATTACACTTACTTAGGGAACATGGGTGTGTGGTTATGGGCAGGAGCATTGAGATCTTAAATCAGCCATGACTGGAACATCTACACCCAGTACATGGTTATGCAGACAGCGCTTCTTCTCTTCCCCTAGTCTTTCTGAGCTCATATAGTCTACCCCTCCCCAGGGTCCCTGAGACCGAGTGCAAACCTAGGAAGTTGCAGATGACAGGCTGGGAGGCATGGCTGGATGCTCAGGTGAAGGTCCAATGACCCGCCCTACCTCACTTCCTTCAATGAGTCTGCCAAGAGTTAACAAGCCCAGCTGTGATGATCATTTGCAAGCAGACACAGCTGGTCCCACAAGGATGACCGTTATTCGGCTTGGAGGACAGCACTGTCTAACTGTAGATAGAGAGGGTTTCTGAAGGTCTGGGTCTCCACAGTCCAGAATGAGCTCTTACCTCAGCTACTACTGAAAGTGAGTGTTCGTGCTATCTCTGGACACATATCCGAAATTGACACTTCATGACTTAGGAAATCGGGGAACTAGGGACAAGCTCACTTTCCAAATAAACTAATGCTTTTGGGGTGTTTTTTTTCTTTTACTCCCAAATAGGCTCATGAAATATTTTACTTTGTACAACCTTTTAGGGCAGCGCACCATTTTCCTTCTCCTCTCTAACTGAGGGTCTGCAGGGGCAGCTGACTCTTGCATTTTCCCCATGACAGGCTGGAGTTTAAGATGTTTTTGGCTCTTTACAGGACTGTCTTCTTGGGAGGTCAGGCAGATGGAGTCTGTAATGCATGAAGGATGGGTTGATGGGGCTGGTCATGTACAGGTCATCGCTGAAGCCCCATCCCCACTTAGAATAGTGGCTGATGTTGAAGATCATGGGGGTGGGGGTGGGGGCAGTTGCTGCTTCCTGATTGGAGAATGGCTCCTGCCCCCAGGGGACATCCAAACGCCAGTGGTCCGGAGAGCTTTGGTGGTAAGTTTCAAACAGGCCTATTGCTGACAGTTGGATGAGTTTGAAAGTTTAGAGTCGGAGAACAAAGAAAGAAGCATTGTCAATGCTGGGTTTACAACTCGGCCTGTTTGGGGTTTGCATCTTCGTCTATACCGCATGTAATAAAAATGGACAAATGTGCTCTAAAATCATGAAATATTCTTTTCAGAACAGCTTGCTGTTCTCTGAACTACTGACTCTTTTAGCTACCAGTGCTTGCTAATGACATTGATTTAAAGTTACTTTTTTTTTCATGTTAACATAGTATCCACATGGAAGCAGTATACTTGCAGAATATTTTTGTAACGGACCACAGTCTGATTTAAATAGGAAATGTTGTAATTATCTCATTTTGCTTCCCACTTGCTATTTTTCTCTCTTGTCTAGTTTGGAGGATACAGATTTTTAGTTTAAGTAGGAAAAGTGAAAAGGGGGGTGGGGTGGGAAGGGAGATGAAACTGTTCCGGGAAGAACAGCTAAAATTATTAAAGTGACAAGGAGGAGAAAGGCACTTGGAAGCTGAAGGAGAAGGTGTGCGACTTCAGTTTAGAAACCGAAGACCTTAGAATTATATTATGTGTGGTTTGGAGTGTGCAAGTACACAAGTGTGCAGATGGGTGTGAAACACCCACATTTCTGTTTTAACATGAGAGGGAACTTAGGTCCTCGTGCCTGCAGGACACTTTACCTATTGAGTGGTCCCCTTAGCCTGCAAGTGCTTTTAATTCAAAGCAAAGAATGTACTGTTTATTATATTTGCACATATTTGACCCTCTCAGAACCTCCCCCAACCCCTGCCACAATGGCTTTGGTGCCTATTTTAACTGGGAACTTTTTTTTTTCTTAATGGCAAACACACATTGTGGCCATCACCAGTTCCGTGTCTGTGTCTGTGTCATACTTTACCAATGGACTGGGCTGCTAGTTGGATGCACCCAGAGAATCTTTGCAGAAGTGCTGTGAAAGCCACTTCACTTCAGCTAGGCCTTGAGCTGTTACACCTCTGTTGACGGTGGCCTAACCTTACAGTTTACAGTAGGAATCTCCAGAGTCCCAGGCTAGGCACCCATCACCTGGGAGTTTATTTGGAAGACAGCATCTCAGCCTTTTGGAGACCTTGAAGACCTATTGAATTGGATTTTGCAGTTCTTATGCATATGAAGGCTTAGGAGGCCCTGGAGGTACACTGAATGAACACTTTATTTGGCTAGAATTCTCAGCCTTAGTACACATCAAAACCCCCTGTTAAGCATTATTTAAGACACAGATTGCCTTCACTCCCCCCTTACCCTCTGGGAATTTTCATTCAGTAGGTTGGGATTGGGTGGAGTGTATCAAAAAGTGTTACAAGTTCTCTGTGCTGCTCTGGGGACTAGACCTTGGACACCCTCTGTGCCTAAGCTCTGAGGATATTTGGGAATAGCTCCACAATCCCTAATAGGGATCATGACTGCCCTTCTACAACTCTTCAGGCAGCTGTGAAGAATCAGAGTTCAAGGAGGAAAGTCCCACAACCCTTTCTCATGGCGTTCTTACTCAAAGGCAACTGCACCACTCATCCATTCAGTGACAATCTGGGTAGCTTTTCAGTCCATAGCGTTCTGCTTGCTTCTGACAGAATCTCATGAAAGTCAAAAGACGGCTCTTCCAAACATTTATTCCTTTAGAAGAGACTGCTCGGAACAATAAATATGTTAAATAAAACAAGATACTAGCATAGGAGATTGTCCAGATGGACGAGGGCAGAGTATACCATGTCAGGGACAAACTTGTGATTTAAAGAGCTAAACCAGGCTATGTGCATCCCCCCCCCCCCCGAGCTAGGGTAGAAAGGGCCTGCAAACAGGCTGGGAAATATGGGAGCAGGGAGTATCATGTCACATCTCAACACTCCAGGGGCTGTTTGAAAACTGAACTTTTACTTCAGTCTGGGCTCTTAGTTTAAGCTACTAACACAAAATGCTGTTGACAGGGCCGCTTTAACAACAAATGCCTCTTTCTCCTAGGCCTAGAGGCTGGAGATCTGAGATCAGGCTGCAGCCATGGTCAGATTCTTGTCAAGGGCTGTGGTTTCTGTGGATTCAGAAAGGCTGCCATTGCACTATCAGAAGTTATCCATCTTCATCGTGTCTCCTCTAACATGGCACTGGGCCCATCATGAGGACCTCTCGGTCACGTACTTACAACCTCCCAGAGGTTCCACTGCCTAAAACCAGTCGAGGATTGGGTATTTATTTACAGTATTTATTTACACTGGAATCAGACAGATTCTGGCAGATGCGGAGCGAGCAAACTGCCCACCACTGAGCTACATCTCCAGCTCCTTTTTACATTTTATTTGAACAAAGAGGATCATTAAATTGACCTCAACCTGGGATCCTCCTGCCTCAGCCTCTAAAGTAGCAGAAATTACAAGCTTACACCCCCATTCCTGGCCACATTAGAGTTTTGCCAGGTAAGTTTGAGAATGATATAGCCCATATCATTAGGATGAGTGAAATTCAACCCTATGGATGTTACAACTTCAGGCTATAGGATAGGAAGAAAGTGACAACATCTGTCCTAGACACAGAAAAGTGGCTTAAAGAGATGACAGTGGGACATACTCCGGTGGGTTCATTAATAATAAAGACAGATTTTTTTTTTCTGGTCCCCTACACTGCCAGACACTATCTCATTTAGCTGGGCAGTGCTTTTAGGGAAAAGTACTCAAACCTCCACTTGACTTGCATGAGACACAGTGTTAGGTCTATAAAGATGGAGGAACTTCCCAATTCAAATCCAAACTGATCTCTAAGGTGGGTGTCCTTGAAGATCAGCCCCATGCACCCTGTCTGCACTTTCTATTTTCCCTTCAGTCCTCAGACCCTGAGTCAGAGAGAGAAAGGAAGGCCTTCATGAAACCATGAAACCAGGGCAGGTTTAGCCTCAGCCTGCCCGGGTCACCAAGCCACTCTAATTACAGTCTGTGGTAGGTGGCAAGGAGGAGCTGTCTTGGGGCGCGAAGCTTCCCCGGCCATTGTATCAGCCTATAAATATTTCAAATACTTAAGTGCAACGTGCAACCTTTGAATGTCGCAGAGGAAGCTGTTGGGACGCCCCTGAGCCCACCCGGAAAGAAGAAATGGCTGGAGTGTCCTTCAGGCGGGGGACAAGGAGACCCGCCCAGTCATTCCCAATGGAGGTGCAGAGAGGTTGGGGCGTGCCTCCGGAACCCGCAAACCGTTGAGATGACCCGAGCGATTTGAAAAAGAGAAACTGATTTCCCCAACACATGCCTGGGGGTGGAAGGAGGCGGGAATCTACAACCCAACGGCGTTTTCAAAGGCGGCTCCGGGGACGCAGGGGTGGCGGCCCGCGGGGAGGCGCGCGCCGGGGCCGTGCCGCAGAGCGGCCACCAGCTCGCTTTGTACTTGCGGCCAAGCGCGGCCCCAGAGTTTCGGCGGCGGCCCCGCGGAGTTGAGGCCACGCCCCCTTGCAGTGCGAGTCGCGACCGCGGATTGGTCCGCGGCTAACCAATAGGCGCGCGGGAACGGCCCGGGCTGTCAGCGCGCGCCGCAGCCGGTCCTCCCCTGCGTCCAGCCCTGCAGCCCGCGCTGCCTTCCCCCGAGCTCAGCTTAGCGCAGCGCTGCCAGCCTGGCCAGCTGCGCGTCCTGGTGCCCGCGCTCTGTCACCACCGCCGTGCTGCGCTGGAGCGCACGGAGCATGGCCAGAGCCGCAGAAGCTCAGGTGCTTGGTGTTCGAGGGGCTTGTGAGCATCGGTGATCGGCTGTCACGCCCAGACAGACCTGTCTGCGGAGATCGCCCAGAGTCTGCCTAGGCGCGGGTGACCCTGTGGCGCGTTTGCTGGGTGACAGCCGCTTCGCGGTTGATACGTCTTGGGCTCCGTGCGTCCTCCGTCTCCCCATCCTCTGCTCTTTTGCTCCAAGGTTCACACCCGCAGGCTCCAGAGCGCGACGTGTGCGTCCCCGTAGCCGGTGTCTCTTCCTAAGGAGCCTTCTCACTTCGGAGACGCAATGACAAGTTAATATGGGCGTCCACGCCTCGGTTTCCCAGGAGAAGAATTGCCAGAGGCAGCGGTCCCCGAGAACCCAGAGCTTCTGAACAGGCCTCCCGCTGCGACATCCGCGCAGGTGGGACCTGCTGAGGGCAGTGACTAGCCCGCCACCCGGCAGGCGCACTCGCAGGATTTCCCCAGTTCCCCGACCCGGGGATTCTGTTTTTTGGGTTTTTTTTTTTTTTTCTTCCACTGTTGGTGGGCGCCTCGCGGGCCGAGGCCCGGCGCCTACTCGGCTGCCCGCGCTGCCTTTAGCGGTCGCCTCCGCCGCCGCTGCCAGGGACGTGCTGGGAAAGCCAAAGCCCCGGGAGAAGATGCCGGCCATCCTGGTAGCCTCCAAAATGAAATCGGGACTGCCCAAACCCGTGCACAGCGCCGCGCCCATCCTGCACGTGCCCCCGGCCCGGACTGGTCCTCAGCCCTGCTATCTTAAGTTGGGAAGCAAGGTGGAGGTGAGCAAGACGGCCTACACTAGCCAAATCCCCCTGAAATCGCAGGGGCTGCAGGAGCCGACGGGGGAGGGGCTCCCGTTGCTGAAGAGCAGCTCTCTGGAGAACGGGTTCGATACCCAGGTGAGCAGTGCTATGTGCTGGGGCACTATTACAGGGTGGGAGTGATGGATGATCCTTCATGAGGGAGGAGGACGGTTGCCTTGAGGAGAGGCTACCATAATGTGATTGGAGAGAGGAAGCATACCCCTTATGCTGCCAGATTGGAAGGATACATTGGTCAGTGGGTGTGGCCAGGAGGGGTTTAGCTGGCCAGGGTGCCAGAGGCTCTCCCGGGGAGCTCTGCAAAGCTAAGGCGTGCTGGCAGCCAGCTGCTTCTATGGGGCTGGAGCAGGTGTAGGGGTGCTTTCAAAAAAATGCATGCTGACATTGGAAATGTTAAGGGCCATCAGTGCCGAGCGCTTGGCCCCAAGAGGATGGGTATCTGCTGTTGTGATGTGTGTCTATACTCAGGTTGTAACCCCAAGGAGTGGCCTGGTGCCTTGATGGGTTGGGTACTACCTGGCTCAGCTGTGAGATCTAGGACAAGGGATACTGAGTGGTTGCCCTGAACTTAACCCTCCTCCTAGCTTGAAGATGGCTGGTCTCTGCCCCATCATTAGGGAGAAGGGATTCTGGCCAGGTGCTGCCAACTGCTAGCTGCTACAGACTCCTAGTAACTGGGGTGGCTTGGCTGTCTCAGAATGGCTGCTGTAGCTAAGCCCCTCCTTCTTGGGTAGTCTATGCTGCCAGCGTTGGTATCTCTGGTGATTAGGGAGGTGATGGTGTGGGTAAGAGCATGGCTGAACGAGAAACGGTGACTTCTACCTTTCCTGGCAGAGCAAGCAATCCCCCTACTGGGCTGGGTGACAGGCCCTGGCCATGCAATCTCTTTTAAGGAAATCCTTAAGGGCCAATCAGTTTCTCTTGGACTCCTGCCTTCCCTGCCGCCTTCCCCCTCTTCTGGCAGGAGGGAGCAGGGCCATGCTGTATTTTCTTGGCTGCCAGTCAGCAGGGACTTTTAGGGACAGGCTGACCTGACTGTTGTGGCTGTCCCAGTCCGGAGAGGAGAAGCCGGGAAGCCAGAAGGGGAGGCAGTCTTGAGTTGGTATAGGGCCAAGCAGCAACAGACCAGACGACCTTTTGGGCACCTACTTTCCCTGATCAGAGGTTAACGCTCAACACATTCCTAACCTTTCTGAGGGAGGAGCTGGGTCTAGAAGCTGCTCAGAGGCAGACTGTTGGAACTCAGAGCCGGAGAAGGCCCCCTCCCCACACAAGCTCCCGCACCCGCCCATCAGCGGGTGTCTCTCTTGATGCTGCACTTGCTAAACATTTTTGGAAGCTGACAGCCCTGACGGATGGTGTGTGGGAGGAAGGCAAGATCTCCTCCAGTGCTCCTGGGTCCTGGCTCTGCTAGGCCGTGTGCTCTGCTCTTTTTCTTAGAGCTACAGGCCTTGTCCAGAGGGCTCTGAAATGAGGGTGAGCACCAGGGTGCCTCCTTCCTCTGTGGGGGGTGAAGTGGGTGGTGTTTTGGAACAGCGACTGGGAATGTGACACATGCCCTCGGGCCCGATGAGGAGGACCGTAGGAATGAAGGGAAGGCAGACGCTGGGCTCATTCATAGCCAGACTCCTGCCTGCTAGTGCCCAGTTGACCCTTCAGCTGAGGAACAGTGGCAGAGGATTGCCATGAGCAGGCTCTGAGAAGGTGATTCACCACTCTCTCCATTAAGAAAAAAAAAATTTTTTTTCACTCTTAGACATCTCCATGAGTGGCTAACTTGGCCCTACTCCCTGGAGGCGCTGTTTCCCTCTGTCCCCATCACCCCACATTCCACCTCTCTTACTCTCCATGGGCATCACGAGGGTGGTTTGGATGGATGGCTCAGGAAACTGGCCACCTTCCAGTGGACAGCCCTGGCTTCCCAGCGGGCCCCTCCTTGCCAGCCCCTGAGTCTCCTAGGAGCTCTTCCATGTAGCGTGCACTCATAGCCCCACCCTGACATCAAAGGGGCTTTGGCAAAAGGATTTTGCCTTCTTTGAACAGGGTATCCCCATGGTGACAGACAGCGCACATCCACCCTCGATTATGGCTTGAGGACTGGGGCTGACTTAGCACCTGGTAATTTCCTGCTCCCAAACGTAATGTTTATCATTACAAGACACTCAGGAAATGATGAACTCCATGGAGCCGTTGCCTCTCTTTTATTTGGGGGATTTTGGGGCAGGAGACTGGCTGGGTTGCAGGGTGACTGACAGTCCAGGTTTTAAAGTGTTGGTTATCAGTGGTACCTTCTGTCTGACCTATGCTTAGCTCAGTAGCCTAGTCCATTAACTAACTACTCCCCTGGGCCTCAGTGATTCCACCTGTTAAAAAAAATGGGCACAGGAATTATGAGTATTAAGAAAAACTTAGTATTCTTTACATGAGAAAAGGTGGAGCCTCTAAGAAGAGGCCAACCTGTTCACGAGCATTGACAGGCCTCTGACTCTGCCTGGCACAGTACCAGGCGCTGTGAGAGGGAGGTGGGGGATGGGGTGAGCTGTGGAATGCCTGGTGTGTTAGGTTCTCATTGGCCTCCACAGGAGCACTTAGAATAAGTGTGGTGTATGTGTCCACATCCTACCATATGTCCTAAGATAACAAAGTAAAGAAGGCACCCTTGCCTTGTACTTCCTAGGTGTCAGGGATTGTTCTGGGTTTTTTTTGCACAAAATAACTCTCTTTTATTCTCTTAACAATCTGGTGAGATAAGGGTGATTGTTCCCATCTTACACATGAGGAAATGAAAGGTCAGTGGCCTCACGAGCAGCAGAGTCAGTAGCATTTGAACTGGAACCCCTTACCTGTCATGCTAGACTCGGGGAGCCACAGCGGCTGCTGGTCAGCTCCAGACCTTGAGGCATCCCGGCCACAGATGTCACCACTGATCCACGCTGTCCAGCGTGGCAGAGCAGATATCTCAGCTCAATCAGGTGCCGGACCAGTGCCGTGCACGCCCACTCTCCAGCATTGTCTCTCATGCTGCTGCAGAGCTGAGGACAAGACTTGGCAGCCTGGATCGTAGGCGTGACGTCTGTTTCCAGCAGAGGGCAGCACTGGGAGAGCTAAAGATGTGCTGGGCCTGAGGAGTCAAGATGCTGGAAGGAAGGCTAGTAGCTCAAGGGCTGGAGAAGACCAGGGGGCTCACAGGGGAGGAAGGAGATGAGCTGGGCCCCAGCAGTGGACAAGAGTGCCCAGTGTGGGGGGAGGAGAGGAGGAGGAGAAAGAGGAAGAAGAGGAGGAGGAGGAGGAAGGAGGAAGAGGAGAACAAAGGAGAGGAGGCTGAGCTACCTTTCGCAGTGCAGAGCCCAAGTGGATGCTCCCTCGTACATGTTCTACGTTGAGCATTTTCCATTTTAGGTCAGGGTATGAGAAAGCGCAGAGGCTTGGCAGTGGATGTTCATGTTGGCTTCTGTCGGAGGGTACCTGAGAAGCTGTGGAGCCGGTGGCGTCTCCTTCAGGACCTGGCTCAGAACTGACCCTTGGGAAGCAACACAGATGACTGTCCTTAGCGTGGGCAAAGCGTTCTTGTTTTTGTCTTTTGGGACAGGGTCTCTCACTCTGTAGACCTGGCTGGCCTTGAACTCACAGTGACCCACCTGCTTCTGCCTGCATAGTGCTGGGATGAAGGGCATGTGCCACCACGCCCGTTTCGGTTTACTCGGTGACTTACCAGTCATCTGCTCATCCCCACCATCAATGACTTGCAAGCCAACAGCTGTTAGAGGGGTCAGCCTTTGCCTCCTCTCCTGGAGCCTCCTACAGACCCGCAGCTCGCTCTCAACCTCCAGCGGAAGCTGCTCTGCCTCAGTCAGGTCCCTCTGACCCTCTTCCTGCTACTGTGCCACCAGGGCCTTCCTGAGAGGACATGTGTTCTGGTCTCTCATGTGTTGTGAACTGGGACCCCATGTAAGTGATCATTTTAGACATACGCTCTGTGTTAGACTACAAGGCTCTGGCCAGTATTCAGGCAAAGACCTCTTGGGGTAAGGACAGGGTTAGCCTTTTTTTTTTTTTTTTTTTTTTTTAAAGAAGCAGTTGCAGGGGGAAGAGATGATTCACATGATACTTTGATATTTCCTGTTTTTAGGAGCTCGTGTTCAGCCTGCAACTTATTTCTTAAAAAAAAAAAATTAGAAGTGATTGAAATCCTGTGTGCGCGTTTTTTAGATGTTTAAAAAGAAAGCGTGGGTGAGGCCCCTGGGAAAAGCCCAGCTCCAAGCTTACAACCTGTTGCAGCTTTGCCCCACTGTGTTTTGATTAGAAGGCTTGCTTCGTCATCAGAGCTGATTGTGGATTTGATTAGTGTGTTTTTCTGCCGTGGGTTGTTCTCTTTCCCCCTTTCTCAGTTCTTGGAGGCGAACGAATGCACATTGTGGTTATCTGCCAACAGGCGAGAATGTTTACGGTTCACGTATCACTGCCTCTCCCCTGGGTTAATTCTCTAGAGACACTTTAAAGGTAGAGTAGGGGGTTTATTTGGGCGATCACTCGGTGTGTATACATCTTTGTATAAATATGCCTACGTCTACACACACACACACACACACACACACACACGTACACAGCTCTATACACATGGAAAAGCTTCAAGTATGGAGCACATGTAATCACACACGTACTTCAAAAGGGAGGCTGGGCGAGTTACAGCCTAAAGTTCAGCTTTGATAATGGCTGGGTTTACATCTTGCTTTTCACACTTTCTCGGTGACCAAGATTTGAAACACCGGCTCGCTGCCCATTTTTATTTACTTACAAGATGTGAGGGCTGCAGCTTCACCAGGGGTGCTCTACTCAGACCCCTGTCCGTCTCCTGAAGCCGGTGTGCAAACCCACACTGCCCAACAAGATTTTGGCTGAGAGTCAAGAACTGTCATTTCTTAATTCAGCCTTGATGCTGGGAAAGGGTCCTTCACAGAACATTCGCTCGCTATCGGGTCATCTGCAGCATCCCTTATACCGCTGTCACTTCATATGAGACACAGAAACTGAGCAAAGGTGAAACAGTTGGCGTGGTTTGTGTGTGGAAGCTAAGGTCAAGACTGGTCAGCAGCTGGAAACATCCCCGTGCAGTAACTCAGGCTTTATTGACAGCAGATCTGGATTCAAATCCTGGCTTTGGGCATGTTACTTGGTACTGATAAACCACATGTTTTTTTTTTTTTTTTAGTGATGATGCTTATCGGCTGTAAGAATTCAGTCAGATAGCACAGGTGGGATGCCAGGTACAGGGCCTGGACTGTACTGAGCAAGGACTATGCAGTCCTGCTTATTTTGACAACCCAACATCAGACCGTGGCTCGTGTCTGCCTCGCCCTGAGCTTGTGTTCCATCTACCTGCTTCCCAAGTGGAGAGCTGACCACAGGGACAGACAGGTGGCTTGTAGCACCGAAGGCCACCGCACAGCAGTGCTCTGGTTCACTGACTTGGGAATATGAGTAAACTCTGAACAAAGAAATGACTTGCAGAGTTGTTCACTGAACTTCCACATTTTAGTCACAGGCACACCATCCCTAAAATGGCAACCCAACTGAAGGTTCTGCTCCAGGCTAAACTGGCAGCAGGCCTCCTTTATACGGCTCCTCTCTTAGCCGCCAGTGTTTGAGGTGGTGGGATGCAGCTGCCCAGTCTGATAGTCCAGCTCCAGTCAGAACTCAGCAAATCTCAGGCCTGTTGCCTAGGCTTCCTGATGGCTGCTTACGGTTCTACGGGCAGAAGGGAGGCCCTTTTCCCTCCTAGCTAAGTAGTGGGAATTAAGCCTCGTGACCAGTTTGGTCAGTAAGGTGCCCCAAGGCCTGATGGCCAGCTGCCCCTTGGTGTTTTACCAATAGCCACAGGACCAGTTCTCAATGGCTACTCTGTCTTGTGGTCATGTTGTTCGAGAGGACGGACAGTGCATTCATAGAACATTTTGGGCATAATGGGCCATGTGATTCAGAGAAAAAAAAAAACTTGGTCAGGCTTTTGTGCTTCTATCTATGCTCAGACAATAGCAAGTGACTCAGACGTTTTCACTGGGGCCCCCGAGTCACCCATATAAGACTTGAAAAATGACTCATGACTCAGCGCCCCTTTCCCAAGGCAGACAAGCCCTCACTTCTGCTTTGCAGACAAAGACCCAACAGCTTCAGGATGGTTTGTCCCTCCTTCCAAATGAACTCTCAGCACGATCAGGTATACTGCATATGTGGCATTGGTGAAGTCACGGTTGCCCTACCACGTTTTGTTCCTATATTCCTGGCAGAAAAGGGAAAGTAAGACCTGATTCCTCCTCCAACGGGATTCTTCTTGGGGGTTGAGAAGTCAACTCCTCATGACCGTGTGACAGATTAGGGACAACTGTAACAGGGCTGAGGAGGTGGCTCAGTGGGTAAAGTGTTGGTTGCGAACCCATGAGGTTAGTGCCCAGAACTTATGATAAAAAAAAAAAAAAAGCCAGGTACAGGAACTCCTGGAGTGGGGGTTGGGAGTGGCCATAGGAAGAACAAGTAGAACTTACTGACCGGTCAGTTTTAGGCAAATTAGCAAGCTGCAGGCTCAGAAAGAGACCTTGTCTCCAAAACTAAGATGGAGAGCGACGGAGGGAGACGCTGACATCCACCTGAGGCCTCCACGCAGGTATCCACACGTGCACAAGCATGGGAGAACATGCACCCCAGACACTACCCACCCCGGAATAAAAATCTCTCACAGCGAACGATCATTCACCCTGACGAGCACAACCTCTAGACTCCTGTCGTTGTATTTAACCCCACGGCAACCCATGAGGGAGATGCTGCTTCCAGAAAAGAAGGCTACTCGGGAAGCCAGGAGCTCTGGTTCTAGTCCCTTAGTTCTTTCGATGCTGTGGACGGCCTCCGATTAGTCAGCTTGTCTTTCTGAGCTTCCAGCTCAGTTACCTAGCTCAGCACATGGAGAGGACGGTACCTGCTCTGCCCTTCTGCGTGGCTCACTGTCACATCAGCAGAGGCGATTCTGACAGGGAAGGCACTCACTTTTAGCATTGTTTAGAGTTCAGAAAGGTTCAGCTTCTACGACCAGTCAGTTGCACAGCTGATAAATAGCATACCCAGAATTTGAAGCCATGAGTTTTAACCTCCAAAGCCAGGGTCCTTAACAGCACCTGTGAAAGTCCTTTGCTGGGGTGGGTCTCAAAGGGTGTCACTAAGATCAAATCACAGCGTGGTTTGGCATGGTACATATGGTGATCTGAATAAATAAGGCCCCCAGAGGCTCAGAGAGAGTGGTATTGTAGGAGGCGTGGCCTAGTTGGAGTGGGTGTGGCCTTGTTTCAGGAAGTGTGTCACTCCAGGTGGGCTCTGAGGTTTCAGAAACTTAAACCAGGCCCAGTGTCTTTCTCTTCTCACTGCCGGTGGGACCAGATGTAGAGCTCTCAGCTACCCCTCCAGTACCATGTCTGCCTGTGTGCCGCCATGGTTCCTGCCATGATGATATCAGAACAAAGCCCTGATCCTGTAAGCCAGCTCCAGCTAAATGCTTTCCTTCATAAGAGCTGCTGTGGTTATAGATGGTATCTCTTTTCAGCAAAAGAACTCTGACCCAGGCAGTACATAATCTTACTCCTATCTCAGATTCTGAAAATACCCCTTCAGTATTAAACAAATGTTAGTGGATTAATAATATCCATCATGTTTTTCTGGATGTATAGATCACGATGTCCTTTGAGGCCGCAGGGCCCTTCAGGGTGGCCTGCGTAAGACCTGCCAGTACAGGTGTGAGACAGATAAGAGGAAAACAAGGAATTTGATTGAAACTGTTTGCTGCATTAGAAAGCAGTCAAGTTAGTTCTCATTGTGGAGTGGATTTGGTTTGTTTCTTTGTTTTTGTTGTTGTTGTTGTTGTTAAATAGCCCAAGTGGGCCTCAAACCCAAGATCCTCCTGCCTCTGCCCTCTGAGTGCTGAGATTGGAGGTGTATGCTTCCATGCCCAGTGTAGATCAGTTTTATAAAAATATAAAAATATATATAATAATAAGGATCTATTCATTGTTATGTGTATGGAATTTTTGCCTCCTTGTGTTATCTGTGTACCATGTGCATGCAGTGCCTGAAAAGGCCAGCAGAGAGTGCCAGATCCCCCAGTGCTGGAATTATTAAGCCGTGAGGTGGGTGTTGGGAATCAAACCCAAGTTCTCTTTGAGATCAGCTAGCTCTCTTAACCACTGAGCCATCACTCCCACCTCCTGCAGATCATTCTTTATAACCGGGGCGCTGGTATCTCACGATGAACAAGCCGGGCTATTCTAGTGAATTAGCCTCATCAGTGCACAGTAATGGTGGCCCACGCCACATCCTATGCCCCACAGAGGAGAGACCTGAGAAGAGTGTGGATAGATGTTGGTTGCTCAGGAAAAGGGAAAGGTTGAGAAGATTCATAGATAGGACAAAGCTTCCAGACTGTGTGGGGGACCTTTTGGAAAAAAAAAAAAAAAAAAAACCTGAGCCAACCTGCTCTTGGAGAAAGGAGATTTATGCAGTCTATGGCTTTGGAAGTTAGGCATCCAAACAACACATTGCAGGCTCTGTCAAGCTCCTCTCCCCCCACAGCTGTGACCCTTCATGACAGAGAGCCATGGCAGAGCATATGTTTCTCAACATATATCGAGTGTCATTACCAAACAGGAGTCCAGAGAGGACCCAGGGCCTGGCTCAGGCTTTTAAATCACCTATCTCTCACAAGAACCGACTTCAGGAAACAGGTGACCCCCTTCAGAAGGTACACCCCGGTAACTCCCAGAAATCCCACCACCTTCCAGTGTCTTCCACCTGGAGACAGGCCAGTGTCTGACCCATGAACCTCCGAGAGAGGTACAACCCAACCGGTACCTAAGACATACGGTGTGAGAGTCTTCTCCAGTCTGCACGCTGTCAGCGGTGACGATCCGGACCCTAACTGTGAGGACAGTTGCCTTAAAGGTTCTTGGGGACTTTTGCAGGTCTCTCAGGAGTAAGAGGATGAAAAGTCAACCTTGTCTGATTTTAAACCTGTGCTGCTCGCTGTAGAGTTCTTTTGCCAGTAGCTAGAGGAAGCCTGAGGCCCATGCTGGGTTGTCCTCTCCCCAGAGCCTTTGCTTACTTTGCTAGCCCTGGCCTTCCTCCATGTTCTGCATGATCTCTTACAGGGCCTCCCAGGTGCTGCCAGGCCCAGCCAGAAGCCAGATAGTCACCAGAAGCTCTGATTGTAGGATAAGCGGGTCCTGTGTGGTCTTGCCCACCTCTTCTACAATCTGAGTACCATCTCCTTTCCCGCTGCCATGGCTGTCATTCGGCGGGTCACCCCCGTGCTGGGGGCCAGTGGAGCCCATGTGCCTCACAGCTGGCAGGTCTTCCTCCTTCCTGTCCTCCCTCCCTCCCTCCCTGTGCTGCTGGCTGTTGCACACAGTCCTCATTTCATGCAGATTTGCTCTGATTCCTTTCAGACCAGGGAGTACTAGCTTGTTTGCGTCAAAACTCATAGGCTGCCAATGTCCTGGAGCACTTGGGCCTTGCCTCGCATGGACTTTGGTGGCTAGCTAACTATAGGCCAAGGAAGGCAAGACCCAGAGTCAAAGACAGCATTTAGGTGACAAACCAGACTGGAAAGGGGCAGACTGACTCTGGATGGCTGCATTATTCTTCCTGATCTCTGCCTGGAGAGCATAGGAATATGGAGCCCTGAAGCAGGAGAGATCTTAGAGGCCATTTCTTTCCAGTCACATCCAAAGAGGCACATGACTTGCTCTGAGTTGCCAGCTCCAAGGGCCAGAGTGCAAACTAGAACCCGGGCCTCTTGCCTCCCAGAACAGATCCACAGATAAGATCTGCTCACTCCGAAGGTCTGGATAGTGTGGTGAACGTACCAGAACCAGCCCGTGCTGTAGGATTTCTCCTACCAAGTCTTGCAAAGGGATACTGATTTCTTCATAGTAGGAAGCCTTTGCATTTGGCTCACAGAATCAGAAAAGCAGACGACAATTGGCTGACACCAACCGCTGAGATCCCAGGGCCAGCTCCCTACGTGGGTAAGACTGTCCCTTTGCATACATTTCGTTTATGTGGCTCAGGCTCAGCCGGCATTCTGACCAAGCCCACATAAAGCTGGTACTAGACTGCTTGGACTCTGTTCCATGCCTTTTATTCCTTACCGCTAACATTGTCCCCATGCCCAAGCTGGACATGAGAGAGCTGGGGTACCCTCCTGCTTCCCCTTCTATTTACCATGCATCTCATGTGTCTTGCACTGGTGGGGCCTGGGCCATCTGGTCATTGAATAAGTAGTCAGCTGCAGGCCATTTTCCACAGGGAAAACATGGTGTTTCAAGGGCTCTAAAGGGGGAGAGCTGTTCATGTCTGTCGTAGTGCCTGGCAGGGGGTAGCTAAAGGCACTGCTCTTTCCAGAACAGTCCCTTTGGGCTGGGTCACCGTTCCAGGTCTTTGTGGCTTTTCTCATTTCCCTGCACAGAAGCCACGCCTCTGAGCCGGGTGCTTCTGTGATGCTCTCCTGTTGACAGGTGAAGAGAGGCATGGAGTCTGTGAGCAGAGCGCCCAAGGTCACATACCTCCCGAGTGAAAGCCAGGCTGCAAGCCCAGCCAGCACCTGAAGAGCCTTTGTCCCTGGCCAACCTGAGTGTCACGAGGACGGAGCCTTCGTCTGGTTAACCGTGGGGAGAAAGATCCAACATAGAGAGGGGCCAGAGCCCGCTACGGCCCTCCAGGAAAGCAAAGCTAAGGCTTGCCTTGTAAGGTAGCACAGGGCCTTTCCCCCAGAAAGAGCTGACCTAGAAATGTCTCGGCAGCCTCAGGGGCTTGGTGGATGGACCCCTTGGCTTCCTCTTCCAGGTCTCTGTTTAATGATGGCTCGAACTCCTTTTTCTCTTTCTGGTTAGCCAGACCAGAAATCAATATAAGCTTGACTCTAGTCCCTAAAACTGTTTACCTGCCTAGAAACATGTCTGCTTTGTTGTTTTTAGACAGATGCAGATTAGAAGTATATGGGCTCGCCCACACCCATGGATCAGGCACAAACCGTGGGTACACTCTGTAACAGGAAGCTGCTGGTTTTCCATTCCAGAGAACTGGAACTCACTCAGAAATTTGTCATTTGCAAGGTCCAACCCTCACCACATTCCACTGCTGTTTCTGAGGACTTCCAGTCACCTGGGTTGTGAGGAAGCAAGCGGGTGGGTAAGGCCCTGTTGGCAGAACTAGAGTGGTATGTTCTCCAAGTCTAGCGACTTCCCAGTGACCCCAGCCTGGCTCTGCCTGGCCCAGTCCACTCTGTAGCGTGTTGCCTTTGGATCGACACAGTGCAGACAAGAGGCTTATTTTAGAACTGGAAAGAGGGCAGACGTATCAATAAAAAGCCAGGGAAGGAACGATCCATTCAGTGGTTTTAAAATATCTCTTCCTCAACAGAAAAAGATTATTTTTGTTTCTTAAAAAACAACTGGTAAATTTTCCCCCCAGTTGAAAAGAGAAACATAGGAGACTTTTTAAATTAAAAAAAAAAAAAAAGGCTAGTAAGATGGCTCAGTGGTTAAGAGAACTCACTGCTCTCTCAGGGACCAGAGTTCAGGTCCCAGGACCCACCTCAGAAGGTTCCTGACTACCTATAACTCAAGCTGTGGGGGATGTGGTGCCGCCTTCTGGCCTTCTTGGGGATGGCACTCACAGGTGTGAGCACAAACACACATTTGCATAACTAAAATTATAAAGTAAGATCTTCAAAAATAAACGTGTGGAGCTGTAACCGTAGGAAGAAAGTTTGTCTCCTGTCCTTTCCCCTGTCCCTTCCCTGCAGACTCTGAAGGCTTCAAGCTGAATCACATGACCCTACTTTCTTGTTCTTCTCTTTTACAAAGAAACTGGGCCTCATGGTCTCTACGCTTGCTGTTCTTTATGCTTAGACCCTTCCCCCATATCAACAGTGCTCATTCCTTCCTTCACCTCCATTATCTGCTCTGCTCGGGCATCACTGGTCAGAGTGCTCGCTCTTTTCGGTATATAAAACGGCAGCATCCGTCCCCCTTCCCCAGACCATTCCTCACCTTGCTTGGTTTTTTTCTCAAGAGCTAGGACAGGTTTCCCATGCCATGTTAAACACACTCTTGGTGTGTCTGTCTCTCTCACCCACCCTGACCCACATATATAAGCAAAACAGTGCTCATATTTCTACTCTGCCAGATGTCCTAGAGAACAGTGCCTTCTGCTGTTAACACTGTTAGCCACTCGGGAAGCTCAGACTCACCTACCCTGAATCCCCCGCCCTTGTGATGGGATTGGAGAATTGGAGATGGGAGGAAGGGACAAGGCAAGGAGAAAAGTCTCAGAAGAGAGCTCTCCAGAATCGGTCACCATGCCTTTCATGTTGCTTATTCCTGTGCATTGGCCCGCCATAGCCAGAGCCTGAGAATCACACTGTAGCTGAAGAAAGGAGCAGGCATAGAGGACCTCAGCTTCTCTCTTCCTGCCAGGTAGACCTGGGTCAGTGTAGACAGTATCTTCTAGGACCTGGATGGAGGCTAGACACATCTCTTCCGTTAGCTCTGATGGCTATGGCTTCTTCCCTCAGCCTTCAACAGAGGTGGAGCTGGCAGGTTCCCCAGTACGCAGCCCAACTTTAACAGACTGTTTTGTGGAGGGTGGCCATAACGGAGGCAGAAAACACCCAGAGTAGCATAGGGAAGAGACTATTGATTTGTGACCTTATGGAAGCCTCCCCGTGGGCAGGTGTTATACAAATAGCAATATGCCTGCTTTCTTTGAGCAAGGCTGTTTGGTGAATGCATCTATGTATGAGTGAATGCATGTTAGTGCATGCATGTGTGTGTACCAATGAACATGCTTATACATGCATATATTCATACATGCACATGTGTGCATGTGTGCACATGCTTTGCACACATGTATTTGTGTTTGTGTGCGTAGCATGTGTCTGTCCAGATGGTTCTCAAAAGCAAAGGTTAAAAAAAAAACAAACAACAACACACATTTTACCTCCAGACAGTTGCACAGTTCGAGAAGTTGAAAGTCTTTGTTCTTTGGATGAAGAACCCCCTGTTCTTTCTCTGAATGCTGCGTTCATAGCTTCGTGGCCTGGGCACCGTCCTTCCCCAGCAGCTTGTGGGGTTGTTCAGACATCTCCCTTGCAGAGAAAATCGATCCGCTGCATCTGTGCTTCTGCGGGCTTTGCAGGGGATGCTGGAGCTCGTGGGGGGTGTGTAATTGAATTTGAGACGGACTCTGAAGAGGAGTCAGGGGACGAGCAAGTGTGCACAATCATCCCCACCACAGTCTGAATTTCAGATCTGCCTGCTTGCATTCATGTGGCTCTAGGTGAGCAGCTAAACCTGATCCCCGTCTTCACAGCTTTGGAGACAGTGAACCACAGCCCCTGTACCTGTCTCCACATCTTTCCTGCCGTATAGGCAGGATAACTCACGTATGGCACCAAATTCTGATGTGTCTCCAGCTAGACCTGGAAATATGGATATAATTGGCGAGAGAGGTCCGTGACAGATGCAATCAAGAAATGCAATGTCAAGGCTTAATTACATTAGTGCGATTTGGTAATAAGGAGACCAATTAATTAGTTCTCCGATTGTTATTAACATGAAGGGAAGAGTGAGCATGAAGAAAGGTCCTGTGGGGGCAAGAGAGAGCTAGGGGCAAATGCAGCTCTTCCTTTAAACCAGTGGTCTTCAAAATTGCATAAGGAACTGGTTAAGTATGCAGATAAGCCTCGGCCTCAGCCACAGAGACTGAATTTTCAAATCTAGGATGACGTCACACAATTTGTGGGCTTTCCTTCTTGGAATTATAGATGAACCCAGGGCCTCATACTAGCTAGTTATGCTGTATCCCCATCCCCCAAATCGGAGTCTGGACAACTATAACCAGTAAACACGCAGGTGATCTGAAGTCCCTGTGCTGACACAAGGCCAGAGTGGAAGACTTCATTCAAAGACAGGGAAGGAGGAGCCATGCAGGCTTTGGGTGGGGGAACAGGGAGGGGTTGAGATTGGATACCCAGAAGACGTTGGGCAGACAATGCTCTCTATATAGGCTTTGAGATAGTTCAAAGCTCTAGTGAACAGGAAGCCCAACTCCTCTCTGCATCCAGGGTTGCCAGGTAGCATGGTGTCTCACTGGGACGTCAGCCACTCTGCAGCATTTCCTGAGATTTGTGGCGGAGGAATGAGTAGTTTACGTGGCCTCTGTTGAAGGATCAGCTTGTCAGCTCTAGATTTCCTTCCTGCTCAGTCAGGCACTGGGAGTCATCTGAGGAGGGGACCCTTGGGACCACAGAGTCAGTTAGAAGAAAGAAAGCCTCTGATGAGACATAGGGTTCCATGTGAGTACCAATGGTCCCTAGGGGGGGGGGCGGCTCTGGTGACATCTCAGGTCTGCTGGGGACCCTGTATCTCCCTAAGGAGGCAAACCAAGATCTGCCTACAGAAAGTAGGTTTCCTGGTGTCTTCTGTGTTTCACTAAAAGCTAGAGGAAAGAGGCATAGAAAGGAGGGAACAGTTCATCAGACCTACTGTGTGCTGGATTTTAGTCTCCACACTGAGTTTATTGTTTTGTTTGTTTGGTTGGTTGGTTTGATGAAACAAGGTTTCTTTGTGTAACCTTGGCTGTCCTGGAACTAGCTCTATAGGCCAGGCTAGCCTCGAACTTATAGAGATCCACTTGCCTCTGCTTCCTTCCCCACTGCCTGGCTTAAATTCCCAACTCTAACTTGACAGGTGGGTGCCATCTGTCTGTGTTACAGCTAAAGAAAGCGGAGCTGGAAGAGGTGAGATGACCTGCTTACCTCGCACAGCTAAGATCTGACTAAGGCTCATCTCTCACTCTTCTCTACCCATCTCCTGTGACTCACAGTCCACGGTGACTGTAATAGGAACCTTGCGTCCCCATTCACAGCTGCCCTGAGTCGGGTGGGGGCACAGTGTGGGCAGTGTGCCTGGAATCCCAGGACTCGTGGGGTATATCTGTGCCCCCTGTCAACAATCCACCCTTCAGTAACGTTGCACTGGCTGCCAGCTGCTGTCACCACAGCCAGACCCCACACCCACACAGGAGAGGGCTCTGGCCAAGGGCATGCTAGAGCAGGAGGAGGAAGTGCCCTCCAGAGGGGCTTGTTTCAAGGCTCCTGAATGGCTCCATTGAGGTACCCAGGCAGGATGACAATGGGCCCGTTGGAAGCCCTGGCCCACAGAGGTGAGAGGGCCTGAGTCCGGCAGGCAATGCTGGCTCAGAGGCCAGACGCTGACTTCCAGGGCAGGAAGCCAGCGCCTCTGACGTGCTCTAAAATGCCAGCTCTGCTTAATGGCGAGCAGCTGGGGCATCTTGAGTTCTTCCCTGTGCCAGGGAGGCATTGTCAACCCAGTACACCACCGGCTGTAGTGACACACTCCCCCTCTCTGCTGCATTCTGACCCCCTTCCTGGGCTATGTCCTGCACAATAGCCACCAGGACCTGTGGCTAGCCTCTTCCTGTGCCCCCTCGGTCCTTGGGGGGGATAGCCTTTCCAGCCCTATGGAGAAAATAGCATCTACCCCTTCCTCAAAAACACAAAAACAGAACTTGGAACACTCACAGGTATGGTGGTCAGGTGATGTACAAAGCACCTGGGCAAATTTGAAATAAAATGAAATAATTTTTAAACGTATGCTTACATAGGCAGCAGGTATGGATACATGGCAAGCCTGGATAGAGATCCTGGTTTATCAGGTGGTCCGTGGGGCTCACTTACACTGAAGCCTGTTTGTTTGTCAGATATTCAGATTGCCCGGGACACCCTCATTCTTACCTGTGAACTCCGTCAGCTATGCCGAGGGTGTCGTGACAGATGCTGCCACAGGGAAGGATGGAAATAGGAAGAAGTCTCTTGGGGCCACTCTCTGACCTGTTTCCCAGGAATGAAGTGGCCAGAGGCTGGCTTAGTGGACAGTTACTGTGGGGAGGTGACAGGCAGCAACCTTGTCACCTCCCCATAGCGACATCATCCCAGGTCCACTGTGAGAAGGGGCATCGGCTGTGGTTCTAGCCATGATGATTTCTGAGTGCTTCGCTGTGGCCACATCCTGGCGAGTTTCATGGTCCCTGTCCCTAAGGCCTTAACACATGAGTAAGCGCATGTGCAAGCTGCCACACTTTGACAAAGGCATAAGCCTGCAAGGGAGGGGATGTGAAGGGTGTTTTCAGGGGCTCCCCTCTACCCTGACTAAAGGTTTTAGAATCAGGGCATCCGACTTATAACCCTAAGCCCTGTCCCTGAGCAGACTAGTCACATGTCCCTAATCAAGACTGTCTCTTAGTCTTGGTTTTCTTCTTGTATAAAGTGGGAACAACTTTCCTTATCTACAGGGTCCAGCATGAAGCTCCAAGAACAGTGACAGGTGTGGGCACAAGTTACCAGCTGTATGAGTCTAGGTAGAGTGTGTTAGGGGTGGGCTGATGGGAGAGAGGAAAGTCTAAGGCCTTGAATGCTTGAACCCCATCCCTGCCCCATGCCCTTCACACTAGCCGTGGGCTGACTCTCTGCCTCTAGTTAACCTCTACCATGGTGGCCACTCATAGCATTCACCTCTCTCTGGTCAGTATAATAAAAGTAGGGGTTTTATAAATCATATTTTATAATTTGATCATGCCTTTCATTAAGGACTTATGCTTGAGATTCGCCAGGCCTGCTTGAAAGCCGATTTTACTGTGTAACCTCAAATAAAGACTTGAGTATCTTGCTGCCTCAGTTTCCGCCTTGGTGAAATCCAGCCTTGTAGGCGTGATTGGGAACTGAGAAGAGACCACACGTCTGAAGGGCTTAGCATGGAGTCCGGCATGTGTCAGATGCTCAGGAAGCAGACACTGATAAAGAAGGTCTTGGGTTCTATGACACCTTTGTGAGTTAATGATCAGGTAGAAAATAAAGTCCAGACGGCGGACTGACCAGCCCACGCAGGCATAGCTGAAAGGGAGACTCCTTGACGTCTCAGGGGTCCTTGGCTCTCCTAGCTTGTGGGAGACACTGCTTCTATCTTTTACCTGGACACCTCTCTAAAGGCTACCTGGACCCAGTCATATTTGGGCCCAGAGACTTGAGCGTTATGGATATCTTGGCATGCCTACCTGTTGCTTCCTTGGGTCAGGGTAAAGGGTACATACGCTGACAATCTGATTTCCCAAGTACCAGCCATTCTGCCCTTGCTGGTTAAAAGTTGGAGGTTTTAATCACCCTCTTCAACCTTGTGTTTACAGAAGTCTGCAGAGATTTGCTGGTTTTTGTTTTTGTTTGTTTTGTTTTTGTTTTTGTCTTGAACACAAAGGCAGCTTTGCGATGAGCAAGGTTTATGGGGAGAGGTTAGGGAAGAACTATCTAGAGAAAGCCAGCCTCAAGCCCCTGCAGCCTTCTGATGCAGGTGGATGCTTGCCCTCCGCTGGGGGCTATGCTGATTCCCAACAGCAGCCTCGATGGTTGAAAGTGTGCAGGGAAGCTTGCTTGCCCTGGGCTGAGGGCTTGCCATGGTTCTCACCTTTCAGAAGAGTGGCGTGAGGCAAAGGTTGGGTGGTTTTGAGCTGGCTCTTGTAGCTTTAAACTGTAGCACTGGTTTGGAGTGTACGTTTATTAGCCCAGAGCCCCTGCCATGCTGTCTGCCATGTGCCAAGGTCTGCATGCTTTAAGGGACACCAACTAGAAGCAGACATGGGCCTGCCTTTGAGGTTGTAGCCGAGCACAGGAAGTACTCCACTTTCTGCATTGGACCAAAAGATACCTAGTGCCTATTGGTAAGATGGGGAAGATCTGCTCCTTTCACTTCTTTTCTTAAAGGACGGACTGAATGAAAAAATAAAAAAATAAAAACGAACTCATGACTACTAGCAATGGTTGAGGAGGAGGTTTATTGTAGATATGAAGGAAATCAAAACCAGAGACATATGGAAGGGTTAAGAGTGAACACGGCTATGATCTGGGCCAGGTGAAAAGAGAGGAGAGGGAGAACAAGAGAGGAGCCACCGACCAAGGTGGGTGGACTAGGCCAAGAGACTGGCCAAGTGAGTAGTGCAGCCTAAATGGCTGAGTTATACAGAGGCCAAAGGAGCTGAGGGAAGAGGTAACCTAGTCCGTGGGATAGAGATCAGGGTAGGGCGTAGGGTATGCCAGCCAGGAGGACCCTGTAACACATAGGGACCAAGGGGTGCTGGGAGAACCTGGTGGCTAGAGTCCACTTTGATCCGTCATCAGGCATATCAGCTGTATGTCCCAGGTTTGAGACCTCACACACCAGAAAGGAAAGCGGGGTCCCAGAGATGAGAAGAGTCTGATGCTGGTCATCCCGCAGTGAGGAGGTGAGGCAGGGTGAAGAATAATGATGACCTTGCAAGCCAGACAGCCTGCCTGGTCTCAGACCCACAAAACAGAGACCTGGGGTGGGATCCTGAGCAGAGGAGAGGAGCCCGGTTGGCAAGGGTGGAGACTAAGGTCTGGCCTGGGTGCTGCTGGTGGCTTGGAGATGCTGGTGCTTCTGGAAACAGGAGGGTGGTGGGGTGGCATGGAGCTGTGGAGACATGATAGTGGCCATGGAGATGGGGTAAGGTGGCGCTGGGGCAGGGAAGATGGGATGGCGGCTGATCATCACTGAGTCCACGTCTGGCCGCTGTCTAGTGTTTGCAACAGTCTTACAAGGAAAATGTTCTTATAAGCTCCACATTTTACAGACAGAGAAGCAGAAGCACATGGGGTGAGAATGGTCCAGAGTAGGGATGGACCTTGAGGCAAGTGGACTTGAGTCACAGATGGGGTTGGAATGGTTAGAAGCAGGGCACTTGATGGGCCATGTGGGGCTGCAAGTGAGTGCTGTCCCTGGGGCCTCAATGAAGAGTTCTGGGAGAAAGGTGGGTGGGGACTGGACTTGGTAAGAAGAGACTGGAGGCACCTGAAGAGCTGTGATGACTCCAAATGAGTATGGTTGTGGCTCAGGCTCCTAGCTCAGTGATGGGAACAGCGACTATGTGGACCCAGCAAAGACGAGCCTCCACAGGTAAAGTAGGAGTGAGCTGTTTGAAAGGAAAAAGAGAGCAAACCAACTTCAGGCATGTCCCTCAGCACGACGGCGATCACTTGGTTCCAGTCTCCGGAGATGGCTGAAGTGTGGGGGACATAAAAAGGACCTTACCTACTGGTCCCTTTCATTAGGGTCTCCTGTCCCCAAACACTCCTATGCCCTGATCCCTTCTCTTATTTATGCTCAGCCAAATGTGCAGCTTCCTGGCATCTTTGCCAACCACAGATGAAGGTGCCCTTCCCTTGAGGGCTCACATGTTTGGCTAATGAAGGTACAGTGTGGGCAACCCGAAGGGCACGGGCAAGAGCGGGAGAGATTCACCCCCCCCCCCCCACTTACGCCAGTCATGTCTAGAATTCACTGTCCTGGCCAGATGTACCACAGAAGGCTATGTTGGGGGAGGGAGAGCAGCCCTCAGTCCTGGCACCCTGCCTCAGCAGTCTGTTGTTATTGAGCACAATTCTACGTCTTGCCAAGCCAGAGTTGGGTCCCGGCCTCAGAGTCACAGGAACCTCAGATAGTCCTTTATTTCCTGATCTGCAATCTTCTTACTTCTAAAGTGGGATAACAGCACCTTCCCTGTGATGTTTGGAGGAGGAAATTCGAGGTTTGAAGCATGCTGTACCTAGGACCTGGCACATAGTAGGTGCTCACTAAATGTACACCACAGTTGGTGTTTGGCTTCTCTGTGAGTTTGGGGCTACTCTGGGGCCTTCGAGCACAGCATGGCTGATTGCAGCCTGGCTCTGAGCTTTTCCTGGGCTCCTACTCAAAGTTCTTAGGGGAGACATGGGTGGCAGGAGGTGGGGTCAGGTGGGCTGTAGGAGCAGTTCTCTGGTTGTCATCTTCCAGTGTGCTTTGTAGAACTCCGTTCCCCAGACAACTGCATCAGGCAGTAAAGAGCTATGCCTACATTGTGCCAGGCTCTATAGCAGTGGTTCTCAACTTTCCTAATCCTGTGACTCTTTAACACAGCTTCTCCTGTTATGGTGACTGCCCCCCTCCCCCAAACCATGCAATTATTTTCATCGCTATTTCATAACTGTAATTTCACTACTGTTGTGAATTGTAATGTAAATATCTGATGTGTGGGATATCTGATATGTAACCCCACAAGGGGTCACGACCCATAGGTTGAGAACCACTGCTCTAGAGTAACCAATCTTGCAGTGATCTCACAAAAAGTGCCCACCCTTGACTTCATCTTAGGTGGGAAGAAGTGGAACTCGGTGAGACCGAGTCACTTCCTTAATGTGACATAGCTCGCTGGAGTCGAGACTTGAACTCCCAACCTCCAAGCCTTTCTGAAGAAAGGGGTTGACGCCACTCACCCTGCATTTAGGTAGCTTGCCTGCAGCTCAGGATCATTGTTGCTTCTCTGAGCACCAAAGACTAGAGCCATCTGTCAAGAGGTTTTTCTCAGGGAGCTGGTGCAATGGTTTCAGGGGAGAACATGAAGAAATAGCATCACTTTTTTTTTTCTGCCCTGTGGTAAAAATAACCTGCAGAGATAGAGGAACCAACGGTGGTTGGAGGCTGGCATTGGTGAGAGGAAGGAGACAGAATACCCACCTGGGTGCCACATGCTGCCATCTGCTCAACACAGAGCAGCCAGGGCCAGCCTGACCCCCAGCACCAGGGAGGCCACCAGCTCCCACCTTCTGACATAAGAGAGCCTCCTTATAAAGTTGAAGGTCCATGGAGGCACGGAGAGCAGAGGGTTCACAGAGAGCAGTGGCAGTCCCAAGCTGGTGTCCACACGTAGAATGCTACCCCGACTGGGCCCTCCTCCATACCCACCAGCTCTGGGCACGCACTGGGCACGTCTTCTCACCATGAAACAGTTTTAAAAATAAAAGCCACTTGCTGTAATCAGAGAAGCCGTGATCATGTTAATGCATGCAGCATCCTCCCGTGCTAGGCCTAAAATAGCTTCCTGCCAAGCAAAGCAAAGAGTTGTGATGTTTCTAGGCCGCCTCCTGTTAGGCTGTGGGACTCGGTCTGAGCACAGGCTATGGATAAGGGAACCTCTGTGGCAGCCCCTGGGCCTTGGCTCTGATCATGCCGAAGGCTGAGCCTTGAGTACACTCCTCACCTGCGTGTGCCACAGACTGCAACCTGTGATCTGGTGACCCCAGATCTGGAGAGTTGGCTCATCTCAGGGAGTATCATGCATCAATCCTGAGACTCCTGAGGTAGCGGCAACTGTACTGGGCATGTGCTAAGCAGAACCATTAACTGACTTAGAATTAAATCTCTATAAGCTTAGTACTGTCTTTGTGGGATGCCTGGTGTGGACTGACTTGATAATCTTGGAATAAGCGGATGGGGAAATGACAGCCAAGATTAGATCCACTTTATGACAGGAATAACTGAGACTTCCTGGGTGTGATGGACTTGAGCCCCCCGGAGCTAATTTGTACAAAGCTCGATTTCGGGCCAGGAGTCTACACTCACAGTCATTTTGTCAGCCTGCCTTTCCCAGCCATCTGGAGTCAAAACACAAGTAATTAGGAAACACTTGTGGGCCTTTAAAACCCATCCCAAGCCCCTAGGCAGGAGTGCTCAGGCTGTGCTGCACGAGGGCTGAGCTTGTCGAGTGTCTACCACCTCATAAAAGGCAGAGCGGATTCGGACTCTGGTCTAAACCCTAACATAGGCTATCACCATTCCACCTAGCTGTTCCATTACAGATGCTGACCACAGCTACCTCAGGTGTCATGGGAAACATATTTCATTTGTTAGACTCTTCTTTAGGGAAGAGAATCCCTACCCCAGGGTGGATAAGGCACCTGGTAAATGCTTTTGAGGGAGTCACTATCTATATAAAGATTCTTGCCAAACATCAGTATGCTTAGCCCATTTTGGTGGCCAAGCTCACCATCCTATGAAGAAGCTACAGAAGCAGGCAGGAAAGGCCACCCTCTTGGCCTTTTGGACCACTTGACCTTGGAGCCAGGGCAGTAGCACAGGGCATGTCCTGGAGCTTTTTGGAGCACTGGCTGATACCTAGAGTAAGTAGACATAGAGAAAGTGTCTGAAAGGGACAGATTCCGCGTCTCTGGGTCAGAGTTAAAAATACGGGGTGCATTCCAGATTCAGGGAAGGGAAAGAAAGCAAGCTTCAAGGAAGGTATGTGAAAATCTGGCTTTAAGGACCAAAGAGAACACGGAAGAAAGGGAGGATGAGGGAGGGAGCAAGAAGGAAGAGAGACAGAGAGGGGGAGACCAAGGCGAGGGAAGGATGGAGAGAGAGAGACATAGACAGAGACAGAGAGACAGGGAGGATGGGTATTAAATATTAAACACCTCTGGGTACTAGGTCCAGTGCTAGAGTACATTACACAGAAAGAAAAGGTCACATTGCTGTAGGTGCAGAGGTGAGTCCTGGGGCATCAATGAAGTCCCCCTGGCTCTTGTGTCTGGGGCAGTGAGTCGGACCAAGGACACATGAGTATTGAACTGAGGGAGACGTATATGTTCAAAAGCTGGCCCACATGGCCCCCTGACCACGCATAGGTCACTTATGTAGCACCCACCTCTCTCACATTTGTGGATCACGGGCTTTTTCTGAGCACGTTATCTTCATTGTATGGAGTCCAGGTAGAAAAGAGATTCTAGTGTCTTCCTGCCCACTGGCCTCTTTCAAACGTTAGTCTCGATGCTGCTTGTCTCCAGCCTGTACTTTACTATCAGGATATATTCATGACTTATTCAATGTGGTGAGAAAGTCAGGTGTTAGCCTCTTCCTGACAGAGAGGATGCTACCCAAGCTGTGAACCATAGTGGAGAGTGGTGAGAGCTAGTGATGGGAGTTACAGGCTCTGGAGTGAAAAAAAACGAGGTTTGAGAACCATCTTGTTCCTTAGAGGACCCTTGTGCGGTGAGTCATTTCCTTGTCTAAAAAATAACCCTATGACACTGTAGAGGGTTCAGTACAACCATGCATGGGAAGCTCTTAGTGAGAAGCCTGATTGGCATATCGATCAGCACTGTGAATGAGACCTATTATTAGCTAATTCTCATCCGATTTCTGAAGCCAAAACGGATCCAAAGTAGCTGATCAGAAGGGCGAAGATAAGTCGGCACTCTGACAGCTCAAGCCATGGCTGATGGTGGAGCCGGCAGCAATCTGACATTCAAGTAAGAGGTACCCACTGCGGGGCACTGCCCCAGCAACCAAAGAACAATTTGGATGATTATGTGAGCCATTGTGTTTGGTGTACTCATGGTTTTGAGTGGGTAGGAATGTCTAATATAGAAGGCTGATGAGATGGCTCAGTGGTTAAGAGCACCGACTGCTCTTCCGAAGGTCCTGAGTTCAAATCCCAGCAACCACGTGGTGGTTCACAACCATCTGTAATGAGATCTGATGCTTTCTTCTGGAGTGTCTGAAGACAGCTACAGTGTACTCACATATAGTAAAGATTTTTTTTTATTTAAGATTAAAAAATATTTATTTATTTGTTAATAAATAAATCTTTTTTTAAAAGGCTTAAATAAAAATTTGGGTGCTTTGAACACAAAACTCTGTGTATGAAAGCTTCTCTTTTGGAAGAGACCGCTTCCTGGGAGGAACCACTGCCACAGACTCTCAGAGATCAGTTCCTCCTGGGCCCCTCAGCTGCTCTGGGGAGATGCTCCGAGTCTCGGTCTCTCTCGGCTCTCTATGTGAAGTAGGTTTTCTGTTCACTGTGGCACTGCCTGGCCCAGGCAGAGGCCTCTGCATTCGTCTGAGGATCTACCCAGAGCGCATCAGCTTTGTCCCGGCTGGATTTTCAGGGTTTTTAGATGTGGATCTTAAATGTGGGCAACAGATGTGGGAGATGAAAGATAACTCCATCTGCTCTGCTTCCCGGGTAATATGGAGACCAGAAGCGGATGACAGCTTTTCCTAACTGGGAACTTGGGGGTAGGGGGGTGGGGAGCGCTTCGACAGTGGCAACCACAGCTAACATAGATTTCCCCAAATCTGGATCCTAATCCCAGACTCGGAGGGTGAAGTTGGCAGAGGGACAGGTTTGCTAGGGCAGCCTCAAGGGGACCTGTGAGGAGAGAGCTCGGCCCCTATACTGGAAGTCCCAGGGACACACCAGCCTGTGGCCACTCTCTGAAGAGCTTTTAACGGCAGCAGAGATGACAGGAAAATGCTTCTACCCCTCAGATGATTGGAATCTCTGCTAGGTTTACCCCAGTCTTGTTGGCTGTCCACTAGAGACCAGGGCCACCCCCAGGACCTTGCTAGCTTCGGTTCTGCCCCCTGGGGCCCCTCCTAGGATGTAGCTTTTGGGATAAGGGTGATGGCTAAGAGCCCTCTTCATTTATTTACACCCAAATGGTGAGAGAACATTGAAAAAAAAGAGTTAGGTGCTCAAGTTCACATAGCTAGGAAAGAACACTAAGGAGACTCACGCCTCCCACCACCACCACCATTGCTGCTTTGGAAGCCATGATGAGCCCCCTGCGCTGCTCAAATGCAGAAGGTGGGTCTTCCTCCATCAGTAACCTTGGCAACCTCCTTTCAGCCCCAGTTGCCTTATCTATACTATAGGATGTTGATAGCATATAACCTTATTGCAAGAATTGACATAGGATCTGGCTACTGCACAGTAAAGGGCCACTTTAGGGACAGAAGTCGTTTCACCATGGTTATTTCCCAGTTTTGGGACAACCAGGATGTGACTGAGGCTGTCCACAAGGACTTCTAGGAGCCCCACAGCCCTGTGTGACCTGGCAATCACATGATTGCCAGGCAATCTCATGGCTCCTGACTCTGCCTGGTGCATTCCAGGGATGCTACTAATACAGATGGCCCCCTCTTCCTTATCCTGGCCATCTTAGCCCTGCCCATCTCTAGGTAGCAGGAACAGATACTTTTGATACCGCTGTCCCAGACAGGAGAGCATTCTAGAAGCTAGCTGATCCTGCCTGAGCAATCCACACCTAGACTAGAAGCTGCAGTTTGGCTGGGCGGTGGTGGCAGAGGCAGGCGGATTTCTAAGTTTGAGGCCAGCCTGGTTTACAAAGTGAGTAACAGGACAGCCAGGGCTACACAGAGAAACCCTGTCTCGAAAAAAACCAAAAAAAAAAAAAGAAGAAGAAGAAGAAGAAGAAGAAGAAGAAGAAGAAGAAGAAGAAGAAGAAGAAGAAGAAGAAGAAGAAGAAGAAGAAGAAGAAGAAGAAGAAGAAGCAGCAGCAGCTGCAGTTTGAGTGGTACCTGGAGGGACTTCCTTGCACTCAGAAGACTGAGATGGGACAAGGGAAATGGAGGCTATCCTGGGCTACACAACAAGTTCCAGGACAGCCTGAGCTATAGTGAGGCCCCGTCTCTAAATAGAGAGAAGAGATGCAGCAGCAAGCAGCTCCAAAATGCAGAACCGGATAAGAAGGCAGACAGGCAGACAGGCTTGCCCTCCAGTTGCCTTGGCAGCTGTCCTAGAATGCTGTGGCTGCTATCGCCACCTGGTGGGCTCTTCCAGAAACACATGCACGGAGCCTTCTTTCATTAAAGCCAGTAAAGCTTGGATTTCGGAATGCTGGGAATTGAAAATCCAATTAGACTGTCTCATAGTTAAAGGGCAACACTGGGATCAGAGGGCTGAAGTTGTAGTCAGAGGTAGGGTGCTTGCTTAGTGTGTGTGGGGCCATCGGGTGCATCCTCAGTACCAAGTCCAGAGAATGAAGGGGTCAGGGGATGAGACCAAAGGGGAAAACAAGGTGCAGCAGGAAACATGCCTTGAGCAGAGTCACGTGACTTTTCTTCACCATCTCCGCCCAATTTTCAATATTAAATAAGTAACTGGGCCTCTGTATAAAGCCACTCTCCACGTGAGGCACCTGTGAAGGGCTTTGCAAGCTGCCAATGATAGCTCTGCTGTTGGGAGATGATGCCCGTCAGAGCTGCTGAAGTCAATGAGGTCAGTGCTTCCGGCAGTGAGAGTCAGGCTCTGTTCTGGAGGTCCCCACCACCCGAGCCCAGCAGGGAGGCTCGCACAGGAGTGGCAGTGGCTCCTCCCTCTGCTGCCCAGCATGCCTTTAGGAAAGCCAGGCACACGAGGCTTCACTCTGACTCTCTCCTCAGTCCCTCTAGCTTGCTCATTAAGGACCACCGCAGGTAGAGACTGTGCTGTGCCTGCATCCATCATTTCTAGGAATTGTGTCAGGATTTCTTTGAAGGACCAAATTCTGGGTCTGAACAAGAGGTGAGAATGCCCCCGCCGCCCCCCAACTCCTGCCCAGGAATGCCATGGTATTGGAAGCTAGACCTGCAGTGTTGGCCTTGCTGGTGGACAGAAGACCAGCATGTAGCAGTGGGCATATTTCCCAGTAGCTTCTTGCCATTCTCCTGCAGCAGCTGTTCAGACAGGTGCAGCCCCAGGAGCCTAGAGGGTCAGCCTGCCCCACCAGTCACAGCAGACTTCAGGCAAGCCAGGTCGCCTCATCCTCAGGGCCTGATGCTGAGCTTAGATCACAGGTACTGGGAATGTCTCCTGCCCAGCCACTGGCTGCAGGTGACATTGGTTTTCACTGTGTGTCTGCTGGACTGCACCCTGGAAGCCTGTCTGGAGGTATTCACAGAGATCAGCCCACTGCTTGTGAGGTTAGCCATGGAAGGGGAATTGGTAAATGGCATTACAGATGACATGAGTGAGTCATACAGAGGGTCAGACACTCAATGTGTGTGCATTGGGTTTTAATCCCAGACATCTGCTTCCAGGGCCTGCCTTTGTGCAGTCTTAATAGTGAAGGAGTTTCCAGGAAGAGACCTGAAAGGGGAAGACCTGGTGAAGGTGAATCCCAGGACTTCACTGAGTAGAGATGAGAAGCCCTCTCTTGGGATTGGCTGTTAGCTCCTCCCATCTTCCCGGACTAAATATAAATACTTGCAGCATATGTCTTTCTGACGCACTCACATTGGATCTGTTTGAACACAGTAAGTTAGAGCAGAAGGCCAAGGGAGGGAGAAAGCTCAGATCTTCTAATAAAGCCGCATCTCCCCGCCCCCATTCCCCTAGTGTCAGTGGTTTTAATTCAAAAGCTGACATTTTCAAGCAGTTTGTTTTATTTTTCACTCACTACGTAAATGTTGTTTGTACGTGAATGTGCTGAGTGCTTGTGTGCGCACCACGTGTGCGCAGGTGCCTGCTGAGGTCAGGAGAGGGTATCAGGTCCCCTAGAACTGGATTACGGGCAGTTATGAGCCGCCCCATCTCCGTGCTGGGTGGGAACCACACCCAGGTCCTCTGTAAGAGAGCAAGGCTCTTAACCACAGAACCATCTCTGCAGCCCTCAGATAATTTACTTTAAGAGTTACAGCACAGGTATAAAATGAACAGAACCATTCATTTTGCCTCTTCCCACTGTCTCAGCTAGTGCCTCTCCCAACAGGCAGTTTATTAACAGAAAGGAATACAACACCCGCATCTCAACTCCCCGTGGCTAGAATGGAGGGACTCCCATTCCACCTGTGAGGTGACTAGGACCCCCTCCCCTTAGCCCTGCATCTCCTCTCTCTCTCTCTCTCTCTCTCCCCGTGTGTGTGTGTGTGTGTGTGTGTGTGTGTGTGTGTGTGTGTGTGTCCTGCTCATCCTGCCCAGTGAGTAACATCTTAGAAGGCAATGTGCTCGAGGCGCCACCATCTGACAGTGCACAGTTACCATCACACTTGGGTGACATATGGAAGCCAGCGGGAGGCATGGCTACAGCACCTAACCTAAGCAACTGGCTTCGGTTTGTGTGTCTGTGTGTGTCTAAACTACAGTCAAATTGATTACCACACTATGCTTGGAACCTTACTTTGATGGAGGTAGAGCGTAATTAGAAATTCAGAATTCCGTAGCTGGGCGTTAATTACTTCTTCATTGAATTTGTATGTACGGAGTGAGTTCACTGACATTAACCTCTCCAGTTCTGTAAGGTCATGGAAGGAGGTGTGTCTAGCTGGGTTTCTTTCATGTTTATGTGTTCTCTGAGTTCTGCAGTCTGGTCCTTCTAACTCTGCTGCTTCCTTTGTGGGAATCTGGCTCTTTTTCTACCTTGTGTTGCCTGTTCCCTGTGTTCAGCAATGCCCACTTTTGACGACGCTTCCAAAGCTATGTTCTGGTTCATGGAAACCATAGGGTTAAGATCCTTAGAGCTAAGCTTTCCTGTTGTCCTTTCCATTTTGTGTGCATTTGTGTGCTTCAGTAAGGCAGGGAAAGTGTGCAGGCATGTGCCAGTGCATACAGTGGAGGCCGGAGCTTGGTGTTGGATGTCTTCCTCTAATACGGCTGCTTTGTTCTTTGATACAAGGCCTCTCTCGCTGTACTTGGTGTTCAGCATCCTCTTGTGGCCACCTCCTTAACGCTGGGATCCCAGATGCAGAAGCTGGGGATCCAAACTCAACTCCTCATGCTCACAGCAAGGTCTTTGTGGGCTGTGTCATCTCCCAACCCTGTCCCTTATTTCTTTTAAAAACAAATATGATGAGTGTGCTCGCCTGTGTTTTATTGAATGCTTAATACATCCCCTGTGCCTTTTCATCTCTTGTTATTTTACCTCCCAGTAGTCATTTGGGGGATGAGGCATAATTACAACCAGCTGATAGATGAGAAGCAGGAGGCTCAGTGAGGCTGAGTCAGTTGGGTGAGGTCGCACAGAGCACAGAACCCAAAGTGACACCCTCTAGGACAAGTGATGGCCCTCACAGAGGAGAGTCAGAAAGAGCTGACTGAAGCCTTGTCCCCAGACTGTAAGAGAGGAAGGACTGGGAATATCAACTGAGCCTGGCTGGCCACTTAGTAGCTAATGTCCCAGCAGCCCTTGTGGAAGCCAGTGGGCAGAGGCAGGTGCAGGGGTGGGTGGGTGGGCAGGGACACATGTGGGCAGAGGCAGGTGGGTGGAGTCAGGTGGGCAGATGCAGGTGGGGTTTGCCCTTGTCTTCGCCTCATCTGTTCTTCCCTGGGTATTTCTAGGCAGTGGCATAATTATTTGTTTGTTAAACTATAAATTTGGCAGCGTTGGGCTAGTTTGCTCATTTACTGCTACCTGAAGCAGTTAATTTTCTTCCAGGAAAGGCCCAGCGCTATTCCTTATCCTGTTCCTGGCCCCACTTGGAACGGAAACCTCCCAGCCAGGTGGAGCCCTGCTAAGGCCCAGACGACTTGTCTGAGGTGTCAGGGACTGTGCGCACTGCTCCCTGGTGGCTCAAGGGGTGGCAGGGAGGTGGTGTGCAGCCCAGAAACCTGAGCATGAGAGCATTGAGTCAGCGCTTGCAGGCCGCGCTATCTTGGGACCACCTCTGCCATGTTCAGTGGGAAGGTTGTGATGGGGCAGCAGCTCTGTTATGCAGGTAGAACTGACCCGCAGAACAGCAAAGATCAGGATGGCATTCCCTTCCGAGAAAATTGCCCCAAGTCCCTTTGTTCCCCCAGCTTTTTATACAGACCTTGTGGATGTTCTCAGGCCCTGGGGTCTTCATGTCCAGGAGATGGAGGGGTGCACCAATTTATCTGTACTTCAGAGGGAAATGATCTGTAGCACCTACACACATACACACACACTACACACATACACACATATACATACACATACAAACCACACACACACACACACACACACACCACACACATACATACACATACAAACCACACATACACACCACACACACTGCACACATGCACACCACACATACACATACATACCACACACATACACACCACACACATACCACACACATATACTGCATACACACACATACACACCACACACACACCACATGCATACACTGCATACACACACATACACACCACACCCACACACCACACACATATACACACCACACACACACATATACACACCACACACATATACATACCACACACACATACATACACACATACACACCACACGCATACACACCACACACATACACACGCATATACCACATACATACCACATACATATACTGCACACACACACATATACACACATACATACCACACACATACATACACACACACACACGAATACACACCACACACACACATGCACACACACACACACCATACACACTACTGCCTCCAGTTCTTGAAATCCAAAAAGGGAAAAGAAATAGATTGGGACACTAGGATTGTCACAGATTGGGCTGGGGCTGAGTCCTCCCTCTGTAATGTCTACTCTGTAACCTTTCTGGTGTCTTTATCTGTGGATCTAATGATAGGTATTGTGACTTCTTCAGGGAAAGGTAGAGCCATAATATTCTCTACTTCCGTCGTGTCTGCATGAGACCACGCTGAGTATAGTGGCACAGTAGTGTAGTAGGGTGCATACCTGGGTATTTGCACAGATACAATGTTTACTCTATGGCTTGTGGGAAGCTCCCTGTGTGCTGGAGTATTCAAACTCATGAAGAAGCGAAGCACTACTTTTTGTCCTTTTCCACCGGAAGTGTCTCAGGACTCAGCGCACCATGAAGGAGTTGTAGACTGTGGGAGAGAGCAAGAATGATTTACAGACCATGCTGCGGAAGCACAAGGTGGGAGTGACCTTGATCAAGGACATGTGTGGGTAGAGATGGCTAGCACCTGGACCCATCCACACGTCTGTGACTGATGGTCTGGTGCAGACCTGAAGTGTCTCAGTGAGTGAGCACCCTTCCCTTCCTGACCAGGCAGAAGGCTTCCAGCACTTTCCACCCACAGATTATTTAAGCAGGGCTGTGAGATGCTCTTGAATTTCTAACAGGCTCCTTTTTTTAGAAGCGGCATCACACTGTACATTTGGCAGGATGGATTCATTTCTCAGTTTGTTTTTGAACATGCTCAGAGGCTATTGACGATATTCTTCTATATGCAGAGTTAACACAGCCTTGACAAGCCTTGACTTCCCAGGCCAGAAACGTCCCAGTACCAGGCAATAGAACTGGGAAGGCCAAGGTATGAGAAACAGGTGGGGGCATCCCATTGTGCTCCATCCTTGCCGCTTTGAAGTCGCTGGATAAGCTGACTGCCGTGACCTGGTTCCCAGTTTGAATCAAATGCTAGGATTTTACACTGGGCTTGAACTTGATTCTTTCCACCATAGGCTGCATGATCAGGAGTTTGGAGGCAGGCAGTAACTAAGCCCACCCGTCAGCACTGAGCTCGGGGTGGAATGCAATCAGCTCACTTACTTCCCTTCTCCCTGCACAGCAAGGTGTAAGAATTAAGCTCCTTATGAGGGCAATGTCTGACTTGAAAATGTTGGAGCAAAGATTCCCACAGCGGGAAATCCTTTGGGCTGAGTTACATGTGCCTGTTTGGAACTTAGCAGATCTGTGAGCTCTCAGTAAAAAAAAAAAAAAAAAAAAAAAGCTATTCCCTGGAAAGGAACACTGAGTTCCAAGCCTTGAAGGCTGCTAGGAGTAATTTCTAGGATCATGCAGACTCCATATTTGTTCCCCAAGAGAAGACCTCGAGGCCAATGCAAAGCCCATTTGGTCTTCCAGCCCCATTTGTCATTTGTGAGCTGGCCTCCTTCTGTCTGGGACTTGAGGGAGCTGAGTCACAGGCGTGGCTCCCTCTGAAGGCCTCATGATCCCAAGGCCAGCTAATCCTTTGGTCTTGACTCTGAAAAATGAAAATCTCCCATGATTCAAAGGGAGTGTGATGAAGTGGGAAGCATAGAGATTTCAGCTTTGTGAATTCACACTTCAGTCCCATTGAGTGGAGCCTGACTTGATTTCTCTTTTGTCCCTTTCTTAGTTGAATGAGGATTATCCTGGACCTAGAGAATCTGTTTTAAAACTTACTTTAGTTTGAGGTGGGGGTGGGGTATAACCTTTCATTATTCGGAACCATTCGTCTCATGGTAGGCTTAGGCAGCCCTCCTCTGGCTATCCCTCTGGTTTTTTTTAACCTTCAAAACAAAGCAAAACAAAACAACTCTCAGGAGTTCCTGGCTCCCCTCAACCAAAATAAATAAATGTATGTGTGTATGTGTTTGCATGCACACATGCGTGCAGGTACCCGCAGAGTTAAGAGGGTGCTAGGTTAGCTGGAGCTATGTAGGTGGTTGTGAGCTACTTGGCTGGCATGGGTGCTGGGAACTGAACTCTGGTCCACTGTAAGAGCAGCGAGCACTCTTAAGGGCTGAGCCATCTCTGCAGCTGCCTTGTTCCCCTCTTGGTCCTTTTCACCTTCCTGCCCCTCTCCTTGCTTATGGAATGTCTGTCTCGTCCAAGGTTTTATTGCTATCTCCTTTCTGGATTCTGTTCTCTGTGTGTGTGCAAGGTTTGGCAGGGTAGCCTTCCTGAACTGTTTATTAGAGGCATTCATTCTCTGAGAAACTCAATCCCAGGCCTTCTCCAAGGACAAATCCTCCTCCTGTCACCCCTGCCTACACCTGTGTCCTCGCAGGCTTCCACGCTAGCCAGGACAATTGCTGTCCCATGCTCTGACACACTGACCACCTGTCAGTTTAACTTTAAATACAGGTGATCTCTAGGCCACTCCACCCACTCGCACACTGCCTTGGCCTCCCCCAGCCACTCTTGCTGCTGCTTCCAGAACATTTCCACACAGCAGGAAGTTTCCGAAGGTCCCATCAAGAAGGGTCTATCTACCCTTTGCCTCAAAGAAAGGTGCTGTCTGAGGCCCAGAGGAGGAAAGCAACTTGCTTGAAATCACACAGGGAGGTAGAGATGAGTCAGGGCGAGCTCCTAACCTCCTCCCAGATCCTTTGCTTTCTCTTACAGGAGAATGATTCTCATGCAAGAACCATCCAGGTACACCTGATGCCCTCTCAGGGGAGATCTGTAGCTTTCATTTCAAAGCACTAACCATACACTACGCACCATGCAAAGTGCTTGTATGGATAGCTCATCTGAGCCTCACCAGGTACCCCGTGAGATGATTCAACCCATAGATGGAAGAAACTGGGGTGACAGTGTGCTGGCTAGTTCCAGCTCCTAAGAACCCACTGTGGGCATGTGTCCCCAACTCCATGTCCCGTGATGTTAAGTTGCTTGCTGAAATCAAGTCCAGTGCTAGGATTTTATTTCTACCTTGGAAACTGGCAGATGCCACCATACAGGGCTTTTCTCTATCCCTCTCCTACAGAAGGGACCAGTTTGCATGTCCCTGGGCTTTTGTGCAAGCTAGCTGACTCACTATCAGGGACTCAAAAAGAAGTCTGGTTTCAAAGAATAAGTTCTTAACCCACTGGACCGTGCTGGTCAACAGGCCAAGGTTTCAGGGGCTGGCTCCGTCTTGGGCTGGGGGTGGTGACCGACTGGTACACGGAGCCAGGCAGGATGCAAGGGATCATGCCTGATATGAAAGAGGAGTGATGTCCCTCCCAGTCTCCATATCTTGCCTCCCTGCAGTTCACCTAGGTAGTTTTATGTCATGTGCTCCTTTCAGTTTCTTAAGCACATTCCTAACTCAAGGCCAGTGCGGCTTCCAGTGGCTTAAGTGCCTCCCACACGCAGAGCAGAACTTGGCTCTTACTGCCTGGTGCCTTTGTTCTTCCTTGGTCAGTCCATCCAAATTAGTACCTGGTAGTCAGTCTCTGTTCATCTCCTTTAGTTTACTGGCATAACCTTATCCTTGCCTGGCTTTGTAACATGTGTATATTTGCCCTTTGCCCTTTTTCTATCGTGGAATAAAGCCATATAGGGTCTGGACCTGTGTGCAGCATCCAGGAGAGGCAGGAATCAAACAGGGACAGGGAGGCAGGCTGCTCCCCTGCACCTTCTTCAGTCCTGACTTAGGCTCAGGCTGCTGCCTCAGACATTCACCTGGGAGGCAAAGGATGCTTCCGACCCCGTGGCTCAAGTCTGAAACCATGGATCTGTTGGCCACAGCCACATCTGCCAATCACAAATAATTGATCTAACATTTTAAAAAGGAACCTCTGATGCCAAGAACTAATGACACTGGCCATCCTGAGAGGCAAATGTGTTGATGTCATTTAAAAGTGAGTATTAAGAGGATGTTTGGGGCTGGTTCATGTGACCTTTGGAGATATGAATGTGGACGTACCCGCGGGTCAGCAAACAACGGGAACGGAGCTGCTGAAGCCCGGCTGAGAACCTGGAGGGCCACATGGGTGCTGCTGGGTGTTTTTTTCTTAGTCATGCCTGCCAATAAACCCATAGTCATACATATGACCCTATACTCCCCTGCCCCAGCCCTCCACTTTTGTTGCAAAAACCTGATATATTTATCACAGAAAAACTCAGCTTTATAAACAAGGGGAAAGAATAATAGACTCCCCTATCATCCTACCTCTGAAGTAAAAATGGTGACTATTTTGGTCACTATCCCTTGACTGTGTTTTGTTTTGTTTTGTTTTTTTCTCCTTACTAATTGATAACTATGCACTTTGAAAGCTCTATTTCCAAAGACTGTGCCTCCCCAGGATGCCATTCCCTGCTATGAGGAGCTGGGAGAATTTAACTTCTGGACCAGGTCATCCTTTACTGAGTTCACCCCTGACTGCTGGGTGTGAATGCCATTTCCAGCTGCGGTCGCCACACACCTGTTAGGACTGGAGCTGCTGTCATTGAGTTTTTCACTGCTATTGTTCTCGTGGTCATTAGTTCCAGGCAGTGTAGACTCACTGCTGTGGAGTTAACACCTGCAGCCTCTACCCTGCACACACTGAAGCCCAGACAGGTTCATCTGAAGCCATGACATAGAATCCCACAGTGGCCATGAAGGGACCAGAGAGCCATCTGCCTAGCATTGCAAATGAGAAAATGGCTGTCTGTGTCAGGAAGTTTCTCACCGAAATTCATGGGTGATCTCTCTGCCTGTCTCACTGAGAGGCCAGCAGAGCTGTGTCCTTATGCCAGTCTCTGCACCCCTCCTTCATGTGGCACTTTGATGGGTTGGCAAGTCTCACCTCTCCAGCTCTGCACAGGTGTGTCTTTGTTTCTGTGTGGAGGAAAGATGGAAAGAAGCGTGGGTATTAGTTAGTCAGGCCTGCCTGACTATGGAGAGCTCCCCGGAAGCCCCACATAGCCCAAAGCTTGTTTTCAGAGCTTCAAGGACCTCATATATAAAACCTGCACAAGGGCTTTCATTCTTTTTAATTCACAATCTACCCAAATCCAGAAAGAACTCATTTTAATTAATCACATTGTCAAAGACTTTATTTTCAAATCAAGTCATATTTGAGGTCCAGGAGGACACACGTGACGGGGAAATATTCATCCCACATAGGATTGGTGCTTAAAGTTTGATGAAAAGTCATGCTAAGAATGTATTCTGAAGGCAAAAACAATCATGAAGGCTTTGAGGACGGGACAACAGGGTCAGACATGAGATCCTCTGTGGGACTGTTTCCATGTTCTTTCTCTGTTGATACCGCCCTCTTGGCTTTCTCACTTTACTATGTAAGGAGACAGGGCAGGCCTCCTGGCAGTGTTTACTGAGACTGGCAGATTTTCCCCTCTCTCGGCCCTAGGCTGATGAGTATGTAGCGTGAAACTATTCGGGGCTGATGCGCCAGTCACAATAAAGCTGCTGAGAGCTCAAAATGCCAAATGGGTTGGGATAGGGGTACCCCATCTCTGGGCTGAGAGTGCAGGCTAATTTCATTCGCCTCTGCTTTCTTTTTGTTTTCAACTCAGAGTCCCTTTGCTGAGTTGGTCCTGTGTAGGTCTAGCTGGCCCACCTGTGCAAACCTTTCTGTGGACACTTGCATTGGTGGGACAGGAGGTGCTGGTCTCAGCTGACCTTCAGAGGAGAGCTAGGTGCTGGGGCAGTGTCCTACCACAGCCCAATGCAGGTACAAAAGCCTTTGATGACTCTATGGCTCTAAGTGGTGGAAGGCCAGGCCCTGTCAGCCAAATCTGCTGCAGGTCTGTGAGGAAGTGGGTTTAGTTGAGACCCAGTTGGCCTCATTGGATATTGGGAGACCTGGGGCTTCTGTTCATTTTCAGGAGAGAAACTCAAGCAACATAGGAATTCTCCTCTTTGGTCCTGGCTGGGTGGATGCATTCAGATTTGGGCTGAAGGGGAACAGCAGAGAAACCATGGTGAAGAGATGGAAGCTCTACACCCAAAGTGAAGGGTTTGGCCCTGCTACCCTCTGCTAGCCATGTGCTCTCAGTTACCTGACCTTTCTGAAGTAGAGTAATTCCTATCCCTCATAAGGAGTCAGAAGCATAAACCAAGGCGATTTATATAAAAATGGGTGAGGTAAAAGTTTGCCAGTAGGTATGGGAAATGCATAGTCTTTTACTTGGTGTTCTGTGGCAGCAGAAGTATTGAACTGAACACACACAAGAGCACGTGCACACGTGTGTATATACACACACACACACACAATTTAAAAGAGAAATGAGTACTATACTCAGATCAACAATTGAAGTTGTTTATGGAGGGTCTCATATAATCAGCACAATAGCAATTAGTACTATGAGGAGCTGGAGAGACGGCTCAGTGGTTAAGAGCAAATACTGCTCTTGCAGAGGACCTCGGTTTGGTTTGTATTCTCTACAAAGGTATGCCCTCTTCTGGCCTCTGTGGGCACTGCACTCATGTTCTCTCTCTCTCTCTCTCTCTCTCTCTCTCTCTCTCTCTCTCTCACACACACACACACACACACACACACACACACACACACACACACACACACTTTAGAGAAACGAGCACTGCTGTTATCTCTGTCCTGCAGGCGGGCAAGGCAGATGTTGACTGAAGCCTAGTGCTTATGTGCAAAGGTCCAGACTGCTGCTTAAAGTCCATGAGCTCTGCTCCGAGTCTGCACCACCTCTCTCAGTGCGTGCTGCAGCGGCCGAGTGCCAGAGAAATCCAATGGGATCCAAGGACAAAATGACTTCTAGTAATGGTTCAGAGAATGCCCTGAGTGGCTGGGGTGCAGGGATGCCCCTGAGCAGAGGCTCTGTGTTTAGTAGAGAGGAAGCACCGGAGTGTAATAAAAGAGATGTTTACTTAAGGAGGGGACAGGCTATGGCTGTGAGGAGTATGGGGGTAGGGCGGACAGGAACTGAGCAACAGGACAGGATGGGTCAGGGGAGATGGAGGCAACAGATGGGGTGAACGCAGGGTGAACCTATTCTAAGAAGCAATGTGGGCTTAAATCCCACCCCACTGCCACCAGCTGGCTCTTGCCATCCTTGGGGTGAGAAAGGCTGACTGAGGAATGGTCAGAGCCTGTGCACTGAATGGCAGCAGGGCAGTGGGAGCACAGCATGCTGGGATATGTACATGGATACGCAGAGGTACTTGGTGAGGCCAGAGGAGGGTGACAGACCCTCTGGAGCTGGACTCAGAGGAGGTTGTGAGCCACCTGGCATGAGTGCCAGTACCTGAACTCAGGTGCTCTGCAAAACGCCTCTCATGCTGAGCCGTCTTGCCAGCCCCCAAATAAGTGTTTCTTGACTGAGGAAAACAGGCTTTGTGTTAGAGAGGAGCCTGTGTTATAGGGTGTGGTCTGCTTCCTACCAGGAGCTACTTGCTCTGTTTCTTGGACACGTTCCTGGGAATGTCAGCATCTCCAGTGTCTAAGATAAGAGTGATGTCCTCATCATGAACTGTGTATGATAAAGAGTATAGCAAGCGCTCAGCACACAGTACACACCATCATCACCAACCGTGTAGGAGAATGGGTAGCGAAGGTGCTCACCACACACTAGATGATGCTGTTACCCCTGCGTCCAGGTCCAGGTGAAGGGTGATGTGGCAGTGTCCAGGCAGCACGCATGCCCTCCGCACGCAGCATCTCTCCGAGCTGATCTTGTTTCATTCCCAAGCATTTGTTATTATCTACCTCCTTCCTGTTAGCCCATTTCCCTCTGTTCCTGCAAGCAGCTCGTTCCCTAAGAAGTGAGACCTCTCCCATGCTTTTATCTTCCTGTCCCTCATGTCAGGAACCCCAGCTCTGCCAGCGTGTGGGTCTCCAGTGTGGGGCCCTGCCAGATTCTGCTTCTACCAGTTGTTCTTCCAGAGGCAGATGGAGAAGAGCGCTCTGTGCAAGTCAGTGTGGCTTTTACGATTGTCTTTTTTTTTTTTTTCCCCGGGCCCATCACTATTTCCTGCTGAGCTTTGGGGTGGGATGATAGCTTCTCCACTGCTGCGTTACATGAGTTCGTTCAGTCAGTGAGCTGCGTACGATGTGGAGATATGGTGGTTATTCACTTCCCTTCTACGTTGGGGGTGACCAGAGGCATGGGAAAGAAAGAGAAAACCTATGCACAGCAGCTTGGACTTGCTCTGTAGAAGCTGACCATTCACCAGGGTCTGCATCTTCCTCTGTCCCTATGGTAGTCTCTGCCAAGCCTGGCAGGGGCTTTCGGTGCCCTGTTACTTCCCCCTCCAGGATACAGCCCCTAACTGCGTGTTTTGAAATCCATGCCTCTTTGAAATGAAGTTGAAGTAAGGGGAGAAGCTGGTGCATTTTCCAAGAAGGAGCTGAGCCAGGGGGAACAAACCCCATCTTATAGGCCAGGTTAAAAAGAACCAGCAATGAACCGCAAGTATAGTTGACTTTGGCCCTGAGATCTATAGGGAAAACCAGGGAGCAAAAATAACAAGGAATCTGCGGGGCAAGCAGTCTTTGCTTGGGAACGCTCCTAGTCGTGGGTGTACATGAACACTCCTGTAGCGGTCCTGTCCCATTTGCTCTGCAGGCCACGTTTTGGAGTTGGGAATAGGCTCACACTGGTTCTGCTTGGCAGGGAGGGCATGGAAATACTGGAACCCATCGCTCACCTGTCCCACCCCCACCCCCACCCCCGTGGAGCTGGAGGCAGAATAAACAGAAGGGGCTGCTAGAACCTAACCAGGGTGCCGCTCAGTTGCTAAGTCCAGGGTCAAGGCTAGTGTGGGTACCCACATAGCCCAAGGAGAGAGCAGCAGGAGGTTTGGTCTTCAGGAGTCACTTATTCATTTGTCTGTATTTATTGAGTCTGTCACACAAGCAGTGGCAAGGTTTCTGTTGTCTTGGAAGTTATTCTTGGGGAGGGGAAATAGAGACGCACAAGCATAAGTGAGTTCTTGCCAACGAGTGTCAGGTACGGTGGGGAAAGTGGAGTGAGGAGCTCAAGAAGGGTTGAGGCAACTCTAGATGAAAGGCTTTGAAGAGAAAGTGTTAGTGATGCAGAAAGCATCCCCTCTGCAGGACAGTCTGATCCATGCTCTGGAGCAGCCAATGGTTCAGTGGACACAAACTCAGCATCATGGGAGCCTAGGGCACTAGAGCTCATGGCTGCTTCACAGCCAGTCTGCTGTCACCCTCCCTGTTGTGTTTACTTCAGATAGCCATCTCCCTGAGGAGTAGGCAGGGCTACTCAGGTCTGCTCTGAGGATCAGCACAGACGCCATACCTAGTGGCTTCTTGCTCCCTCTACCCCGACCATCATCCGACTCTTCAGTTCAGGCTCCTGCTGGCTTCCCAGTGAGCCCATTTCTCTTCTCATCATTACCTGCACACTGATTATGTATGCCACCAGAATATATATGCCCACTACACAAAAGCCTCTGTACCGCATTCCTCTCATCTCCACGGACTCCAGCTACTTCAGGCCATCTTCAGACTGTGGTCAGAAGGCTCTTTAAAGCATTTAGTTTATATGTATGAGCATTTTGTCTCCATATGTATCTGTGAACTACGTGTGTGCCTGGTGTCTGAGGAGGTAAGAAGAGGGTGTAGGATCCCCTGGAACTGGAGTTACGGGTGCTCATGAACTGCCATATGAGTGCTTGTCATTGAACCCAGACCTTCAGCAAAAGTAACAAGCACCCTAAACTGCTGAGCCATCTCTCTAGCTTCATAGTGATCCTCTAAAGCCTTGAGTGAGGTAGGACAGTGCCCTCCTATAATCTAAACACTTGAGAGGTAGAGGAGGGAGGATCATGATCTAGCGGCTTATGTGGACTCTGTAGTCAGTTCCAGACCAGCCCGAGTAACTTAGCAAGACCTTGTTCTGGGGTGGGGGGAAGAAACCAACAGGGCTAGAAATATAGAAAAGTGCTTTTCAAAGCCCAAGTATAGTTAAAAATATATACGTGTCAGGGCTGGAGTCATGGCTCAGCAGTTAAGAGTGTCAGCTGCTCTTGCAAAGGACCTTGGTGGTTCCTATTACCCACATGCTGATTCACAATCATCTGTGGCTCCGATCCCAGGGTAGCTAACATCCTCTTCTAAGCACGAGATACACATGTGGTGCACATGCATATACATAGGTAAACATGCATACACATAGAAATAAAATATCTACAAGTACATTCAAACATAAATGAGCAAGTAGTCTCCAATCTATCATCTTACACACACACACACACACACACACACACACACACACACACACACACACCTTCATACACCTCCCTGATGCTGTCCATGATCCCCGAGTACTCTCAGGATCAGACCCACATCTCTGTGATGACATGGGAAGCCTCCCCCAGCATCTCCCAGCTTCCTGCCTGCTTCCTGAGCTCTTTAGCTTCACTTTTCATTCCCTGATCTCTCTGACTTTCTTGCAACCCTCTGGTATACTTTACTGACTTCAGCCTAAGGGCCTTTGCACAGCGATAATGGCTCTGACATATTCTCCTTTATTCGCACTGCTCCCACTAACATAGCTGTCACCATCCTCTACATCTGACTTTTTGTGAGCTGTTCTCACGAGTGTGGCAGAATTGTGTACTTGTGATGATTCCTTCCTGTACTTGTCCATAAGCCGCAAGTGGCAAGAACCCATCACATTCCCTCTGCTGGACTTGGTGCAGATTCATAGCCAGTACACCCAACACAGCGGATGCTTGCTCTCTGTGTTGTAACAAGGAAGGAAGGAATGCTGACAAAGACCTTGGTTCCTATGCGTCTCACTTGAACATGAAACAGTATTAGAAGACCATTTGTATTTTCTCTTCTAGTCTCCACCTATCAAGATGGTGATTGATATCTGAATCTCAGAAACACGCATAGCAAGCAGGAATTCTGGCAGATGAACAGCCTGCCAAGGAAGCATGTCCTGCCTCCCACTATCAGAGCACTGCTGTTTCCTTTGGCTGAAAGGAGCCGAAGACCTTATGCACACGGGGAAATGGGGGGTGGGGGGGTGGATCTGTAGAGTGGCGGCACGACTGGGGTTGAGGCTCCCATAACACAGACGAAGGGGTGTGTGCAGAGCCTGGTGAGAGACCCTGCCTTTCTCAGAAGCTGAGAACCTGGAACACTCTGTGTCAGTGTGGAAGTGAATGAATCAAGTTCTGTTTTAACACCATGCCTGGAAAAACACCAGCACTGTCCTTGCATAGTTTCTGAAAGCAGGGCTTGAATTTAGTGAGCTCTGCTCTGTGACAGCCGCTAAGGAAAAAGAGCATCCGGAGTCTAGCCAAATAGCACAGACGTGGGTTTTGGTGGTTCATGGATGGGGGCTGGAAGGCACGCACACTGTGGCATGGCATGCATGTAGAGGTCAGAGGATATCTTGAGAGAGCTGATCCTTTCCTTCTATCATGTGGGTTCTGGGATGGATCTCAGGCTATTGGGCTTGGTGGCAGGTGTCTTTGCCTGCTGAGCCAGTCTGGCAGCATCACGTTTACTTTTTGGAGATCACATATCCACTTGGAGATTCAACAGAACAATGAACCCTTCCTTCCCTCCGCCCTGCCCCACCCCCACCCCCACGCCCCACTGTGTGCATAGACTCCCCCTCACCACCAGATGGCTGGAGAGCCAGAGCCTTCAGTTCAAAATCTACTCAGTGGTGTGATGAGAAGTTGATCCGGAGGAAATCGATATGAGAAAAAGACGTAGAAATGTTTGGATTCAAGGTCCAATGAGTAAAATAGAAGTAACATGTTGGGATCACAAACCTTGCAAGTTCTCCGCCTCCAGAACGACAGACCGGGATGAACTGACAGGTCAAGCGAAATGAGGCAGAGTCTGTAGAATGGCATCAGGGCATCCTCAGCATCTCCCACATTCTGCATCCACGTGTGACACGCACTCTGGTGCATGCAACACAAGCTTGATCTCTCAGCCTGTGAACTTAGTTCCAGCCCTGTGAGAGCCTGCCCAGTGAACACTGACTATCTACAAGAACACACGAGTTGCTCCTGGCTGGCTTGCTTGCTACTGCCTATCAACTCTCTAGCTAGCTATTGTTTGTGCATGTGTGCATCATGTATGTGCACGTGAGTGAGTATGTGGAGACAGAGGGGGCATCAGTATCTTTTCCTGTCGCCCCCTTCCTTATTCCTTTAAGACAGGGTCACTCACTGAATCTGGAACTTGGTCAGTGGCCAGCAAGCCCCTGAGACCCTCCTTCCTCTGCCCACCACAGCGCTGGGATCACAGGTACTTACTGAGCTCCGCTTTTTATGTAGGTTCTGGGGACTCAAACTCAGGTCCTCAAGCTTCTGCAGGAAGCACTCTTAACACTGTGCCATTTCCTTAGCTATAGTTTTGATTCATTAAAGAAATATTTACCTAGAGATTGATCCGTGGGTAAAAATGCTTGCTGTGCAAGCCTAGTGACCTGGCTTCAATGTCTGGAGCCCATGTGTATTAGTCAGTTTTCTGTTGCTGTGACAAAAACGTGTACCAAAGGCAAGTTAAGGAAGAGAGAGTTTGGCTTATGGCATCAGAAGTATAAGAGTACATCATGGTAGGGCGAAGGTGTGGCCATATGGCAGACATGTGGCAGGTATGGGAAGGGGAGAGCATTCATCTTTAATGGCAAGCACATGGTAGAAAGAGTGAACTGGGAGTAGGGTAAGGTATATATTCTCAAAGCCTCCCCTGCCCCTGCCCCACTTCCTTCAACAAGGCCACGCCTCCTAAACCTCCCCAAACAGTGCCACCAGCTGAAGACCAAGTGCTCAAATGCCTGAGATTGCATGGGGACATTTCTTATTTAAGGCACCACATACCATGTGAAGTTGGATGAGAAGAGCTAATTCTACAATGCTGACCTCTGATGTTCACATACCATGACATGCACACATATACGCAGACATACAGACACACACACAGATGTACACATACAGAGACTCTCAGGCACTGACAGACACACACACAAACACACAGAGACAAACAGACAGATAGACACACACATTTACTGAGTACCTTTTCGCCTTTTAGTTGGCTTTAATTATCTAAGCATAAAATACACTGAGTTGGAGATCTCTTCTAGGGTCTATCATACCTGGGTTAAAGTTTCAATTCTGTGACTTGGGAGTGAGGCATCTCAGCCTGCTCCTTGTGGAACAGAGTCAGAGAGTTAGACGTGGTCGTGTTAGGACATGTAGTACAGCCCTAGGCACATAATTCTTGCATGCTGCTTTAACAAATGCCACCTCTTTAATTATTAACTGATCCCTCTGCCACGTAGGCCATTGGTTTGGTGCCACATCTTCAGTTTCTAGACCTACAATTCTGAACCCCAGAAACCAACCTTTGCTGTCTATACAGCGGGTAAGTGTAGCCTTGGAGCAGCCCTACAATGCTCCATTATGTCTGTATTTAAGGACAGGGAACATATTCACTTTCTCTTCCTTTCTACTTGTCATTTTAATGAGTTTATTATCATGTTTATTTTGTGATTCAAAACTACTATATAGGGAAAATTATTAGAATAAAATGTGTTTGCTTGACTTTAGTAAATTTAGAGGTAAGAAAAAAATTGGGTTTTTTTGTTTAGTTGGTTTTTGGTCTTTTTACTGTCTCTGGGCAGTAGAAATCCTTCCAGGAGACTAGGATAACCCAGTTCGTCTGAAGGGCACATTTTAAGTAGATATATATGGTGTGGGTCAGATGTGAAACAGAGTAACATGAACACTGGCTTTGCCCCCCAGATCCAACCCTGCTCAACTCTGAGAAAACAGCTCAACCTTTAAGGTCTGCTTTCCTTATCAATGAGGCAGAAGAAATGAGTGGAGAGCTTGTCCTTGTGGCTAGTTAGTGAATCGAGATGAAATGCTTCCCATGTAAGAGTCAGGGTTCTACATGTCCCCTCCTCTTTTTCTCAGGTAGAGTCAGAGACGTCTTTATTCTTTATGCTTTGTGTGTGCGTGTTGTGTATGTGTGTGTAGGTGTTTCTGCTTTAATGAATAATCCTGAGCTCAAACTGACTAACAGCCACCAAAGTGGATCTCCTGATCCCCAAAGCCTGCCGACACACTGCTTCCCCCATTAGTTATCTGCATCTCAGCAAACAGCATGATCATTCCGATCAAAGTGCCCTGCTCTCTTCCTCACACTCCTGCTCTGCTGCTAATATGTCTGAGTATCCATCCTGCCTCCCACACTCACTGCCGTCACTCCAGACTACACTGACTGCCCCTACTCCCCTCAGAGTGGTCTCTCCCTGGATCACCTGCTCAGGACCCCAAATAGCCAGAATATTGACAGGTGCGCAAGGGGATATGCTACCATCTTACTCAGACCCTGTAGCACTTCCTACAGGCACTACAGTTTACTGCCCTTTGTGCATTAAGATAAGGTTGATAAGCATGCTTTCTTGGGCAAAGGCCAGATAGTTAGCATGCTAGGTTTTGTCAGCCTCAGCAGGAGTCTGGCATGCGGTCACCTCTGTCTTCTCCACCTCTGTCTCTTCCTCCTTCCAAACTTTTAAAACTGAAAACGGTTCTTCTTAGCTGATGGATTAATAAAACCACATTGAGGGCTAGATCTTGCCCATGCCATGCGACTGACCCTTGCTCCTAAGACCCAGGCCCCCTGCCTGGCTTACCCTGTCTTCTGTCATTGAGCATTTTTGACACCATCTTTTTAGACCCTGTGCACTACCCTTCTCCCTGCCCAGACCCCTCTTCCCTCAGGTCTCCTTGTGGTTTTCTTGCTGAGGTGTGTTTAAGTCTCTGCTTGCAGGCAGCCTCCTTGAGTAGCCCCTCTTGAGTGTCCCACCCCTACTCTGGCATGCTTGGCCTAGCTGGCTAGCTTGTTCTCTTTGGTCTTCCCATCCCTTCACCTGCACGTGGCTCTGTCTGCCATTAGCAGCCCTGGAACTGCAGCTTATAGAAGACAGGTACTGATTTTTCCTCCTGTGTCACTGTCTCTCCCCAACCATCAGAACAGTTCCTGATACTCAGTGGTCAATGAAGAGATGCTTGTTGGCTGTGTGAATTCAGTTAGCAAGATCCTGCTTGGCAATGGGTTGATGTCAGCTGCCACAGTGCCTCTTTACTAAAGGCCCTCGTTGGACATCTTCAGCACTGTGGGCTCTGCCTAGGTGAGGAAGATTCTGCATGGGCAGTTCCTGCAGATGATGGGGAGAGCTCTGCTTGATTGCTCTTTGGCCTAAAGAGTTGTCCATGTGCGCACAACACTCTGGGAGAAAGGGCCCCAGGGAACAAGCCAAGCTTTGAAGGGGGGGGGGGGGTCTTGGGGGATAGATCTGTCCAGTTCTGAGAATGCTGATGTCATTGAAACATCTTAGCTGGTAAGTGCTTCAGGGAGCCAGTCCCAGTGTCTCTGGAAGAGGTAGGCATGCTGTTTCTGGAGCCAGAGGAGTGCTGAGATAAACAGCAGTATTTCCTGGATCGACCAGCCAGTGAGCTGCAATGCAAAGAGAGAAAGCTAGAAGGATGGTGCTTATCAGGCCTAGGTGCGTTGTGGTGGGAAAAGCTGATGTTTCTAGAAGCTGCTTCAGGAAGCACGAATCCTGGTGAATCTTAAGGGCCTCTTGATGGATGCATCTGGAGCAGGTCGGTATAGCCTCTGCCTACCCTGCCTTCCTGTGGTTCAGAAGCCCTTGGGAGGAATGCACTTAGTTAGATCAGGCCTTCCTACAGAGTTCCTGCAGAAGACGGTTGCGTACCCCAGGAACACTTGGTACCCCACTCGAAGCAGTTCTAGGTCTAACTGAGAGGAGGAACCTGGGCTGAACAGTCAGAGCACACAGGATTAGGCAGAAGGCCAGAGTCTATACTGGCTCATTCCCCAAGCAGGGACTAGATCAACCTTGACACTAGAGCCAGGTCAGGTCATGCAAAGGCACAGACATCTCTTTCTTGGAAAGCACTCAGGATAAAAGTGTGTCTGACCCCATGAGTTGTCTGCTGTGTAGATTTGGGGCCTATAGCATGCATCTAGCTATAATGTATTAATATATTAATAATTATTATAAGATGTCAAATATATTATATTAATATACTATTCCTAGACAGCTACATGATATGAGAGGAAATAGGACAACAGCCCAAGGGCTCAAGTCAGGCAATTCATGGTCTTGCACCTAACCTCAGCCCTTCTCTGTGACCCCTCTGCTGGCCTCCTGGACTTTGTAGTTTTCACTTACACAGTTTCATGGAAAATTATGGCATCATCATCTTCCTGACTTACTAGGATCAGATGAGAGAATAATGTCCTTGAAAGGCCCAGAACACCTCAGTCACATGTGACTCGATCCTTCATCCAGTTATACAAAGCAGAGCTGCCAATCGCCACAATGGACACCCACATATGTGCCAGACCCTGCCTCCATCATCACTTGTGTGCTCTTCTGTAGCCTCAAGAGAGGCTTTGTGGAATCCCCATGTGCAGGTGAAATTGCAGGCCACAGCCTTGCTGAAGAGCTTGCCCCACACCCTACGGCACTCAAGGGCCTCCAATCCAGATCTACAGGCTCCCAGCCCAGCCCCAGGGCTTCCTCTGAAAGAGGCTCCCAGCCCATCTGCCCAGGGAGAGCAGACTCTTTTCTATACTTCCCTGGAGAAAGTCTCTCAGTCCTAGTGAACTGCAGAGCTCCAACGATGTTTACCAACTCCAAGCTAAGGGATCCAGCTGGGACAGCGACACCCACCACCCCCAATTCCGGGAATGGAGGAGATGCTAGGAAATGGGTCTCTAAGCCTCACATCACAGACAGCAGCCATTCGTGGCTGGAGCTTCCACATCAAGCTCAGACCTCCCTAAAGGCACATGAGGTGAGTCTGGCAAGTATTTCCTTGAGAAGGCGGAGGCATGGAGGCACATCAGAAGGGCAGGCTGTGTTTCCCGAGTTCTGCCTCTAAGGAGGAAGGGATGGAAAACACAGGAAGCAGGGCTTCCTTTCCCTGGCCATTCCACAGGAAAGGGTTCTTTGCCTTCTTAAACTCTGTGCCATTTGCCTGCTCCGCTTGAATTAAGTAGAATCGGATTAGCTTGGCCAACAGAAAGTGGTAGATGCAGAGGAAGGGAGGAGAGGGAGAGAGGGAGAGAGGGAGTGAGGGAGGGAGGGAGGGAGGGAGGGAGGGAGGGAGGGAGGGAGGGAGGGAGGGAGGGAGGGAGAAAGACAGACAGAGAGAGAGAGAGAGACAGACAGACAGACAGACAGACAGAGAAAGTTACAGGCAGCTTTGAAGTTTTAAACCATCCCATGTTGGTGCTGAGAACTGAACACAGGTCCTTTGTAAGAACAGCAACTGCAATTAATCGCTAAGTCATCTCTCCATCCTGGAGAAGGGCTAAAATCAGTTGCTAGACTCCTTCAAACAAATTGCTGTGAGCCACCAGGTTTCTCATTCAGTAGGTATAGAGTGGTGTCTAGGAGCTCACACTGGTGATAAAAGGCTGGTATTGGTACTACTGTTTGAAGTCTTATTCTGAGAAGCTTACTCTGGCTGTCCTGAGGTAGACTAGTCCTGAGTGCCCTCCACAGGATGGACATTGTGCAGATAGACACCTATGCTAGGCTCCAGGCTAAAGTCACACAGAGCTGCACTGAAACTCTGACTGTTTCTGGGCTATGTGCAGACTGGCAGTTTGCTTGGTGTTAACACAGGCCACACATTGTGAGTGATTGGCTTTTGGCATGACTCTGTAGGAGCCTGAAGATACAAACCAGATTGTGTGTAAGACACAGGACCAGGGGGAGGGCGGCCACCAAAGGTCTGCTGTCATGGTTCTGATGGAGTACTATGGTCTCTTTCTCTACTTGCATTCTTCGAGCCCTGAATTAAAAGCCATAATAGTAAAAGTGCAGGCTGATGTCTGTTGCAGACCCAAATGATAGTAGGAAAATGAAAGGGTGATGCAGACGGCATCTGGTGGTTGCTCTGAAGTGGGGAACAATCTGGGAAAATATGTGCCAGGTTCTGCCCTGGAGAGAATACATCCTGAGGTGTTTTCTACAGCGGCCCCTTAAAATCTCTACCCCGAGAGTCCTAAGGTCAAATATATTTGAAAAGCAGAGTAGCTGTGCCTTACCCACAGACCTGCCTTCTGCAGTTTCATCTGCCCACCGTCCTGTCCTCTGGTTCTGGTGGGGCATGTCTATATGATTCTGGCATTCACGAATGCAAGGCAGAAGGATAGCCTGCACTTCAATAGTAAATTACCAGGTCAGCCAGGGCTCCCTAACAAGACCCTGTATGGGAAAACAATCAATTACCAGCATCAACTATGCTCTGAAGGTATTACATGAAGAATTCTACATTTTGAGAAAGGGCACACAGTCACATAAAAGGACTTTTGCTTCAGTCTGCTAGAATTCTTCTCTCCTATTATTGACCACTGCTGTTTTTTTTTTTTTAACTGTGGCCATGTATAAATTTAACTTCATCATCAACATATGTTATAGGGAAAATGTAGCGGGTATGGGTTTGGTGCTATCTTTAATTCCAGGCATTTCCTAGGGAGGACACAGGGTGATAGGAATGTGACCCATAGGTAAGATGGCCTCTGAACCCCATTCCCCATTTCTTTCATGAAGCCCCAGAACCCTCACCCCCAGTAAAGGCTACCTGAAGTCCTGCACAGTTAAGACACATGGTGAGCTGTTGGGCAGGCTTAGCTTCTTCCTCCAGCCACCTTTGAGGAACTAGCGTTAAGAGTTCATGGTTTCTAAGACTCTGGCACGTGGTCTTCCCGGCTTTTTAGAACAGATGGAGAGCTGAGAATGGCCTTGCTCCTGAGACAGAGGAGACTGAGCCACCTCGAGGCCAGGGCTTGCCCCAGGTCACAGGGCTAGGATAGGTGGTATTGCAAGGCCAGAGGATGAATCTTGACCCTCTGATGGAGTTTCTCTATGAGCGTCAATCATTAAAGACCATGATGGCAAAGCCACCAGACAGGGTGGCAGTTCTTACTTGTCCCAAACCGTGCAGCTGACCACATTTGTGGTCTGGGTTGTTTATGTATGGACCCTTGGTCTATGTGATGACAGTGGTGTGTGCTGAACAGAGTCAGAACTTCAGGGGCTAAGAGGAAGGCCCTGCAGCCAGATGAATTAGGAACACAGGAGGGCTCTCTTTGTAGCTGTGTGACTCTGAGAAAGGCACTCAACTTTTTTGAATATTTGTTTATTTTAATCTTATGTGTATGACTGTTGGCCTGTATGTATGTAACTTGGAGCATATGCGTGCCTAGTACCTGTGGAGGACAGAAGAGAGCACCAGAGCCTCCAAAACTGGGGTTACAGGTGGCACCCACAGGAGCCACCACATGTGTGCTTGGGATCTGAACTCGGGTCCTCTGGAAAAACAGCCAGTACTCTTAACCACCAGGCCATCCTCCAGCCTTCAATTGATTTTTTTTTTCAAAAATTTTTAAATTAATTAATGAATGAATGTACTGTGTACATGGTAGCAAGTGCATTTACTCCCTGAGCCATCTTGTTGGCCCATGTTTAACTGTTGATAGCTGCTTTCTCTCCCTGCAGAACATTTTTGTGGAGATGGAGTCTGAGTACTTAGCCCTGGCTAGCATGGAACTTTTGTAGACAAGGCTGGCCCTTGTCTCCTAAGTGCTAGCATTAAAGGTATACACCACCATACTCAACCCATAAAATGTAATTTTTTCATTCTTAAAAATGTTGGGTAGCATTCCTTTGTCAAGATGGCAGGTGGGGATAGGAGAACTCCCCAGAGACCCACAGGCCAGCTAGCCTGGCAAACCCAGCAGCAAACAAAAGACCCTATATAAAGCAAGGTGGAAGACCTCTATCCAGCACCCAAGGTTGCTCTCTGACCTCCATATGCTGCTCCAAATGTGCATACACATCCACATAGCATGCACACATGAAAACATTTTAAAAAAAAAGAAAGAAAAAGAAAAAAGAATAGTTGCCAGGGTAGCTGACCTGACAAGGCCTTGGCAAACACAAAAGTGGGCTGTGGTGAGTTCTTGGTGTTCATGTTCACTGGAACATGACCAGGAGGAAGTTGTGGGGAGGGACAGGCTGCAGTGAAGGCTGAGCTGACTCTGGGGAGCTATTCTCTAGCTCTGATGTGGGAACTGAGGACTGCCTAAAAAGGCCCAGGCCAAGCCAGCAGTGCTAACAATGACCAGCCCCATTTCAGGGGCCGATGGGCAAGCGAAAGGCAGGCAGCAGCTGCACCCGAGAGGTAGCCTTTGCTGAACAACAGACTTGGTTCTGGGATTTCCAGGGTGGGTCATCTCTCTTGATTTCCATACAGGAAGTCCCCCTGTCTGAGACCATGTCTCTTTCTTCTTGTTTATCTTCAGCTTGTGTCCTGAGGCTCAGACCCAGGTGCCAGCTCTATCTGTAGCACCCTCTCCTGGGCTGGGGAAGAAAAAAAACCCTAAGAGCAGGTTGTGTACACTTGTGTGTGTGTGTGTGTGTGTGTGTGTGTGTGTGTGTGTGTGTGTGTGTGTGTGTGTGTATGCATGTGTGGGTGCCCGAGTGTGTGTATGAGTATGCATGTGCATGTGTCTGCATGTGTGCATGCATATGTGTGTTGTCTACCTCCTGGAAGGAAAGGGTGCTGGAGAGAAATGTAACTAGCTTACCTACCGACTGCTTCGTCCCAGGGGAGGCTTCCCACACCTCCACCAGGCACTCGTTTCTACTTCCTCTCCACTGTGAGTGCTTAGCTGCTCAGCCACAAACTCTTTGGGCGAGAAGTCCGTGCATTCCCTACAGCCAAGGCTCACAGGGCTATGCTGGGCTGGGCTTGTCCCCCAACAGTTTCCAGGAAGCGTTGACCATAAGCATCCCTCTGGAAGAGAGGCTGCTTCTTAAACCTCCAATCCTCATCCCTGAGAACCAGATCTGGCCAAGAGTGAAAAGGCAGATCTGTAGTGAATACCTAATCAACAGCCACCCCATCCTCTCCCCTTTTAAACCGTAGCCACAGAAAACAGAGCCCAGCAACCCAACACAACTCCAGAGGACTCCAAGACGGCAATTCCTTTCCAAGCAATAATTCTGAAAATTGTTCGGAACAAGCCATGCTTGGGCTGCTGTCAGTTGTAAATTGGCAACCCTACATGCTTCAGCGAGAGCTTCCCAGGCTTCTGGGCCCACACTGCCATGTCAGGGCTCATAGTTCTTCCTTCAGCCAGTTACCTTTGCCCTACATGAACCTCTGGTTCACTTGAGTGGGCAGAGAAAGCTAAACTAAGTCCTTAAGCCACTTCCCGAAGGTCATCAGCCCTGACCTTTAGCTAGGTCGGAGCTAGGAGTTTCACTCCTGGCCAGTGGGGGGAGGGAGGCCTGGCCACACAGGGGCCCTTCAAAGTGGGGTCAGAGGTCACCCTGAGATTGCACAACTTCAAGCCTTATCTGCTTCCTTGAAGTGATGGCGGGGGAGGGTCGTGAAGGAGCCTTGAGGCCTGAGGTGTGGAATTGAGCAAATAAATACCAGGGGTACCTAGCAACTCTGAGATTGGCTGAGAAGTATGCTGCCCTGCTCTGGGGAGATCTGTCAGCCTCCAATAAGCCAAAACAGAGCCCCTACACCAGAGCTATCAAGTGAGTCTTCAGTCAATCATTCCGTCATCCCCAGACTCTTCTCAAAACACAGACTGTGCTCAAAACAGCAGTAGGTCCGGAGAGACATAAGACACAGGCTTACTCTCCAGCCTTGCTTTCTAGCCCCTGTGAAATGCCTGGGTTCTGGGTGCCCAGCACATGGTGAGGCTGCAGACCTCATGGTTGTGTGGATTTGATGCATCCTACCTGGCCACCCTGGATGCTATCTGGCCCAGCACTTCCAGCCTCCCTGTACTTGAGTTTATCTCTAGTACCTTTTTATGATACCATGAAAGGACTCCTATACAAGGGGTCCAGATTCCTCCAGAAAATTAGGAAATAAAATGGGGTGATCTTTAAGTGTCCTTCAGCCTCTCCACTCTGGACTCTCTGGTTCTGTCTAACCTCGCTAATGGCAAGTCGGGCACTTGAGTGTACACTTGGGTAAGATAGAGAATTTGTTCAGAGGGACTGTATCACCCAGAGGTGATGGTGTCAACACTGTCTACATTGGCAGGTAGAGGAATTAGTGAGGACCACAGAGGAGGGATGGGCAGTTCCAATGGGAAGAAGGACCTGAAAGAACTCCACCAACAGAGTTAACTTTGTCCTAGATCTGAAAAGTCACAGCTATACCATTTGGCAGGGCAGTGACTGTCAGGAACAGCCATGCACAGGATGAGGGAACAGCCTGGGCACTTTCATGGATGCATGAGAACACGCAGCCTAGTTCAGAAGAGAAAGCAGTCCAGGGCTTCAAAATGGGGGGGGGGGGGGTGGAATATACTGTCCTCTTAGAAATTCTGTCACTGCCTAACTTCCTGCCACTGCAAGAGAAGAGGGTCTGGATGGTGTGGCGAGCAGGAAGTGACTCCAGCAGCCCTGTTGGGGAAGAGGGTAGGTGGTGGCATTTAATGTGTGGGCAGGAGAGGTTTTGCATTGACTTCATCTCAGGAGACAGGCAGGGAGCTGAAGGACTGTCCCTTGCTGGCCCAGCATTTGCTAGGGAGGTGTCATTTATTTCTGGGCTTGTCAGTGTGACATTCTGTCTGCTCTCCTGAAAGCTTTAAAACTTGCTCTCAAACCCTCCCAGTCCTATGACCTCAGCAGTCCCCATGCCCTCAGACTGATCTTTTGAAATGAGACTCATGTCACCCAAAGGCTGGTGGACAGGGAGAAAGCGCCTCCTATGCTCTTGGAGGTCCTTGTCCCCAGGCTGCGGACTATGAGTCCTCCATCAGGGAGAATTAGTACTCCTTCAGTCTGACTCTAGTTCTGAAATCTGACCAGCTGTCGGTCTGTATGTTTCCATAAGGCTTTTATTTTCACTCTTATACACTTTTTCCCTTGGATTTCCCCATCCCCCCAAGACATTTTTTAGGCCTAGTCTCACTCTATAGCCCAGGCTGGGGTAGAAGTCGCCATGTAGCCCAGATTGGCTTCTAACTCTTTGGCAGATGTTCTGCATCGGCCTTTCAAGTGTTGGCACCACAGATGTGAGCCAGCACACTCCACTCCATCTCTTTCATTCCAAGATCTTGACCCTTCTCCATACTGGGGTAACTCCTTACGCCTCTTGTGGAAAGGCCTGCACACAGGTTACCTTCTTTGTCTCCGGGAGGACACTTCGTTTCCTGACTGTAATATAGTAGTCACTTAGATAGAGGAAGCCGGTCAGGCCAGCAGGCCCTCATAACACTTAGTTTAAAAAGCTTACCATCTGGGAGAGACTCCCTCTCTGAGTCAATCTTAGATCTGCAAAGTCCTTCTCAGCATTGCTGTGTCTAGTCCTCAAAAAGGGCCCTGTGTCACACTCAGCAGCCACAGATATGCAGGATGCCCACTGGCAGAGGGTACCCACTGGTAGAGGGTACATCGAACTTCTAGGGGATTTTCCTGTTCAGGTCCAGTCACAGGTCTCCAAGCTTATTCTCTTCTCCTTCCTGGATGAGCACGCTGAGTCTGATTCTTTCCATGGTCACCCTGGACCATATAAAAGGCACGTGTTCTGAGCAGTCTGAAGAGGCTCCCCTAGCCACCCCCACCCTATCTGCACTTTTTCCTCACTACTCACTGAAAAAGTAGGAGACCTCTGTTAAACGCAAGTGTGGCTTCTGGGAAACACATTAAGCTACTAACAGCTGGACATAGATTAGTTTATCAGGCACAGACTTTAGGCGATCGAAGAAATGTGTATCACTTTGGTGTGGGAGAGAAGGGAGCAACCCCATGGATGGGCACCTCTCTCCCAAGGAGGGAGCAGTAGAAGCTTTTGGGCTGCCGGGCCATCAACCATTTTACTCCTGGTCTTGTTCCTCTTCTCTTTGCCTTGTGGATCAAAAGCCCCAAACCCTGACTCACTCTGGAGTCGATCCTTAGAAGAACCAGGCAGATAGGCAAACTCAGAGTGAGCAGGAGGGAGTCTGTGAGCTTTGAGTAGTGTGATGCAGGGATGGAATGTTCTAGAACACAGCACAGTAAAAGCAGACCCAGGCTCTAAGCAGGCACAGACAGGGGTGGGGTAGGAGAGCTTGTCACAGCTTATAAGTGTCAGCACTGAGTTGACAGGCCCAGGGGATAGGTCAGAAAGCCAGGACTGGAAAAGAGACCACCAGCGGGGAGCAAGTAGAACATTGTCCCACGTGGTCCACACAGGCTAACCTCCTCCAAAGGCCATGGCTGGAGACTAGGAAAACAAGAGGAAAGAGACAGAGTGGTGGAGGCAGCTTGGTAGGTACTGAATCACTCGCCAAGGCAAAGTGTGTGTCTGCAGATATGCTGGGGTAAACTCACAGCTGTCACCCTCAGGAGCCACCCACAGTACACTTGAACAACTGGCCGTGGCTGCACATGTCTGCTGTTCATGTACTCATGCTACCACCCCTCATCACCTCAATTCTCTTCCTTCTCTCTTCAGCCTCTACCGTTTCAAGCCTGTCCCGTCACTACAGTGGTCATCCTGAAACAGAAATTTGGACACCCTGCTCTTAATTTATGAGCTATAGGTAGATGATACCCTCCTTTGCAAGAACCTTGCTGGCCTCAGCCAACAGATAACTGTCAGCTTCTGCCACCCAGGGATCTTCATTCTGACTGTTCCATCCCTGACATGCCATCTCACCCCCGGGCCCCCTGGTATGGGTGCCCCCCCTGAGATGCTTCTTATTTTTCTTGAGAAAGAAATGTATGCACAGCCCTAGAAGTGCTCATCAGTGACAGGCTTTACCTAGCTGTACAGTGTGTTTGCACAGTGTCTTTCCTTCCAGGTAGTCACACAGTTGAGAGGGACTCTTCCAGCTTCTCGCCATACCACCCAAAGCCAGGGGAGCGCTGCACCATAAAGACTCAAGGCGGAAAGAGCTAGCACATCTGCCTATCACATACAAGCATGGAAGGACAAGCTATCCCTAGAGTCCCTTTATTGACACTGGCCAGGTGCACATAGTGACCCTGCCATTCTCCCTCCTTGCACAGTGAGTGGTGCTTCCCATTCCTGACTAGCAACGCTGCCTGTGGCTGGGACTCTGCAGTGACTTAGTGTCCTAGGAAGTGTGCTGAGCCTATAACAGCTTCCCTGGAGAACTCATGGGCCCCTGCGCTGGTAACATCTACACAGAGACTTTGATTGCCAGCCTTCCTCCCCAATACCATGGGCCTCTAAATTAAAACATAAAACAGCAATAGACAGCCTCTGTTTTGCTGTCTTGGCCACTAAGAGTGGCCAAGCTTCAGATCTGGAAAATAAAGATATTTTAAGATTTGGCTTCTGACTATATGTCTATTTTAATACAAAACATGCATTTCCAAATATCATGTGTGCTGTGCTGCCCCCCTCTAGGGTATATTCCTACCCCTGAGCTGCAGAGACCTGTGTAACTTCCACTCCAGGCCACGTACTGTGGCAAAGCACTAAGTGCAGAACAGAAACTGTAGGAGAACAAGCTAGTGAGGGTTGGGACTTAGCTGTTAGCAGAGTTAGCAATGAGCCTAGGAGTGAAGAAATGACACTGGTGGGATAGAGAAGAGTGGGCGGTAGCGGAGTTGCTACATTTCCAAAGTCAAAAGGCCTTCTGAGAAGGTGACCTCAGAGATGAGAACACAGGTGAATCTAGAGGAACAATGTTCCAAGGAGGGACTGTCAGATGTGAGGCGGGAAGGACTTTAATATATTAACAGCAGAACAAAGGCTACTACTGGTAGAGCCTGGAAGGTCAGGGGTGGAAGGTAGAAGAGGATGGGGTAGATAAGCCAAAGAAAACTGTGTCTTAAAAACATATTTATTTATTTCTAACAATGAAAGAAATCAAATCCTGAAGGGTAGCGGTTATAAGAAATATTTTCTTATCTATTTGGTCTGCTTTAAATTCCATTCTTCAAAAGACTGGGACCTGTCTCCTCACTTCCTCTCATTTTGAAGTTTTGGCTGCTGAAAAGAACATATAATAACATGAAATAATGTATCATAAGTTACTTCCAAGGATCTTGGCCCAGCCTTATCAGTTCTGGGGAGGCTGTTGTTGTCCTGAACTTTTACTGCTGCCCAAGCCAGACAGGAGACTTGAGGTCCGGGTGCCCAGGGTTATGGGTGGGGGTGGGGGGTACTCTCTGAACACATTAAACCTTCTGAGGATAGTTAAGGTTTCTGAGAACCTCTGGAGAGTCACATTAGGATTAGAGGACGTGGAGCTGCCCAGTCCCGGAAGTCTCAGAAAGAAAAGCACAGACCCAGTCTGCAGCAGGTAGAGAACACTGAGGGGGAAACAAAGTATCCAAAGCCAGGTACCTGCCTGTCCCCTCCTCCCCCTCTAGGGTTTACGGAAGTCCTTTCTCTGGCAGCTACCAGGTGTGTTTGAAAACACCCAAGCTTTATCCTTTACGTAGCAGGAAACTGTGTGTGTGTGTGTGTGTGTGTGTGTGTGTGTGTGTGTGTGTGTGTGTGTGTGTGTGTGTTTCAGCGCGCACGCGCTTGCGAATCTCCCTCCCCGTGTGCCTGCGTTTATCCTACAGCTGAAATCCAGATTACAGCTGTATCCCGGTACCAGTGACTACCATGGGACAATTTGGGTGAGTTTGATGCAGAGGTGAGATGGAGCTGAGCACGTGTTGGGGGAGATACGAGCTGGTGTCCTGGCTTAGAACCAGAATGGTCCTGGAAGCCACAGCCCCCTCTCGGGATCGCAGCCCTCCCTCCTGCCCAAGGCTGTCCCGCCTACCCTCGCCCTCTTCTCAAGAGTTAAGGACCTCCCCGCTGTGCTGGCTGCTCTCGGCTCCCCTTGCACGGGAGCCCTAAGACAGTGGACAGTGCCCCCCGCACCCCCCCTCCCTCACCACAACCCGGAGTCCCAGGGGCCCCAGCGTCTGCTTTCTGGGCTTAGGGGAGTTACTGGATCGCGCAGAGGGAGCACGGCACTCAAGAGTTGTGAGCGCAGGGCTTCTGCTCCCGCCTTGGTTCCCCTCCACCCCCCTCATCCCAGAGCTTGGCGGAGTGACCTCGGTGGCCCGCCAGGGATGCCCCAGGGGCTGCAGAACGGTGGACGACCTGGCGCCCGGGCCAGACCAACGACAGGTGCTTCGGCTCCTTTTTTCTTCTTCCTTTCCTCTTCCCCCACCCTCCTCACCCTGAAGTAAGATGAGCGTGATGCTGTGGCGCTGGGAACAGAACAATTCCACCATGAAGCTGGTAAGGGCACACTGCAGACTCACAAGCTCTACTGTGGTCTCTTCCCTGACATCCTGAATTGTTGCTGGAGTGGAAAACCCCCGATCCACAGTTGGTATTTCTTTTTATCTTGAAGGGTGTGTGTGTGTATGTGTGTGTGTGTGTGTGTATGTGTGTGTGTGTGTGTGTGTGTGTGTGTGTGTGTGCGTGTGTGCGCGCGCGCGCGCGCGCTCGCACAAGAAGCAGAGCTGAACTGACTTATGTCCCCATCCCTTCCACCTATTAATTCCTGAGGCTTCTGCAGTTGCACCTCAAGGGTCATTTCCTTGGTGCAGAGCTGCGTTCTCCAGACAGGACTTGAGGCAGCGTGGTCTGCCTGCTGGATCCCTGCCCAGCATTGTGTTGTAGTCTCTTCGGATGCACATGGGTGCTGCTCACTTGTGGTCTAGCTCATTTGGGGTTGGAAGGTGGGAACGTGCAGCCCCTCTTCTTATTTTTCCTCTCACAGTGTGGTAGCTCCATTTTAAGCTTGCAAGAAGCCTGCAGGCTTCAGACGCCTTTTCCCTCCCTCCATTTCCAAATAGTAACTGCTGCTCCCTCCCAGGAAAGGTGAGACCAGCAGTGCTCTCCTTGCTGCTCCAGGTGGGCTGATTTTTTTTTTTTTCCCATCTCAAGCAGGAAATGGGATCCAAAGGTTTGTCTGGCTTTGGCTTAAGATGTGGTGGAGTTTTTGTTTGTTTGTTTGTTTGTTTGCTCTGTTTTGTTTTATCTGATGGTTTCGGCTGGCAGGGATTGTAAACTTTCCCCCAGAAGTCAGAGAGTGCTGTGGTCTGGTCAGTGCCTTCAGCATCCAGTGGATCAGGGTAAAATAAACCCATCGCATTTGGGGTTGGGGGGAAAGGTTCCCACTTTGCAGATCCCATTCTGAGCTTGATATATAAGAGCTCAATAGAAAATAGGATGGATAAACTGGAATTCCTACCTATTAGGGCAATCTCATTAAAGATGCTATTTAAAAACAACACCAGCAAAATAATGGACACTGGGCCTAAGTCTTCACATAATGAAGTATTTGTTAGACAAGTGCACCTTAGTGTTCACCCTGCATGTGTTATGATTGGCCTGTGTAACCTTAAGCTACTATTTTACAGCTTGGTTTAAGTGCTGTAACATAAGCAGACATTACGCGCCTTTGCTGCTCTGGGTCATGATTGCAGCTCCTTAATCCTTTCCTGGAACCTTCCCCTAGCCTGATGTGGGATAGCCAGAGTCCCCCTCCTTCCTCCTCAAGCCATGTCGGAGATGCTAGTCTGCAATGCAGTATAGGAGAGTCAGGGTCCAGTCTGAACTGCAGAGGTTTTTATGAAGAAAATGGATTTTATGAAAAAAGAAAAAAAGAGGAATCTGTGCCAGGCAGGGAAACCATAGAGCATACCAGTACGTGCCATCTGGGGCCTGGTGGCAGGTGCCTGAGGTCAGAACTGGGACATCTTTGCTGTCTCTTTATCCAATGGAGAGAGCTTTCTTCTGCATGGGTCAGGGGGTCAGCCTTTATTGGGTCTGGCTGGGTCTTTAGACTTGTCTCACTTTTCAAATGAACTGTAAGGACCACCCAAGATGGCTGCACCTCTCTTCCAACCAGGCAGAGGAAGGATAGAGGAGCTTAGACAACCTGCTAGCATGCACAAGGCAACAATTACTATCCCGGGTACCCCCATAGTCTTCTGAGCCCAGACAGGAAAATGCATGCCTGGGTCGTGTAATTCAGAGGGGCTCATGTGTTCCCCCAAGTGAGCCTCAGCCCCTTCTATAGAGTCCGAGGGGCGGTACATACATTGCAAATCAATGTATCAAAGCTGCCAGCAACCTGCTGTGAACTTGCTCTTCTAGGGATATGACCTTAGTGGACCCAAGGACTGCATCAGTAAGGGCCTTTGCTCATAGCTGACTCCTGGTTTAAATTCTAACCTTACCATTTACTAAATCTGACCCCGTTGCCTTTTCTGTAAGAGGGTTTTGCAGTTCTCTGTCCTCCTGTAAAGGTGTTATAACGTAGTCTGTATCCAGGATCCAGCCTAGAGTCTGAGTCACTGGTGTAGATTAAGCGGGCACCGTCAAGCTTCTTGTCATTTTCTTCAATGCTAAATGAGACACAGTCTAGGGTCCCACTTGGCCCGAGCTGCTGGGTGAATGTCTAGGGATGGGGCTCTGAAAAGCAAACCTTTCTTATCTTGACATCATTGCTGGCCCTCAGCAGGAGGGAGTTTCCTGAGAACATCTTAGAAGTCAACTGTGTGTGAATAACCACCCACAACAGGGCAGGGAGCAGAGGTGGGCACCCACCGGACCTTTAATCACTGATGCAGTTCAATGAACACGAAGTCAGTTAAGCCAAGGCCTGAGAAGCCTGTTCTGGATGTACAGGGGAGCAGGTTTCGCTTCGTGTTTTATTTTAAAGATAATTGGATTTAACAACAACAACAAAAAGACCAAGAGTCCTTAGAGGCAACGTTTGGATCTCTCTGCGTTATCTCTGCAGGGTGACTGGTAGATTTTCAATGAAAGAAAGTGAGAGGAGGTGACTGCTCGGGCCTGAAGCTCCTGCTGAGAAAGGATAAGCTTAGGCAAAGCCAGCAGGTTGACGGCATCTGTGACGTTCTTGTCACCCCTCAGCTCCCTTCCCATGGATTCACTGGTGTTAGGCGGGGCATGGAGAGACAAGGAAACCATTGCTGAAGCAGCTGGTGTCAGAGGAGAAGCAGTAGCACCCAGCAAGGAAGCCATTGCTGGAGCAGCTGGTGTCAGAGGAGAAGCAGTAGCACCCAGCAAGGAAGCCATTGCTGGAGCAGCTGGTGTCAGAGGAGAAGCAGTAGCACCCAGCAAGGAAGCCATTGCTGGAGCAGCTGGTGTCAGAGGAGAAGCAGTAGCACCCAGCAAGGAAGCCATTGCTGGAGCAGCTGGTGTCAGAGGAGAAGCAGTAGCACCCAGCAAGGAAGCCATTGCTGGAGCAGCTGGTGTCAGAGGAGAAGCAGTAGCATCCAGCTGTAAGAGTGGCGTGAGAAATGATACCCAGGCAAGCACCCTTCCCCCACTTGCAGTTTGTGCGAGCACAGAGCCCAGGCTGTGGTAGGACACCTGTAATCTCCTCTGGTCATGTGACTTCTAGACCTCAACCTCCCTCCTGGTCGGTGCTTAGGGACCAGAGCATCCTCCAGGGTGCTGTGAAAATTAGGAAGAAGATGCAGCAGGCTTAAGGCTCAGGGTCTGGTAATTGGTGGGTGATGAAGAGCTGCCCTTCTGATTAGGAGGTGAGTGTACAAGATCCAGGAGTGTGTACGTGTCTCTCCACACAAAAAAGGGAGCAGTACCCCTAATGGCCAGCAGGGCCAAGCTTGGGGAAGTAGTCACGACTCTTTCTATCCAGCTTTTCCTTGTAGTGTGAATTTTACACAGCAAGAAGAGAGAAAAAGAACTGCTAAAATGCCGGGCGTGGTGGCGCATGCCTTTAACCCCAGCACTCAGGAGGCAGAGGCAGGCAGATTTCTGAGCTTGAGGCCAGCCTGGTCTACAAAGTGAGCTCCAGGACAGCCAGGGCTATACAGAGAAACCCTGTCTCCAAAAACCAAAAACCAAAACACCCAAACACCAACCAAAAAAAAAAAAAAAAAAAAAAAAAAGAACTGCTCAAATAACCTTAATAGCTGGTGTGCACAGTGACTTTCATTTGCAGATTTTACAATGATTCTATTTCATCTTCCTACAACTTTGTAAACTAGAAGCTTTTCGATAACAGGCCCCCGCTTGTCCAGATGAGGACAAAAGGAGGCTCGGCGTTCAGAAAAGAAGACTCACCTTTGGTTTTCTAGGGACAATGACTAGGCATTGGGCTCCTCAGTGCAGAGACCCAGGTGCTTCCTAGAGACCAGCAGTGCTAAGGCACAGATAGGGCTGCAAGAGTGTATGGCCGTAGCTGTCCCCTCTGCAGTGTTTCTCTTTGTAGGCATTTTTATGATCCAGGATGGAGCCAGGCATGGGCACATGCCTTTTATCCCAGCACTTGGGAGGCAGAGGCAGGCAGATTTCTGAGTTTGAGGCCAGCCTGGTCTACAGAGTGAGTTCCAGGCCAGCCTGGGCTACACAGAGAAACTTTGTCTTGAAAAAAACCAAAAAAGAAAAAAAGAAACAGGATGGAGAGCAGTAGAGCAAGACATTCAAGTTGACCTCTGACTTCCAAACACGCACATACACACACACAGGCAGGCACATTTACCCATATACATATACCAAACATAAACGTGATCGTCTCTTTGGTATTTCCTTTTTCCATCTTGATCTATAATTGCCAAATACAGATAGGTAGATAGATAGATAGACAGATAGATAGATAGATAGATAGATAGATAGATAGATAGATAGATGATAGATAGGTAGGTAGATAAATAGTTGGATGGACAGATGGACGGACAGATGGACAGACAGATACATAGACATCCAAGGTTGTTCAGTGTAATAGTTTTGACATGTGTGTACACAGTGAAATGATTTTGATAAATATGTGCACAGTGAAATGATTATTACCACGACACTGACATACATCCATGTCACAGTCAGCCCCTCCTCCCCCCTCTCTGAATAGGCTGTTTCTCGTTTCCTCAATTACGTTTTTTTTAGAATAAGGCTCACTGGCACTCACTTTATGTTACTCCCATCTCTTGCTGGGAAATATCAGTTATTTCTGCCCTTGGGCATTGCAAGTTTTTCTCTACTTTCCACTAATTGTAACTGGCATAGACTTTTCTGTCTGCTGGCTACTGAACGCTATCTGTTTTCTGTTAGTCCTTGAATGCTCAAGGGCAAGAAATTCCACCCTTTCTTCAAGAAGCCAGGTTGGGGTAGACAGGAATGCTTCCATATGAATCTCTGCTGTGAGTAATAAGCCTTGCTATTCATTTCAGACTCGAAACCATCGCACATGCAGAGGGTTCGGCTTTGGTTAATTACTGGGGCAGTAAAGACTGGAATATTGAAGGAGAGGAAAGCAAAAATCCTGAAATTAGCAAGTAACTATTTGGGATCACATTTGGGGAGGTTACACATTTTCCTTTATTTTTGTGTTAATAGAGGCATAGAGATTTATAATTAGTCCCTCTGGTGACCCAGCTGTTGCTTACGTTACCGACATAATTGTTTTTGTATGGAGTTAGTACAAAACATTTTTTTTTCTATTTTTGGTTTCTATTCCTAACCTCGATCATATGCCACCCACCCAGAAGACATGTGCCTAACTAAGCTTTTCTTTAGGGTCTCTAATCTATCTAGGACATGTAGCCTGCTGTCTTCCCAGCCAGCCACCAGCCCAGGGCTCTTCCCAAGGGTTGTCCCTCTGATTTACATGTCACTGCAGATGTGCTGGCTGGGATGTGATAAGAGTCGCAGGCTGAGAGGCACTGAGACAGTCAGTGACCCAGGATGCGATGGAGCAGGGTTAGGATGAGGTGAAGCAGGTCTGCTTAAACAGGGTAACAAGACAGCTGTGTTGGAGATATTTGAAATGGCTAGGAGGTAGGAGAGGATTGTCCTTGCGTCCTTGCTGCCGAAACTATTAACTCAATCCTGTCATAACATGGTGGGGTGGGACAAAGGTGGAGTTGTCACCCATATGAAGTTTCAGGATTACAGACTGGCAAACAATGGTCTCATCCCCAGGCAGAACTCTTTAGTGAGGCTGAGCTTGTAAGGGGAGGAAGCCCTGCTTGTCTGTGGCACTCAAGGCCTTCTGGGTGGTTGTGTTATAGCTGTCTCTCTTCCTCTACACTGCTCATTCCGGCCAGCAGGTTTTCTGTGGTCATGTTTTTGTTTGGTTTTGGTTTTTAGCCTGTCTGTATACTTGTCTATTTTTAACAAAGTCATTGGTATTATTTGTGTGTATATATGATACATATGCAAGTGTGGGCGTGCACATGTGCAGAGGAGAGGACAACTTTGGGGTGTGGATTTTCTCTTACTTGCTGATGTAGGGGCTTTCTTGTTTTTGCTGATCATCATACTCTAGGCAATTCTCCTGTCTCCGTTTCCTACTTCACCTTAGGAGTTCTGGGTGCTGCAACATCTGGCTTGTTTTCAAGGTTTTTTGTTTGTTTGTTTATTTTCGAGACAGGGTTTCTCTGTATAGCCCTGGCTGTTCTGGAACTCACTTTGTAGACCAAGCTGGCCTGGAACTCAGAAATCTGCCTGCCTTTGCCTCCCAAGTGCTGGGATTTATTTATTTATTTATTTATTTATTTATTTATTTATTATTAATACAGTGTTCTGTTTGCCTATATGCCTGCATGCCAGAAGAGGGCACCAGATCTCATTATAGATGGTTACGAGCCACCATGCAGTTGATGGGAATTGAACTCAAGACTTCTGGAAGAGTAGACCTTAACCTCTGAGCCATCTCTCCTGCCCCATTTTATTTTACTTTGTTTGTTTGTTTTTTTGTTTGTTTACATGCCTTCTGGGAGTTGAGCTCAGGTAGGCAGGCCTGCGACAAGGGATAATATGGGACAAACAAAAGCCAAAAACCCCCTTTTACATGCGGAATCATCAGAGCTAAATGAGATACTACAATCGAAGTCTCAGTCCAGAGCCTGAGTCATACAGTCATCAAGCTAAAGTGAGGAGCTGTCCCCTCTGAGCCTGGGAGGGCACTGATAACACAAGGCAGGTTATTTATTGTTTGAGTTGGACTTAGCTGAGCAGTGGACTCTGGCGCTGCACTCCCTTGATCTGTCAAGTCCTTTGCCCATTCAATCTTGTAGAGGGCAAGGATGCTGGATTTAACTCCTCTGTTTGGGTGATGGTGTTCAGCAGCCACGGGCCGAAAGGACCGTAGAGTCCAGGGCTGAGAATCCTGGAATGCCATTACTGACAGAAAGAGGCCCTGCAGCATGTGTCGCAGCCTGGCACTTCAGAGAGGGACCAGCCTCGGGCCTCTTGTTTATGACCACTCTCCAAGCATGCACCTGCCATTACTCACTCAGAGAGTCTCTGTAGCGGAGGTAAAAAGAGAAGAAAGAGCCAGCGCTCAGAACTGTTCCTGGAAAAGCCATGTTTCTTTGGAAATGGGCTGCGGATGACGTAACCCTGTGGTATCCCGTTACCCGGCTCCTGGCTAATCTTTGTATAAAACTTGTTTAGGTGAAATTTGAGTCTGGAGAAGCCAGCTAAAAGTACATTACTTTCTCGCTGTTGAATGCCTCCTGGCTTTGGAATAACATTTAATCTAAAGAGTAAAGTGATATTTCCTGAGATAGCAATGAGTTCATGTTTGGAAATTAAACCAACTGAGTTTATTGCATCTTTTTTTTTTTTAAGGTGCACACTTATGGTAGTAGATGTTCTCTCTACCAAGTAATGTTTAGCCTGGCCACTGCACTGGGAAAGTTGGGAGCTATAGACATGGCAATTTTTAGCTCTTAAAAGGCTGACCCACCGCCTCTCTGGCTGGGTAATATACCAGGTTGAACCCTATTTTGGTCTAAGGGAGCTACCATTTGACTGTGTAGTTTTCTGGCCCAGGGAAGCTTGGCAAACATGCCTGCTCTAGATTAAGCATCCTGGGTTTGTGCAACGTGTCTCCTGCCTTTTTATCTTTTGCAAGGTGTTTCCCACTCTGTAAAGGACGAATGAGCAGCCACCTTATACCTGGGAAAGAGTGCTGCGTGTGGGCCTCTGTGGACAGTGTCTTAGGAGTTTACTGCAGTGAACAGGCACCGTGACCAAGACAACTCTCACAAGGACAACATTTAATTGAGACTGGCTTACAGGTTCAGAGGTTCAGTCCATTAACATCAAGGCAAGAACATGGTGGCCTTCAGGCAGGTATAGTGCCAGAAAGAGCTGAGAGTTCTACAGTTTCATCTGAAGGCTGCTAGTACTGGCTTCCAGGCAGCTAGAAAGAGGGTCTTAAAGCCCATGCCCAAAGTGCCACGCCTACTCCAAAAGGCCACACCTACTGAAACAGGGCCACACCTTCTAATAGTGCCACTCCCTGGGCTGAGCGTATACAAACCATCACAAACAGCAAGCTGGCCAAAGAGAGGAAAATGTGAATGAGAGGAATTAGAGTATGAAACCTGTCACCGCCCCTTATTTCCAGAAGCTTTGTATATTATAGACATACAAATCTATATATGATTGACTTAAACTCCTACAAGTCACTTGACAATGACTGTCTGGTTCCATTCCATGATGTTGAAACTGTAAAGTCCTGGAGCTGGAGAGATGGCTCAGTTGGTTAAGAGCACTGGCTACTCTTCTAGATGACACAGGTTTGATTCCCAGCACTCATGGTGACACACAACCATCTGTCACTCCAGGGGATCTGATGCACCAGGCATGCGTGCAGCACAAACACACACACAAACAAAACACCTAAACATATAAAATAAACTAAAAGTTGCCAAGTTGTATTGACTGGGTCTACAGGAGGGTGGTTGTGGATAAAGAATGTCACCTCACATGCCTTGCTTTTGACTGTGTCCTCTGCATCCTTCTTAGCACATGCATATTCATAGAAGAGCCAATACTTACATTATTTGGAGAATGTGGTCCTGGGCAGAGATCCATAGCCAATGACCACGCCCTTTTCATTAGACTCAATAGCACCTGCAGGGGCTCCATCCTTCCATTCCCGAGAAGCCACCCAGCACCAGCTACATGTTAAGTCACCATTTTTATTTTTCAGCAGCGTGCAGAGTGATCACATGCAATGCAGGCTTTTTTTATTATAAGCATACTAAAATGACTAAATCCATGGAGTGGGAAGACCTGAGTCTCTTGTAACTGTGAACCTCTCCGTCCTGGCTTTAGCTGGATCACAGCCCAGCAGGGGTCCACTCCACAATCAACTTTTGGTTAAGTGTTTCTAGGATTCTGCAGTGACATAGCATATGCTAGATGCTTGGGGGCAGTTCCAGGAATCTTCTGGCATGGCTCCTGGGTGAACCCAGACACAGTGGATCTGGGGAAAAGAGAAAATGTAGACGTCTACCTTGCACCTGTCCTTTGGCTGCTACCTCATATGTCCCCTGCATGCCTCTTACCACACCTACCCTCCTTGGAGAATGTAATTCTGGACTGAGACTGGGGCATGTCACCATGTCCTTTACATCAGAATCAAGTTATTACAAGCCAGTGGCTTGTGGGTCTCTGCTTAGTGGATATGGAGTTAATTCACCTGCTGAATATGATGGTGGGGTGCATCTGATGAAGACCTGTAGTTCTGATACACATTTGGGGTCACATTTGGAAGAGAAGTGGCAGCCATGCTAATGATCCTCTTTGAATTTCCATGGCATCAAAATCATAGGAGTGGTGGCTTTCTCGTTGCTCTGGGTCTTGAATGTTTTGCATCCAGGTAATAGGAAGGCGATGAAGATGCCTTGCTCTCCCCACCCCCCACCACCAGCATTTGTACTGTGGAGGGCTTCTCTGGTGAGCACCAGCTGGAGGCTAGCATTGCAGGAAAGGCATGCCAGTGGTGTGCGTGCCTCTCTTGACACACAGGCAAGGCCTGCCAACTGGATGTCCGTGGCAAGCAGAGACAAGCGGAGTTTGAAGAGTCCTGAGGCTTTTAGCCTGGGAAATGTGTACTGCAGTCCTGGGAGATCCGTGAGGCAGAAGGGAGTTGCAGCGGATAGTAACCAGCTAGACATGATGGATTGGTTTTGGCAGTACCACGTTGGAAGTTATTCATAGCATTTTTAAAGTTCTGTAGAATATTTATCTACACTGTGGTCCAACTGTTACAAGGGGAATGTGAATCAATATAAGCAGTGCCTGTGCCCTCATCCCTCCTCTTACCCTGGGGACAAAAATCCATGGCCTTCATTAAACGGCCTAAACACCTTCTACCTCCCCAGCTCAAGGACAGTTGATAAATTGCAAAGAATCTGACTGAACCCTAGAGAAAGCTGCCTTCTTTCCTCCCCTGCTTGAGTCAACAGGGTCAGCTTAATCTGTCTCACCTGCAGACTGTAAGGTAGACTTGGAATGAGGCTGAAGATGCCAGAGGTGCCTCTCCTGAAAGTGAAAGGGACTTTATGGAGCCTCGTGCCTGGCTTTAAATATATCTGCCCTTTGATAGCCAGATGGAATTGGTACCCACACCCCTTCTGACAACACAATCTGTGATGCTCAAGTACCTATGTAAAATGGCGTGCTTTCATATGACCTGTGCCCATCTTCCTGTGTATTTGAAATATCTCTGCATCGCTCTTAGAACTTAATACAATGGACATGGTATATCATTAGTTATGACCCACATTGTTTAGGTCTGGATATGTTCCGCAAAGTATAGTTTTTAAAAGAGGTTTTTGATCTGTCATTGGTTGGATTGCGGATTAGGAACCTGTGCAGGCACAGAGGTCATGCTAACACTGACCTTCGCTGGACCAGATTAGGCACAACCCTTGTGGGAAGAGTGACCTGGTTATGGAGGAAAAAACCCAGATCATCAAGTAGTGAGTCATTTTCTTGGGAACCCAAGTGGGAACTTGGGACAGAGGGCAAAGGGGAAAAGTTCCATTTCTTTCCAGCATGGTTGCTTGCTGCCAAGCTTTCCATAGAGAAGCTAAGCAGACTTAGTGGAAGGAACGTACTTCTACACCCTACCCAGCAGGAACTGAAAGCTGACGTGTGTGTGTGTGTGTGTGTGTGTGTGTGTGTGTGTGTGTGTGTGAACTGCATGCCAGGTGGATGACTGGCTTCTTAGAAAACCCCCAGAAGCTGCTGCTGAAGCCGAGGTTGGAGATTTTGAGGGAGTCTCCTCTGTGATGTGCTGACATTAGCAACAGAATAACTTGGTTCAGATCATTATGATCTTGGACAAATGACAATTTGTCTGGACTTCAGAGTCTCTGGTGGGAACATTAGAAGATTAGCTGAGTCCTTTTCTCATGGGAGAATCAACAGTGGTGCTAAATAGATGGTACAGTTAAGAGAGATCTGAGAATGGTTCAGTGGTTAAGAGCACGTATTGCTCTTGCATTGGACTCAAGTTCACTTCCCAGCACCGATGTTAGGCGGCCCACAACCACCTGCAACTTCAGCTCTGTGGAGGGTCAGTGCCTTCCTCTGGCCTCCATGGGCTCTCTAGACATGTGCATACCCCCTTCTACCATCACACACGTTTATAATTAAAACAATATAATTTTTTTTATTTAAAGAGAAGATTCTAGAAATTAAGACTTGTCTGCAGGCTGGGAGGTCTTTAGAAAAAATTCCCCAAAGTGGGACTTGAAAGCAGACTAGAGGGTAGGTGGAATTTAGGAAGGGAAAGTCACAGATGGGGTGAAGGGTAAGTGTGAAGGCATACATTTTCATGATTTTATAAAATATTTCATAGTACAGCTAGCAGGAGAGCGACTCATGTGCCCTAGGTGTTCCTGGCTCTCTTCTTAGAGAGCCTATATGCCAGCCCTGACGTTTGCTTGCTCCATTCCAAGCAGTGTGGTGCCAACGATAATTTAGCATAAATATTTCATGGGTAATATATTCCAGATGTAGTGCTAAATAATGCCCCCACCCCATACAGTCCCCTACCTTTGCTCTTTCTCTCTTGCAAGCCAGGGTTTCTCAGCCTTGGTCCTGGTTGACATCTGCTTGACAGACAAGTCCCTGAAGGCTGTCTCACAGGCCCCCCAGGTCATGCAGTAGCACCCTTAACATCTGCTTTTTGGGATGTGTTTGGTGGCAATTCTGTCATCTCAGCTTTTTTGGCATAAAGATCAGGAGTTCAAGGCTAACCAGGGCTACATGAGATGCTGTCTCAGAAAAAAAAAAATGAAAATAAGACAAACAATACCCATTCCCCAACCAAAAACAAACAAGTGTCCAAAAGTCTCTAGGTGTGACCCTGTGTCAGAAATACCCCTGGTTGAGAACTGTTGTAAGAAATTGTCTGTCCTCTTACCAACTGCTTCAAACAGAGCTTGAATGCTCAGCCTTGATTCCTCCTTATACCATTGCCTCATAGCCAGAACAAAATTATTCCCCAAAAGACCTAAACTCTAACCCTGTCTAACTGTCTCACAGCTAAGGACACCTGTATCAGCCACTCCTTCCAGTCCATTCTCTAGACAGCCGCAGAAATGGCATTGTTTTACCCTCCTGCCTTAAGTACATTTCTTTGTCTCTCTTTGTGTAGACGATAATGTCTTCACCTATGCTTAAAAGTCCTGCAGGATCTGCTGTGCTCCTACCTCTCCGCCTGCCACTCACAGACCAGACCACACCCCCTTTCCCTTGGATTCCCTGAGCTCTTTCCCATGCTGGGGGTTTTCCAGCAGGCTCTTCTCATTCATGGCTCTTGGCCATCTAAATGGAGCTCCTTCCCAGAGACCTCCTCTGCTCTGTCACAGGTACTGTCTTCAGAATCTCAGTCCCTGGCTGCTGCTTCTTTCATCCCACCCATGTCAGTTCTTAGGCAGAGTGCTGGTCTCCTCTGAGAACTAAAATCCTGCTTGACTGCTTTCAAAGGTATCCCCAGTATCAGATAAGATTAGTGCTCAACAAACACACCTTGACTAAGAATTGGCTCTTCATCCCTCTTCCTGATTTACAGTTGGTTAAGAGCAGACTAGAAGTCAGCTGATGATGGTAGTTCTCTTCTTTGTGTTTCTCAGGACCGTAAGCATATTGCTTTCCAGAGACAAGATGCCCAAGAAATCGTTGTGAGTAACAGACAACCCATTTTTTAATGTAATATTTCATGTATGCTTAATTATTATTAAAATAAATACTTTTAAAGGCTTTTTAAGCCCTTGAAATCCCAAAGTCAGCTAGGTGTGGTGGTACATACCTTTAATCCCAGCACTTGTGAGACAGAGGCAGGCAGATTTTGAAGATTGAGGCCACCCTGGTCTACAGAGTGGGTTGCAGGACAGCCAGAGGTATACAGTAAAACCCTGTCTCAAACAAAACAAAACAACAAAAGGACAAAAAAGAAAAGGAAATCCTAAGGCCCATTCTTTGACTTTCTGAAAACTTTGGTATAAAGAGGTTTGACCTGCCCCCTCCACCAGCCCCAAGAGGTTTGGCCATCTCCCTCCCTGCCATAATGCCAAATGCATGATGTATTTGCAGGCTTCACTGCTACTGGAACTGGTATGGAAGTTGGTCGCTTAGCAATGCACAAAGCCCTGGGTTCCATCCCCAAGATGCATAAAACTGGGTATGGTGGTGCATTCTATTAATCCTAACACCCAAAAAGAGGGGAGGCAGGAGAATCTGAAGTTCAAGGTCCTCCCCAATTAAATAGTGAGTTTGAGTATGGTCTGGGCCACACAAGACTCTTTCTAAATAACAAACAGAGCAACAACAGAGAAGTAGCTTGACAACACAAAACAGCTCACTGTCTGGCTCTATGTGAGTTTCAGATAAACACAGACTTGAATTCCATCAAAGCACATAGGATAAAAGATAGAAAGAATCCATGCAAGCTGATATAAGAGAAGTTAACCCAAGTCTCATCTTAGAAGTGAATCGGTCAGGACTAGATTAAAGATAGAGTAACTCTCAGTATGGGCTGTCTAATGGTAGATGAGGAATGTGTTAGACAGGACAGCCTATGAATGGATTAAGCATCATGGCACTGTCTTGAACATTGCTAGTTGCCCTGCAGTAGCCCTGGAGCCTCTCTGCCCCTCCCTGGAGCGGAGCCTCGGCTGCATGAAGCATGGAGAAGTCATGAAGATTCTTTACATTCTCAGACTACTTTCTGGGAATCTTGCAAAGCCCCGACTTCTTCTCTGATTACTCTTCTCATGGCTGAGTTCAACAGCATTTTGCAAACCTGGACTTTGAATCTGGGAAAATGCTTTATGACCGTTTTTATGACCTCAAAGCAACCCACGAAGGCAACTAACTTCCTTCTCTCTGCCAAAAAGGAAAAACCAAGGGCCTGGTAAATTGCCCAGGATCTCCCGGGCTGTGCCGCTCATTGTGTGTAGCTCTCGAGTGCCCGGCCACAGAAGGGCCACGGAAGGGCCACGGCTAGCTCTGGGAAGAGCCTGACAGCAGCCTCAGCCCATGTTCTTATGGCCTTCACAGTCTTCCCCAGAAAGGAGGATGACCTAGTTCAGAGAGCCATATATGGTCGGGGCTGTACACTTTCAGTGCAGAGTTCCAGGCCAAACCCATTCTTAAGGTCACAGACTTGAGCAGTGCAGTTTTCACCCCTACATAGTTGTCTCAGGCACCTCGGGACTCAGTTTTTCTTCTCAGAGACAGAATAGTCCAATGAGCATAACCGGCACTTCTCAGGGTACAAGGTAATGTAAGAAATAGAATAAAGCTTCTCCTTTCCTCCGTCCCTGCCCACCCCAACTACTCACTTGTACAACCATCCAGACCTCTATTTTTCTCATCTGTGTTGGGGATAATCGTGGTCCCTCTTCTCCTGGGATATGTAAAAGACTGAGTTAGCATGTGGGGTGTTTGTGACCATACATGTCACAATACAATATTACAGTCGTTCTGGCTATTGTATGAGTTCCAGCTGCTGCTCACTGGCCCTGTGACCCTGACATCACTGAGCCTTGGCTATGTCTTCTGTAGTTTAGTGCGGTAGATGAACCGAATGTGAAACATTTGCTTGAGGCATCTGCCTGTTTGGAAGATTGAAGCGTGTGCACATCTCTCATCCCAGCTCGTGAGGATGTTGTGGTGGAGTCAGCGAGCACAGCTTTGTCTCGGTGCCACACAGTTGCTTGGGTCTCTCCTTTTCTGAGAGTAGGACTCGGGGCAGCATCGGCTGACACTTTTGCTTCCGTGACTTAGCCAATTGAAAAGAATACTGTTGTGTTTTCAGGCACGGGGAAAGTGGCTGTGTGAGGAGCTGAGTTGAGTCCTAGCATCCACTAAAAGCCAGGCACAGAGGCATATGTGTACAATATCAGTGCAGGCTGTTTCTTCTGGCTCATGGGCCAGTCTTGCTGAATCAGTGAGCTCCAGGTTCAGTGGGAGACTCTCAAAAATAAGTTGGACAATGACAGAGGAAGACACCAGATCAGATATCAACTACACACACACACACACACACTCACACACTCACAGGTACACACTCACATACATACTCACACACTAACACACATACATACACATTAACACACACACACTCATACATGTGTGTGTGTGTGTGTGTGTGTGTGTGTGTGTGTGAGAGAGAGAGAGAGAGAGAGAGAGAGAGAGAGAGAGAGAGAGAGAGAATGAACACTACCAGCATCTTCAAATTCATGTCACGGTGGTGGGACATGACCTGTTCTATTCCTTTATATGAACTATCTCATTTATTTGCACAACAGCCCTGTGGTTTAAGTACTATTAGTGACACTCTTTGATAGGGAGGGAAACCAAGTCTCCAAAGGTAGCTTTCCCAAAGTTATATACTTGGCGAGAAGGAGAACCACAATTTTGAGCTCAGATCAATCTGGCTTAAAGAATCTATATCCACCAGCACTCATTAGAAACTGTGCCTAGCCCCAGATACAGTCAAGTCTCATATAGAGTAGACATGGCTCACACCAAGAACACCAAGAGATCGTGGCACTTGGTCCCAGGTTAACCATTATCACCTCACCAGCTGCTAGAAGACAAGAGGACAAGCCCTTTCCCTGCCCCACCCACCCTGCACATCACATCTGCTGGGACCTATGAGCAGCCAGATTACAGAGCCCCTCTCCTTTCTTGTGGGGCACATGCCAGCAAGGTTGTAGAAAGCTGTGCCTGATGGGTGTTCAGAGGAGCCCTTGCTCCACAGGAAAGCTCTGGCCCATTGCTTTTGTTGATGTCATAGGACAAAAGAATTGGGGTACTGTAAATTCTTTCCCCCAAAAACAGTTCCCAAGTGAGGACCGCAACAGCTGTCACTTTCCTTATGCTAGAGAAGAGTTCGGGTGGTCAAGTGGTTGGTTAGTCGCCAGGGCTGTGACCATCCAGACAGCAGGCACCAAATCTCCCTGGAGAGAGCCTAGTGAGGAGAAGGTAGCAGCAGCAGGGAAAGGTGTGGGGAAAGTGTAGGACTTGAGATTGGCCTGGTTACCTGCTCTGAGCTTCACCTACGCCCCCTCTCTGTGGAGATGGCACCTGTCCCCCATTCAATAAGACTGGAGTAGGGAGGCATAGCAAACATTGAAAGAAGTGCTAAGCAGTTGCCCATCCCCTGGGGATGCTTTGCAAATATCCTCTTCCCTCAGCCATCTCTGCCCAGCTCAGCTCTGGGCCTCTAGAGGGAAGGTGCCTTCGATGGTAACGCAGCACATACATGACAAAGAATAGACACATTCAGAGACTTAGTGGGGACAATCCTGCCTGTCTTCCCAAACATAAATACCTAGGCCAGGCCACAGGCCTCATGAGTGTCCTTGCCAGGGATATTTTCTAAAGTTCCTTGGCCATTTTCTCTCTCCCCATAAAATTCCAAAAGTCAAGAGTCCCCACTGCCAGAGTACATGAGTCTCAGCAGTTGGTGCATGGCCCTGAACCCTCAGCCTCAGACACTTGGCTAGTGTCTTGTCTCCTTGTGCCTGGCTGCCCCCTAGGCTGCAGCAAAGGAAACTTTTGGACCCACTGTACAGCCCTGTTCTAGCTGTCTGGATGCCATCGGCACTCCAGGCTTGTGGGGGAGCAGGGCTCTGGGCCTGTGGGCCTTAGCTGTTCTTTGAGGCAGCTGGCGGCTAAAGCCTTGCCTGGAAGTTTTCCAGCAGTTAGGGAGCCCACTGGGCGGGCCTCTCTGGCCTGTATCTCTGGTTTACATCTCCCTTTGGAACAGTCTTTCTGCCTTACTTGAGACTTCCGGCTACATGTATCGAGAAGTCTCTCTTCTTATCTGCCCTCGCCTTCTGGGCTCACCGAAGCGTGATGCCATAGCACATTCTTCCTTAGAAGTTACATTTGGTTTGTTCTGAGGAGGTTTGGGGTGCTTAACTTTGAAACTGCAGAGTAAGAATTCTGAGAGTTGGGAGTTGGGAGGGATGAAGGAAGCCAGTGGAAGCCAGGGAGCACCCCACGACTCAGTCAGAGTTAGTCCTTTTCTATAGGGCCATTGGAGAGGGTGCCCTGCGTTTGCCTAGGTGCAAACATTAAATGTAAAAACTCTGTTTTTGTTTGTTTTGGAATTAGGAATTTTGGGGGTGTGTATTTAATAAGTTCCCCCATTTTATGATGATTGAATTTAGAAAAGTCAGTCAAATCGGCTGCCATTCTAGCAGGGTTGGGATATGGTGTACTTATGCAGGAAGCTTTTGCTCCCTTCGCAGGCTCTCTCCTTTCCCTCTCAGTCACCATGCCCCAGCCTCTGGTACCTGAACTGTGCCTGTGTGGAGTACAGGAGTCTTCTTGCCTCCTCTCCTGGCCCCAACTCTCAGGTTGACCTACTGAGAACAGAAATCACATCAAGCTGTATTTAAGCTTCTTTGTAGCTGCCCACTCCTTGGAGAATAAAGTCCACCCCACCCCACCCCGGAGGTGACTTGGAGGCTCCACTTGTCATCTCTCCTCTGCTTGTCTCCTAGCATCTTTGGGACCACCTATGGGTCAGACTGGATGTTGCCCTTTGCTAGAACGGTCACTGTAGGGATCTAGTAAGTCGTGGGTGAATGTGTACTTTTTGACATGGGCACAACCAGTCAAAAGGACCAAGGGGCATGCCAAGGCTTTCCTCTGTTCTGAGAGTGAACGTTGACAGGGTTTGCAGATAATGTCCACTGTAGCTCTTCTCCCTGCTCTGGTGTCTAAGGCCTGAAGACTGCTCCCCTCCAGTACCTATCTCCTTGGTATACAATATATAGCTGCCTCCTTAGTCAGCTGTATTTAGTAACTCCACCTCTTTTGTTTATCTGTATGTAACAAACTGCCTCCCTGTGCAGCTATATGCAATAACGCCATCTCTCTGTTCAACAATATATAATAAACACAATGGTTCTGTGGCTACTCTACCTGAAAACCTAGCCCATCTTTTCTGTGCCTGTGCCTGTCAGTTTTCATTCCCTTGGAAGCACAGTTAGGTTAATCCCTGAATCCATACAAGGATGCAGCACCTACCACTGTCTTTTCATGCAATGCTTCCACCTCGTGTTATCCTGAGGCACCTCACCGACACCACAGCGTGCTCTTCAGCCTTGGTCTCCTCACAGCACACTTCGGATGGCTTCCTTTGTAAGTGCATTTGCACGTTTGTCATCGTTCCCACCCTGCCTTTGGGACATGCCTATTAGATTTTCAAGGAATTGGTGGTACCCAGAACAACATCTGGTTGAAGGATGGATCCAATAAAGATCTGCTAGATGAATGAATAGCCTCAGGCAGGGTCCTGTGCTTAGTGACATAAGGAGCCTTCCTTCCCACCTTGTAAGCCAACAGCAACAGAGGGCCCAGAGGGGATGGATGGTGTGCTGGGAGAAGGTGTTTTGCCATGGTAGTTATGTTACATATTGGCGTCCTTTTCAATCTTTGTATGATCTAGTTTGTGGTTATACTTTAGGTTGATTTTTTTTTCCCCTAAGAACTGCTGGGGAAGAACTCCATTCATTTGCCTGGCAAGGCACGCAGGACCCACCCTGCAGAAAACTGTGAACCTATTATTGCTGCTGTTACTGGCAATGGATATAATACCATTTCCACGGAAGATAGTTCCTTTATCAGATGTTCTAGAATATTCCTTGTGACAAGTTGCTAGAACTGACTCCGGGAGGTCTGCCAGGGATTTGGCCAGGTTTTGCCCCATGAGCACTGAGTTACTTTCTTGCCATTGGTGTTGACTTTCTCCTTAGGATGAGTGTGCACGTTTATGGGATGCTGGAGAGAAAATGCCAGCCTCCTTTTCCTCCCGTAATTGTTAATTCGTACCCATAGATTTCTTAGCTCTCCAGCCTTACTCTGTGCCCTTTCCCACTTAACACGCACATATTTGAATAACTGATCATAAATCTTTCCCCCTCTGCAACATTGCCCTAGCAAGTTTTGCTGTGATAACAAAATTAAAAATTAAAAAACAACAACAACAACAACAAAAACGTTCTGACTAAAAACAACTTGGGGGGGGGGAGGCTTTGTTTGGTTTACACTTCCAGGTCACTGTCCAGCATTGAGAGAAGTCAGGGCAGGAAGCTGAAGCAGAAACGATGGAGGAATGGTGCTTGTTTAGCTCCCTCCCTCCCTCCCTCCCTCCCTCCCTCCCTCCCTCCCTCCCTCCCTCCCTGTCTCCCTCCCTCCCTGTCTCCCTCCCTCCCTGCCTCCCTCCCTCCCTCCCCCACGAGCTGAGATGTAGGTAGCTAACTTTCTTTACAGCCCAGGACCTCCTCCCTTAGGACAATGCTTCACACAATATGCTAGGCCTTCCCGAGTCAATAATCCTGGAAATTCCCCCAAAGACAGATTCGTCTGATAAAATTACTCAATTCAGAGTCTTTTCAGGTACTTCGTAGGCTGTGTCAAGTTGACAGTGAATGCGAATTTGGACAAGTGCTAAGGTCCTAGATGTTGAAAACTGAATTCAGGCAGAATTTTAAATAGGGTGTTTGTTGAAATCAGTGGTTTCACTTAAAAGCCACAGATGCACCTCTCTGCCCTGCTTAGTATCTTGTGACGTGGGTACCACTCTAGTTCCCATCCCTAGCTCAGGACAGAGGCGAACACCCCGACCTGTGCCTCAGCCTGGGCCAGGCTGCTGGCATGCCTGGTTCTAGCCAGCTATTTCCCAGCAAAACCAATTCCTTCCCAGGAGCTCACAGCATGAGACTGTAAGTTCTGTTAACTGAGTTAATTCAGAGATAATGCATGCTATTTTGATAAGCCAGGTCGATTAGATATTTGAAATTCTCCAGTGAATATATTTGTAATGTTTGACCTCATGACCCGTCACCAAAATACAGTCCTTCTTATATGAAATTTGCAGCTTTTGTCTGGCTTGTCTACCACTTGTATCTCTTGTTTATTTACTGTTTTTTTTTCACACGGGCTACTTAATCTGAGTAGCCTGATGTTAAAGAGGACACCATTTATTTTAACTGCTTGTGCATCCTAAGTGGGCATAGTAGGAGATAATTCATACAAATAAATATATAGCTATTAAAAGAAGATGCCTGGGGTGGAAGAGAAGACTCATACTGTTCTTGAAGAGAACTCAAGTTCAATTCCCAGCACCCAGGTCAGTCAGCTTATAACTGCCTGGAACTCCAGCTCCAGGGAATTTGGCGCCCTCTTTTGGACTTCTGGAGCACTGCAGTCAAGTGCAATTTTCCATACACAACCTCCGCCACCTCCCACACACAAATAAAAAAAATAATGAAATACATCTTTAGATGCCTACTTGCATATGCTCCTATTTAAGAGTCCACCCACTGCTGGCTCACTTGTTACCCTTCCTGAGACACAGATGGGAAAGCTAGTCTAACTTCTTGTATTGCTGGGGATCAAACGCATGGCTATACCTATGCTCAGCATGCACTCTATCCTAGCTATATCCCTGCCCACTCACCAAGCTATCAGTGACCAGAGAGAAAGAAAGAAAGCTTAAGAGGAGGCTACTGTAATGGTTAGGACGATTTAGTGGGGGCACTTAGATTCCAATAAAAAAGCCAGTTCCCAAGGACAGTGAAAGTCCCTCCAGGACAGGATTGTTTTTGTCTGCCTTGGGACAAATGGAAGCAGTTACTACTTTGTCTTTAGCGCAAGACTTTGTAGGTGCTGAAGCTGTCCTTGGCTCCAGGCAGAGTCAGGCAATGCTCGCCTCTGTCAGGCCCTCAGACTGTGGTGCTGATGAGAGGGCCTGTGAGAAGGTGCCCGCTTGGGTTCAGCTGGCTTCAAGGCTGGAAATAAATCTGCATTTCTCAATGGCTTCCTGTAGTGAGCAGCCCCTGAGAGCAAGGCTGGGCGCTGACCTGTGCACAGCTCAGATGGTATGAGCTTAAGGACAGAAAGAGCAACTGGAGAATTCACCCGTTGAGGTTGGCCTGGAAACTTAGGAATGGGGTGACTCAAGCAGAAAGGGACACACCACAGAGAACTGGGCACCCACAAAGTCTCTGAATGACCAGAACTTAGGTCTTCCCACAGTTAGACAAGAGTCTAACCACATCTGCCTAACTCGTGTTCTTCCAACAAGAAAGATGGTCTCTATCTTATTCCTGCCTTACAGAAATGCAAGGGAATCTGGGACTTGTGTTGCCTTTCTGGTTTCTACAATAGATGGGAGGAAATAAAAGCAAGCCCAGGAGGAAGCCGAAACGGATAGAGTGTAAACAGCCAATAAGACTCTAGCATGAGACAGAGAACCAGAGTGAGTGCAGAGCCTGCGTGCATGGGGCCAGCAGTGCCACAGGAGAGCACATGATGGGCTTGGTCTGGGCCTTGCAGATCCTGCCGGGTACAGAAAAGGAGGCTCACAGTGGGAAGAGTCAGAAGTAAGCATGCCACACTAGTCCTGCTGGCCCAAAGGCTTGAAAAGCCCCAGCTTCCTTTGTTCTCAGCTCCTTTCTACTCACCAAGACTGTGTTATTGCTTTGTGTGCAGTAGTTTAGCTTCAGAAAGCCTAAGTAACTCATGCAAGGCCACACTAGTTTTAGGCATCTGAGCCACCGTGCTAAACACCTGGAGGGCTGAGCCTGGAGTCCGGGTGCCTATCCCCAAAGCAACAGTGACACTACCTGGGGCAGAAGGGAGGTGAAGAGAAGCCACATAGCTATGAAGTCTGCGCAAGACTTGGCATCTGGACTTCCTCATATGACAGAAAGGGTCCCTGTAGACTGGAGAGGTTACCAAGGAGGTGTTCAGATGAGCCTAGCAGGAGGATGTGGGGTTAGTTATCACAGGAAAAGGGCCACCAGAGGCAGAAAGCTAGAAGAGGCAAGGCCAGTAGGCTCCTGTGCCGCCCTCTTTCTTCAGTGGCTTTACAAAGAGCAGGGACCCTGCCCTGACAAAGCCCGAGTCTTAGGGAGTGTCAGGTTTTCTGTTTGGCTAGTGAAGCACTCCCTTCTGAAAAGCTTGTTGCCTTCATTCAACAATGGTTTTGATCTTTAACTGTAGTCAAGGGCTGTCTTTCACACACCACTCATTCTCCCTCCTTCTTTTCTGTAGGGTTTTTTAATGCCCTGATAGTGAGATAGGCAATCTGATACTAACTCCCTCCTTCCTTCCCTTCCTCTCTACTCCTACCCCTCCTTCCCCTCCCTCCTCTTCTTCCCCCTCCTCTGTCACTCTTCTTCCCCTTCCTTCCTCTCCTCCTCCTCTGTGTTCCCCCACAATCCCTATTTCATGTAGCCATAGCTGATCTCAAACTCAGCGTGTACCCCAACACTGGCCTCGAACTTGTAAACTTCCTGCGTCAGCCTCTTGAGTACGATGGTTTACATTTTTAGCGCTGGTCATGGCAGTGGGTGTGAACAGATCAGCCCCTGTGTAAACAGACACCATGAACTGATGCTTGTAGTAGGAGAGAGCCAGTCCTTGGCCACAGTCCTTGAATTCAGAAATTACCTGCTTCAGTATCCTAACCTGCCACTTTGGGAGCAGGGGCTTCCAGGACTCAGGATGGGTTGTACAGTGCCCCAAGCACACGTCTGCCCTCTGAGCAGCAGAGATAAAAGTGACCCTTATCAGTGTTTCGTAAGAGCCCAGTGAAGTTAACAGGGCAAAGCATCATGGTGGACGTGAGCGTGCTAAGAGTTCTAGAAATATCTGTCACCTCCTTTTTCAGCTCTGAGTGTATGTCGGGGCAGCCGAAGTGAGCTCATGTGACCGTCCCCCTAGTGAGTGAGCCTCCAGGACCTGCATGCCCTAATGGTCCAGGTTCCATCCTCTCTCTGCTGGCATTGCCAACATTGACAAATGCATTTTGTCCCACACTTGGAAATGAGCTAAGCAGAGTCACAGTTTCCCTGAATCCATCCCTACAGCATCACCAGCTGATGGTTCTGCTAGCAGATGCACTGAACCTGCTAACTTGGCCTTATCAGCACATCCCTTCTGTAATAGAGTAAGCTCCCTTAGCCTGCACAGGGTTTGCCGGGAGCCCCTTGACCACCCTGATGCCTCCGTCAGTGCAGGGATAAGGGCTTTTGCAAGGCTCCAAGCATCTGGCTCATCTTATCCAGATGACACTTGGAATTTTAATCTTCCAATTGTGGGTTTCCATAAATCTGGGTTGAAACTGTCACCCCCAATCTCCTCTGCTGTGGGAAAATGGCTTTGAAAAGATGTACAGAGGCGGCAGGATAGGCCCAAGGGTAGCTAGCCAGGAAAGGCACTCTTGGGTTACTGGAGAGGAGCCACCAGCAGGGAGTCCCAGGACTTCTCACTGACCAAGCGGCCTCTTTGATTTCACTCCTATGGGAACCCAAGTTGGGACTCCGGGGTTCAGAAAGAAGGTTTTCCAAACATTGTGCTTTGTTTAATCATCTCCTACCCACCTTGACATACCCATTTACAGACAGAGAAAAACTGAGGTTCCCATAGGGCAACTTGCCCAGAGCTGCAAGGCAGATGATGGAGGAGACTTGTAAATCTGTTTAACTGACATCAAAGCCTATGGATTTCCGGGCATGTCTGACTCTGTCTTGTTTAATCTATGGATTCTTGGAGGCAAAAAAAAAAAAAAAAAAAAATCCTTGAAACTCTAGCTCTAAGTTGCTACGACTGCTGGTGACTCCTCTAGCTGTGCTCTGTTAACCCCTCTAGCCCTATCCTGCCCACTCCACTTGGGAAGGCAGATAAGGATTCTGTGTCCTATAGGACTTCATTTGTGAGGGTTAATATGGGGTTGTCACGAAACCACATTAGCAATTCCTGGAGACTGTTCCTGTGACAGGTATGCCCATCAACTCTCCTGGTTAGCTATCATCATTCTTATGTCTGTGAGAATTCCCAGAGACCCCATTGCTTTACCCAGGGGACTCTAGATCACAGGCGAAAGCCTGGCAGCATAGGCCCTTTATAGCAATTGGGAAGGTCAGGGAGAACAAGGGGAGCCTCCACAGGGCATAGACCTTCACTGAGTGAATTCTACAAACACTCAGCGTCCCCGGTAGCTCTTTCTATGGACACATAGCTTGTGACTTGGCACCAGTTACTCAGCAGTGAGTCTGGTAAACTTGGGAGTGAGCTGGCCTGCACCTGTCCAGGACACCTGCCAGACTGGGGAGAGAACACTGCTTCAAGGGATGTTATGAGATGCTTGTAGAGCTTCAGAAAGCCCGTCTCCTGCCTCTGACAGCTTTTCCCGCAGAACATCTGCAGACTTAACACGTTAAGTAAGCATCAGGTCTCAGGTGTAGTGACCACGGCTGGAGTAACTGGCTATATGAAGCCCTTGCCTCCTCTTTTTATACTCATTGCTCCCTAGGTCACATACATTAGTGGGGTATATCAGAGCCCCAATAGATTATATTTTGAGTGGACTCAGTAGCTAGAACACTTGCTTTCACAAAGCCAACTTGGTGGAGGCAGTATTTGAACCACCCTGGTTTCAGCCCAAGTAGGATAGAATGTTATCTTGCAGACTCTTGGAATCTGAGGGAACCCCTGGCATTCTACTAAGTGGATGTACTTTGAAGGAGGCAGGCTTAATGTTAGTGATGGCTTCTGTGTTTCTCCTAGCTGCCTCACTGAGTTTGCATTCTCTCACCAACTAGATGGCAGACAGTTCTTACCACAGGATGCAGCCGCTCCTCACTGGCATTTCTGTATAGGGAGTCTGACTCCAGGACTATTCTGACTAGCCTTGGGTGTAGTCATGTGTCCTGTGCATATTTTAGGTCCCGGGGAGTGAGCCACAACCTCACTGAAGAAAAGAAAGCTGGCCCCAGGAGCTCAGGCATGGTTGCCCCCTTCTGTGCACATCCACAGACCCCATTGAGTTCTCAAGTGTCCAGGGACTGAGAAGCAGGAATGGCCTCCATTGTCTCTAACACATCATGTGGATCAGTTCTTCCCATTGCTAGGCCGATACCTAGAGACCTGCCCAGAAAATCTACTCTCAACCAAATTGTTTCGCTCTGAGAATCCAGATCTGAAACCAACTTTGTCCTGAAATGTGAGCCGAGCGAAACTGTGGCTGATAGCTTTGCCATGCTGTGTCTTTCAAAAGAAAGAAGGGGGAGTGTGTGTGTGTGTGCATTTGTCTGTGTATGTATATGTATGTGCCTGTGTATGTGTTTCCCAATATATATCTATGTCTTCATATTTGTGTGTGTGTCTCTTTGTATGCATCTCTGTGTATGTCTGTCTATATATGTCTGTTTCTGTGTCTATATGTGTGGGTTTTCTTGTCTGTCTCTTGTCTGTGTATATGTGTGTGTCTATGTTTGTGTGTGCATGTGTATGTCTATGTGTATCTCAGTCTCCTAGACCCTTTTTGAGCTATCACTATGCCACAATAGCATCATGAGTGACTATAGAACAAGGTGGGACCTGAGTCTGGTTTAGTCTTAGGTCTGCGTTCTTAAGCTCCCAGCTTTAAAAAATTTCCCCATAGGGGACGATGTGAGCCAAATGAGCATTAGGGCCTTACCTCCAGACCCAAGTGTGTACTTTAATTAATGCCTGATAATTTTCCTCATGGGTTATTAGGATGGAACATTTCAGAGCACAAAAGATGACTTTGTTTATAGGGAGGTTTTGTTTTTTAGCCCCTGAAGTAACCTGATAGTTTATTTTTCTGTCTGATCCCAATCTCCCGGACGGCTGACAGTTTGCCTTTGAAATGAGTCAGCTTTGATCAGGGATGTGGCAGCCAGACAGGTCCTTTTTACTGTCTGTGACTTAGCCCAACCAGTTTGGCAACAGCAAGCTGCATCTCTGGGTGGGGAGTGGAATATGGTGGGCACTGAGGCAGCCTGTGACAATGTAGCCTGTCTCTTGGCCGAAACCAGCAGGCTGGCACTTCTCCCTCTGCTCCCTGCGGGTCACCCATGAAGCATCTCTCTTTGCTGTGTGGGCATGAGCAGCATGGAGCTGAAGTCTCCCACTGCCCACCCTCCATATACACTGCTAAATGTCAAAAGCTTTGTCTTCACAGCCTCCTTCCTGTCCCTCTTTGCTTCACCTGGTCTCTCTCTGTCTGTCTCTGTCTCTGTCTCTGTCTCTCTCTCTCTTTCTCTCTCTCTATAAGGCTTTTCTCTTCCTAAGCAGAGTGCAATGTGGCTGGCCAGGATCTTTGACTTCTTCTGAAGCAGTTTAGGACTCCGTATGTGAAGATACAACCCAGGGACCACAGTAGCCCTATGGGTCAGGAGGCAGGATGACTACGTTGAAGACCACTATAGGAGGATGTGGGGGAGCTGGCTTATGGCCATCTTCTGGAGGTGGAGGGGTGGTTGCAATAAAAATCAGGTCTTTGCTTTAATTTTAGCAATTGCCTTCAGAGTCAGGGGTGGGGTGTGCACTTGAAATCCAAGCACTTGGGAAGCAGAGGCAAGAAGACTGAGAGCAGAGAGTTCAAAACCAACCTGAGCTACATAGTGGCACTCTGTGTCAATAAATAAAACAAAGCAAAGCCACTTTCAGCTTTACCCAGCCTCAGCCTCTGTTGGGTAAGAACAGAGGGCAGTAGAGGGAGAGGGCGTTTCATGGACATCTGAAATGCATTTGTAAGACAAAGACTCACAACCACCCAGGCACCTTGCCACTGTTTGGTTCTAAAGGCTGGGGTGTTCACCGCTACGTTTCTTTCTAGGATCCACACTCAAGTCAACCAAGGGAAGCTTTCCAGGAAGAATATCCAGCAGCCCATGGGGCTAAGAAGGTTCTTCATGACTTGATGTTTGGGAAAACTTAGCATGGAGGTCAGGCTTAGGATTCTATGACAAGATGTCAGCATTGGGCCTGAGCATTTGAGAAGCCCCCTTCTGTGTCTCAGGACCGTCTGACTCTGGGTGCAGGGAGGTGCTGTGATATTCATTATATGGGAAAGGTCCCCTAGTAGATGGGGCCACGTTGACACAGAGACTACATCATTGCAAGTCTCTGTGGTCAGTGGGCTGGCCTCCTGTTGGCATGTCTTTTAAATAAGACAGTGTTCATCTTGGTTTCTTATGAATGATGGATTCAGGAGCAACCCAACGAAGCAGGTAGACCTCGTTGTAGTCGTGTTGGTTAGGAGCAGGACATCAGTGTTTGTTCATCCTGAGAAACAATTTTGGGCAGCAAGGCATAGTCACCGGGGACAGGCCATCGGTGGAGTCTTTGTTGTCCCACACAGGCTTCAAGCAAAGTGTTAGAGGCACAAATATAGGCTGTTCTCCAACCCCAGTATCCATTAACCCTGATTGGAGAGCACAGACAGACGTGTGCAGTGGCTTCCTGTCTGCTACAAGCAGCCCTTTAGATCACGGAGAAAGGCCATTGCTCTCTAGTTCACCACACCCTCCTGCAGACAGTTGCATATTCCAGACAGGGCTCTATCTCCTCCAGCATTGCCGCATCTCATCTCTTGCAAGATTTCATTAAAGCTCCTCCAGGGGGGATTGGAGTGGGGAGTTACTGTGGTGGGAGATTACCAAGGTCAATCCTTCTGCAGTGCTTTCCCTCCTGCTCATTCTTGGCACCAAAATATTCCCAGGCGAGCACATTATGCTGGTGTCATGTATCAAAACTATATAACAGATTCACCAGGCATCTGCTGAACCGAGACACTGCCCCTGATTGCAGTGAGTGTAGTGTTGGCCTTGGGAGTATGGACGAGAACTGCTTCCTCTAGTGAGTGCCAGCTCCCCATTAGCTGAGAGCACCCATCACATAGGAGAGACTGCTGGGGCTGCTCTGTCTAGGATCAGGTTAGAGGCCACGAAAAGACTGAACTGTGGAGCTCTTCATCCTTCCAAGCTCTCTGCTGCATTAGTGGGAGCCACGCTTCACGGTGACTCCATGTGTGGGGGTGGGTCCTCTTGTGAGGTTCAGGAGTCACTGCCATCTCCCGGGTGCCAGTGTCCTCCCTGTGAAATGGGACAGCAATCCTTTCCTCACAGGGCACTGTGAAGTTTCCCTGAGGTGCCACATGTGGTAGATCGGAGTTCTGGTGCATGAGGGAGTTGCCAGACACACAGGAAGTCACTCCCTTACAGACACACAAGTGAAGGATGACACACGGGCCGGGGAGACCATCACTCTCTCCTGCTTGGCAGTGGAAAATCCCTCTGTACAACAGAACCAGTTTTACCTGCAAGCACGAAGGAGCCAAGTGGAAAATAAAATAACCGCAGCCTGATTGGTTTGGCATACGTTTCCTGGGCCTCACCCAATCTGTGGCTTAAAGGATTGGGAAATGGCCAAATAAACATGGGCCTTTGTCTAGGAATGTTTGGCCATGGTAAGGGGAAGCATGGGGTGCGCTAGGATTAAGGCTGAGGTGGCAGGTGTAATGACCATGGCCAGTTGGCTTAGTGACTTTTCTTAGTCACTTTCTAGTGTGTTTGGGTCAGTGTGGGAGGAGCCAGGCTTCGGGTGATTAGGGGAGGGTGCACATCTCTTCTGATCTGTGTAGCCTGCCCTGGCTGAAAACCTATAATAGGCATTCATCTAGTTTTATACAACTTTACCAAAGAAGACAGGATGGGGAAAGAACTCATTTTCACTTGTGTCTCCCAAATATACATCCAGTTAGAGTCCTGGAGTCATTTGTACTCTCTCTTGCCTACCTTGGTGCAATGGCAACCATGGTCCCCATTCCTCTCAGACATGACAACCTAATGCTTGGTTAATCACCAACAAACAATGGTCCAGTTTCGTCCTCTTGAAGTGCAAGGTGGATTTTATCCTGGTCAGCTTTCAGGGATCAGATCTGCGGGGTGGTGTTCAGGAAGGGTGCCATATAAATAGTATTGTGATAGCTATGACAGTCCATTTATTGGTGATGTTGAATGATAGATGGCAGAGTGGAAAATTATTCTTTGTGATTCATCAAACCCATCTTTTCTTCCTTTAGTCCTTCAGTTTGTCATCCATCCATCTGTCTATCCATCCACCCATCCACCCATCCATTTACTCATCTAGTACTTACTGTTACTTGAGTAGACAGTATCTGTAAAGCCAGTAGAAATAGTAACTGTAGGTCTTGTCTTCAGAGACCTTAACAGGTGCAATAGAAGTTAAGAAAAATATAGATGATATGATGAAAAGGGCAAGATTTATTTTTTTGGTGGGGGAAGGGATTAGCATTTGAATCCAGATTTTGTTGAGGATCCCAGAGGACACCCCTCCCCACAACTTGTGAGGCCTGAGCTTTCCAGCCATAGAAGTTAATACCAAGGGACTAGAAGAGGCCATTCTCCATGAGGAATTGCAGGCACCTCCTCCTCTGAGGAGGAACAGGAGGAGGTAGGGGCACCTGCTTACAGTGCAGGTCATAAACAAGTCAGGGAGATTGGGACGCGCTTGTGCAGCGCTCAGACGTGCTTTCATGGTGGATGTGGACCAGAGGAGGCTTTCTGAACTTCACTACAGTCTGCCTAGATATGCAATGGGGTCTTTCAGTTTTTGAGTTCCATTTGGGCTCCGAGTTGGAGCAGTCTCCATGAGGGCTGGCAGCTGACTCCAGAAAGCCAGGCACATGTAGCTTCAGTCACCTCTGCTCATGGCGCCTCCCAAACTTCTCCCTTTCCTCTTTCCATGTGCCATGCTTCTGTGGCCTTAGTCATCCCTTAAGACTGATGTTCCAGCCTCACCGCTCTAGAAATATGGGAGCTTGGAGATGGGGGTTCAGCCTCCATGGCCTCTTCTATCTTTGGAATCTGTCCCTTGACTATAAATAAGGCTGTTGCCTAGTGCCAGTATTGATGGCATTTGCAGCTGTCCTCTGGGAGACGGACTCAGACGAATAACCCATTTTCAAGAGGACATGGCCATTAGGCGACAGCTATTTATGGTTCCTATTGACCAGAGCCAAACCTGAATTGTCACTGGCATTAAAGTTTCATGTGCTGGGAGCCTCCTTGTCGTATCTGGCTGTCTCTTTCCATTTATTTGAATTATCTACCATGTTTATCTCAGTTCCTCTCTAGATTTGGGTGGCTGTGTAGTCCAGCTGCTTGGATTTCACTTAGCGTACCTCTAGTCCTCTGACAGCCCTCTGAGCCAGGATAGGCACCTCAACAGGGGAACACTGAGGGTCAAAAGGTTAACCCCTTTGCCCAGAATCACCCATTTAAGTGACAGAAGCAAAAGTCAGCCTGAGTTCTGCCGGGAATCAAAGCCTGGGTAATTTCCGTGAAACCACGCGTGTCTGATGTCCGGACCTGGAATGTCACTTCAGAGGTTTTTATTTATTTATTCTGTCTCATGACAGGTTAGTTAGTCACTTGGCACTAATTCATTGATGGAACACGCAATTTTATCAGCTCGTCCATGCCGAATCTGTATTAGGAGCCACATTGCTCCATCTTAAGAATTTCCTTTTCGTACTTTTAAATAAATCAATAATAATATTTTATTAGAGTAATTAAACAATAAATATTTAATCAAACAGGTTAAATAATAAAATTATACAATGAATAAATTTCTGGGTCACATTCTTTGTGGCCATAGGACCTAGTGCTTTTGGGAGACAACTGAGTCCTTCCAGGGGACTTTTCAACTATAAAATACTCTTCTGGGTGACACATTGCATCATGAGTCATCATGGTTTTCAGTGGCCTGGACGTTGACAGTCTCAGCAGGAAATAGTCCTGCGCCAGTCACCTCCTCTGTCATCCTGTCCCTTTCATCTCTAGTAGCTGCACTTCTTCAACTTAAAATGTGCAACATGATCAGGCTAGAGAGAGGCCCTCTTCCTCTCCCCTTCATGTTACCTTTGAGAAGGAAGAAAGTTTGTGGTTGAGAACACAGTGTAAGATCTGCCTTGTTTCTTCTTTACTCTTGGACCTCAGGTACATCGTCACATCTCTGAATTTCAATTCTCCTAATTGTATTCTATTCTATTCTATTCTATCTATCTATCTATCTATCTATCTATCTATCTATCTATCTATCTATCTATCATCTATTTATTTATTGGTTTTTCAAGATCACATAACCAGATGTGGTAGAGCTCATCTGTAATCCAGCACTCTGTAAATAGAGACAAGAGAATCACTTGGATATATATTAAATCAGAGAGAGAGAGAGAGAGAACACACCAAAGTTGGGGCTATAGCTCAGTTGGTAATAGCACCACATAAAAAGTTGTCTCACTTCTAATTCTAGAGCTGGGGAGGTGGGGACTGTAGGATCTCTAGGGCAAATGGCTTGGGTACCATTGAAGTGAGCTTCTTTTGTTTCTTTAGAGATAATTAGCCAATATCTTTATACAGAACGGGATTTCCAACTAACATTGCCCCCCCCCCCATCAGCATCCTCTAAGAAACTTTAGAAAGAAAAAGCAGCCATCCAAACTCTCCTATTTATCTCATGCTTCCAGCTTGAGTCCAGACATCTGATTTCAAGGAGGAGAATGGAGACCAGAAAGTCCCAAGGGAAGTGTGGGGATAACGGCCCACAGGCCCATAGACCATGCCTGCTGGGATGAAGACTCCAGCAGTCAGATGGTTTTTCTTCCCATTCGCAGATAATCCATTGGCTAGAACTGGGGTCAGAACCTCTAGAGAGGAAGTGGGAGCTGTGAGCCCTCTCCCTCTGTCCCCAAGGACGCTACAGAGAGGGAAAGGTGTGTCCTTGGGTTCTGCTCACTAGAGCTGGTTTTCTGCTCTGCTGGAAGCCAGCTCATACTCCTGATGTATCCAGGTCACACTCTCTCCAAGGACACATTTCCCCCAACCCCATCCCACTGTAAGGGTGTTGGCCAGTTGCATCCTACCAGAGGATCCTGGTAGTACTCCTGAAACCACCAACCATGCCAATGTCCCTCCAGATGCTCAGCACAGGAGTCAGCCCCCAGCACACAGCATCTCTGAATACAGGGACATTCCCCGTCAGCAGTCGGTGACCCTTAGTTTGAGTGGGTGGGGAGAGTATGTGAGAGCAACCCAGTGTTCTGAGCGATAAGGCACTTTCCACACACCTATCTCTTTCCATGCCTGTCTTCCCTCTATGAGGACAGGAAAAAGTGGTAGAATTCTCCCTTTTATGTTTCTGGAATGCTGAAGTTTGCCCTTTTTTTCCCCACACTTTGGTCACTGATACAAGTTGTACAGCTACCTCAAGTTTAAGCCAACCGTCATACACACCCATTCTGCAATGCTGAGTTTCATTCATAGTGACTGATGGCCGCAGAGCCAGACAATATGGCATAGAAAAGTTAATATGGCAGTTGGCAAATGCATTGGGGCTTAGTGGGTGGCATCTAGGAAGTGTTGCACAGTACCCGCCATGCCGTTCTGCTAAACGTCTAGCCATCTTAGCTACCCTTGCTCACTGGTGGACAGCCAGCTGAAGATGTCACCATCCCATGTGTCACCCTCCTCTGACTGAGCCACCAGGGAGACGGTCTCATTGAGACTAGAACAAAAGCGGAAGAGTAGGGCTAACTGAGTTAAGCAACTTACCGGGCAGTGGCAAGTGCAGTTCAGTTTGCATGCGTGAAGCAGATGGCCCACAGGAGATGATTTCATTAGTTTTATCATGTCAGGGGAAATTAATTTGCCACTTTATTATCCGTTCTTTTGTTTATAAAAAAGGAAAAGAGATGTGATTTTGTTATCTTTGGCAAAAGCAATTTGTAGAAAGGGTCCCCCACCTTAATGGAAAACAAAGATATGGCAGGAACTTAAAAAAATACAATTGTCTTCTAGTTGCTGCTAAAAATCTACATAGCTCAGAGAATAGAGTACTGTCACCTATTGCTGATAAAATTGGCTTCTGTTTCCTGCTTCCAGCCATGTAAGGGAGATATATACATATGTATATATAAGCTATATAGAGGGCATATGTACATATAAAGGATATATATGTATGTAAATGTAAAATCTATAAAGGTTATATGTACGTATGTATTTATCCTTTATATGGTTGGAAGAGGGGAAGATTTTGAATAAGGGGAATCTTGAAAATCTTGAGACAATGGGTTGTTGCAAAGTTCACTCGTTTCGGTGATGTTTTTGCAGCACAAACATTCTTAAGTCCTGGTGTCTGGCCACTCACATTTTTCATTCCAATGTCTCACATCAAGTTACGACCTGATAAATGTGAAGGAGCTCCAGGCATCTTGAGTCCTGTCTTCTAAAGGTGAGAAAGATCCAAATGCAGATTCTAGACCTAAGAACAAATAAGATCTTTTGAATTTCAGGCTCAGGGTTGTTAACTGGGAGAGTCCCCATACTTAATTCTTTGGGCACAAATAGTTCTTTCATGGCCCTTTTGAATGGATCAAAGTAAAACCTGGACTTCTGAATGGCTTCCTTTTTGTTAGTTCCTTTTATCTTACTGAACAGTTACTAATGAGCATTCTGGGAAATTCACCCCTGTGGGTGGGGCCTCTAGAACATAATGACCAGGGGCTGTAAACGGGTATACATAGGCTCATGCACATTGTGTGTTTGTGTGTATACTAACACGAGCATGTTCTGGGACCCTGTGATCTTAAATCAAACACTCAGCAAGCACCCTGCTGGAAATAGCTAACTCCCTTTGCTATTCTTGCCCATGGAGAATTAGGTTTCAAACATGACTGCCCATCATAGTCAATATGGAACTTTGAAGATCTTTGCCCCCTTAAATAACATTTGTTGTTGTTTTGTTTGTTTGAGACAGAGTCTTGCTGTATAGCTCAGATCTCAACCCACAGTTCTTAGCCTCTGGAGTTCTGGGATTACAGGCATGCATGGCATGCCTGGCTACAATTTAGTTTATGAATAGATGTAGCTTTTTTGTTGCTATTATATTTTGCTGTTGTTGTTTTGAGACATAGTATTGCTATGTAACCTTGACTGTCTGGGATTCACTTTGCAAACCAGACCAGGCTTTGAATTTGTGTCAGTCCTCTTGCTTCAGCCTCTTTTGAATGCTGAAACTTAAGGCATAGACAGCCATGGAGAGCTAAATTAACTTTTAATTCGAGAATAGATTTTTGGCTGTTGGACCTGAGTTTGGTTCCAAGTATCAGTATCAGGTGGCCCACAAACACCTGTATCTTCAGCTTTATAGCATAGAACACTCTTTTTTGGCCTTCATGGGCACCTATACTCACCCCCACCACACACACACACACACACACACACACACACACACACCACCGCCCTCCACCACACACAGTTAAAAATAAAATGAATTCAAAATAATATATTTTTATAGAAAGGTTATAAATATGGAATATAAGAGAGAACATTGTTGTAGACCTTACAAATTTTAATAATGCAATACACTTGCTATCACTAATAACTGACATCAACTTTTTTCATATTTTCTTGGTTCTTGTTCAATGTCCTTTGTCTATGGGGGGGGGGTCTCTCCTGGGGACTATGCTGCATTTAGTAGCTAGGTCTTCTTAGGCTCCTTTGGGCTTTGGCAGTTTCTCTCTCTCTCTCTCTCTCTCTCTCTCTCTCTCTCTCTCTTTCTTTCTTTCTTTCTTTCTTTCTTAAAGGTTGGTTGGTTGGTTGGTTTTATGTATATGAGTACACTGTTGCCCTCTTCAGACGCACCAGAAGAGGGCATTGGATCCCATTACAGATGGTTGTGAGTCACCATGTAGTTGCTGGGAATTGAACTCAGGACCTCTGGAAGAGCAGTTGGTGCTCTTAACCACTGAGCCATCTCTTTAGCCCCAGGCTTTGGCAGTTTCTTATAATTTTGATCGTTTCCAAGAATATTATGCTGTTTTTAGCTTTTGTTTTTATTTTCTTGCTTTGTTTTGATTTTAGTTTTATTTGATTTTTAGATAAGGGTCTCTAATAGCCCAGGCTGGCTTTTTTCTACCTTTGGAGTGAATGCTGGGATTTGAGGCATTCACCACCAGGCATTGTGTAGCACAGTGGTACTCACCCTTCTTAATGCTGCAACCCTTTAATACAGATCCCCATGTTGTATTCAAACATAAATCCTTTTCGTTGCTACTTCAAAACTGTAATTTTGCTGCTGTTATTAATCATAATGTAAACATCTATGTTTTCTGGTGGTCATAGGCAACCCTTGTGACAGGGTCCTTAGACTCCCAAAGGGGCGGCAACCCACAGGTTGAGAGTCACTGCTATAGAGCATCATCTCCTGCCTCAGTTGCAAGCAATCAACTAGAATGTGCTAGGTTTTCTCATAGTTAGATGAGAATCATGGGTTTGGGAGAAGAAAACCTTAGTTTAATGGGCCTTTCCCCTCAAGGGGTAGGGTTCATTCTGTCATCCTGACTGGGTGCCTGTGCTGGCCTGGATCGCCTGGCTAGGTAGTGGTTACATATTTCCCATGGAAGGTTCTCTTTCTCTTTTTTTCAGTGTCCCTCTCTGTGCCTCCCACATTCATCCTTGGCAGAGAATGTTGCTGTCCGTTAATTTGGAATTCTTCTTGTCTGAGGTGTTTTCCTGTTCTCATTGGTTTGTGTACATATTTCAGTTATCAGTACGAGCCCTGGACTATTTGTTTCTTATTATAATTTATAATCTAATGCTGTCTTCTTCTACAAGGTATGCTGGGCTGGGCTGGCTCTGACTGTTATGAGCTTGCTCATCTGGCTTCTGGCCCCTTTGGCATGACATAACCCTTTGCGGTGTTCTGAGGTGGAGATACAGTGTTGCCTTTGGGAATTGGAACAAACTTCAGCCTTTCATGAAGATAGCTTGTCCCAGTGCATGAAATCTATTTCTGCAAGGAGTTCTGGTTCCTTCCCTTAGATCATGGTGTTGGAAACCAAAGTCTGCTAGGATAGATACACAGTACTCCTGAGATATCGCTGTGTTTAAATGCTTTGAGGTGACAGACAAGAAAGTGTGTATCTGTGTGTGTGCGTGTTTGTGTGCCTACTTCCCTGTGTAAAGGCATATGTCTGTATTAAATAAACATTAATTTATACTGTATAGCTCTTCCTAACAAGCTCTGCTATAGTTTAGTTTAGAAACTCATTTTATAGTCTTTATAGTATCCAACTCTAATCCATTACCTCACAGGTCTTACCAACTTCTTCCTCTGTGTGCTGCCAGCCTTCCACCTCCATGATGGTAGCCCCCCCCCCGGCTTATCAGTACCCCCAAATGTGTTTGACCTCCTAGTTTAATATCTGTCAGTCCCTCAAAACGAGCCCCATGTCACTTTTGTATGTCATTCTCTCCCCAGTGGAGGTGCACATAAACATCTAATAAGCAAATAAATAAATAAATAAATAAATAAATAAATAAATAAATAAATATTTGTTGCATGAATGGCACAGCAATAGAGAGAAAGAGAAGAAAATACATGATTTTTCTAATCCTGCCATCCCCATCCCCCTCCCCCCACATACCCCTCCCCCTTTTTTTTTCAATTGCTTGCAAAATGTCAATCATCCTGACACTTTGAATCAAGTCTGGCTAGGCGTAGAACCCCTGTCCTTTGTGCTTTAGTGGCCCTTCTGTAGGAAGCTTCTCTCTTGCTATTCTTTGCCATGAGATGGAGCCTTGTGGGTGGCTCTGGCGGAGGCCAGGGGACAGAAATGGCAGCACCCAGTTAAAGTGTCACTGAGACCCCATCAGGAAATTGGCTCCAATTTGGTCTGGGGAGGGGAATTGTTTCCTCTGCCTTTTGTGATCACAATGATGGCGAGGCTGATTTACAAGTCACTGGGCTGAGGCAGGGAAGATGGCTTCCCTGAGTGGAAAAGATTAATTAAATGATTATCCCAGCTGCCACACACTAATGCCTTTCTCACTGGGTTTCAGGACTAGGAAGCAGAAGGCCACCACATTTAGCCTTTTACAGGGAATCTAATTGACAACTTTGAGATGCCAAGTTTTATTAGATTTGGGAAGAGTCAGTGTCAGCGGCTGGCAGCCTCTGATACCCAAGAAAGCTCTCCTCTGGCCACCTGGAATTCTGAGTGACATCATTCCCGCTTTCTTTCTTGATGTCCATGCTGAAGATCTATGACTATCATATTTTCATGATTTTTATCTTTTAGTGACTTTAATCTGGGCTCTTGAGGACTGGGGCTTACAGCCTGGCAGACAGGCAGGAAAATGCACTGAATTCCGAGTATGTGCTGGGTCCTGGGCTAGTGGCCAGGGATTGCCGAGGGGTGTGTGTGTGTGTGTGTGTGTGTGTGTGTGTGTGTAATTCTCCATCTAGAATGCTCTTCTCACAGTTTAGCCCTTCCCAAGCAGTAGTGCATAAGAACCACCTGTCTGTATCCAGGCTATGGGGCACTTCCCCATTACTCCAACCCAACTCCCCACTCTGGAGTTCCTGTTTCAACAGCCCTGGGATGAGGCCTGAAATCTGCATTTCTAACAAGTCACCAAAGCCACACTGCTCTGCTGGCTCCAAGAAAAAAAATCACTGCCCAGTCTTGGCATGGTTCCTTCCTGTCAATTGAATGTCACCTCTGAAATGTCACCTCCCTGGAGAGAAGTTGTTCTCCACCCCACCCCCCTCCTACTTTAATTTTTAATTTATGTGCCTGGGTGTTTTACCTGCATGTATGTCTGTTGTATCACTTGAGTGCCTGCTACCTAGAAGAAGGCATCAGATCCCCTGGGGCTGGAGTTACAAGCAGTCATGAGCCGCTCTGTGGGTTCTGGGAATGAAACCTGGATCCACTGGAAGAACAAGTGCTCTTAACCACTGAGCCAACTCATTCCTTTGTTTGTGTGTGTGTGTGTGTGTGTGTGTGTGTGTACACCTGCACGTGTTTACATGTACTGTGTGAATACAGGTACCTGCAGAGCCAGCCAGAGGGCAGTTGTGAGCCACCTGGAAACTAGTGTTATAGGCAATTGTGAGCTGCCTGGTACACCAGTAACAGCCCAGGAAAGCACTTTCTTAATCATGCCCACCTTCTCACACAAAGAGTACCTGAGTATCTGCAGCAGGGGCCTAAAGACACCCTGGAGAATAACAAGGAGGGCTAAGGCAGGCAAAGACTGCATTGTGCCCTATGGAGGATGGCCATGGCCTCCATGCCTGTCTTAAACACCTTGTGTTTTGTCTACAAGATATTTGTTTGGAGGTCACAAGAGGCCACTCTAGATTGTGTGGTTTTCCCATTTCTTGACTACATTGAAACAAGGCCATTTCAAGCAGGCCAGCACAGACTAGATCGCTAAGCCGCCATGCCTCTGTCTGGAAGTTTGGCAGGATGTAAGAGCTTAAAAGATCGGTTTCTGCTGACTCTTTTCCTAAAGCCTGTTTTCTTCCATTGCTTAACACCTGGGGCCAGCATCCGGCCGGAGGCCCCTGTAGCTTCGGGGCAGAGGCCCCTGTAGCTTCGGGGCAGAGGTCCCCGTAGCTTTGTCAAGATCCCTGGGAAAGCTAAGCCCAGGTGAACTCCGTTTCTTTGCAGGACTCAAGCGTGTAGACGCTCCTCCCTGTGGACTGTGAGAAGCAATGTAATGTAAGGGCAGGAAACAGGGTGTGAGGCAAAAGATGAGAAGCACGGAGGCACCCGGTGAGTTGGGAGGGTTTGGAAACCGTGTAGAAGCTGGAAGCCTGCAGGCTTCGGTGAAGTTTGCTCAGCCCGAACATCCACTGTAGTCTCTGCCAAGCACTGGATAAGGGAGGGGGCGGCTCCCCAGGTTTGTTTGCTTGGGGCAGCCAAAGAAACCGTGATGTATTTCCCCTGAATGTGTCATGAAAATGTAAGCACAGAGAGCTGGATTATTTTAGAGGGTTAAGAGAATCTGGTGGGGGTGACGGAGGTGCAGGAATCACAGCACCAAGAAGCCAGGGCAGGGGGCCAGGAGGCCGCCCCAAGGGTTGGGGTAACGTAAGCTGCGGCTGTTCAGGAGGTGGCCCGTGTAAGGAAATCTGACCACAGCTAAAATTAACCTCGGAGGCTTCACACGCCTCCACACTGCTTTGAACTAAACACCCCCTAGAGAGGGCACCGGCTGCTTGACCGCTGAGGATCACACTACTGCCTGCCAGCAGGGGTCCAGTTATGCCAATAAGTATCAACGTATGGGTCCCTGCTCGGGACCAAAGTCGTGATTCCTGTGACCATTATAAAGTGGTGAGCAAGTGAGGGGCATTGGCAGGGGTGTCTGGGGAGAGCTTGTTTGAATTGGGCTTTTGTTGAGAGGACGGTTCGGATTTATTGTCTGCGCTGGGTAAGGCTTTGAGTTCTCTGAGAGATGGCTCTTCACCACCCCCCTCAACCCCCACCCCCGTTGTTTTCTGTGTCAAGTGTCCTGGCGCAGGAAGGCTCGATGGTATGTATGTCTTTAGAGCAGATGGAGAAGGGTATGTCTGGAAGTTATTGGTGGCCTGAGAAGATACAGTTGCACAAATTCAGAGGAAGCCAGAGGCCAGATGTGCAGGGTCACTATGGCAACAGGTGTGGCCATTTCCATCTGGCTTCCCAGTGGGGCCTCAGCAGGTGCAATGGGGAGAAAGATGGGCTGTGTCAAGGCTTGGAGGTGTAGAGGGGTAGTCTAGAGGGCTTCAAAGTTTGGGGACTTGAAAGATTTGAGAGGGGAGCTAGAAGGAGTTCCTACCTGTTAAGACCCTGGCAACTCTGGCATATATATTTTCTTCTATCTCTCTCTCTCTCTTGGAGACACAGAATTTTTTTGTGTAGCCCTGGCTGTCCTAGCTTGGCCTGAACTCAGAGATCCACCTGGCTCTGCCTCTCAGTGCTGGGATTCAAGGCATGGACCACCACACCCAGCCAGCTGTGACATGGCATTTTTAGGAAGGGTATTACAGCCTTCCCTGCCCCCGGCCAGGACAACCCAGCTTCCCATGTGTGGAGAATCCACATGGGAGCTTGTGTTCACTGCAAAGAGGCAAGATGCACTTTTCTTCTTTAGTATCTCCTTAGCATTCAGATGATTCATGTCACACACAGCTGATGGCAGTATTGGGCACTGGTATCATGCCAGTGCGATCTAACAATCAGAGTGGTCATTTTGTTAGGGTCTAAGAGAGTGGCAAGAAGCTATAGCCTCATGAGTGGGAGCTCCCCGTTAGCTTATTCTTCTCAAGCTCCCCCGGCCCCTCCCCATCAAGCCCCCTCCCCATCAAGCTGCTAGCCCAACTTCTGAGACAACATTAGCCTCCCAAGGTGGCAAGCCTTCTTTGGAGAAGAGTGGTGTTCCTTTGTGCTTAGTTGAATGCTGTATATAACTGACCTTAAAACGGTCAAATGTGTAAGCCCTACAGCCTTTGCCTTGTGAGCAGACACTGTGTTGCAGGAATATGAATGATGTGAGGGAAAGCCCCCCTCATAAAGATGGTTTGACAAGGGTTTGGGACCACCCAGCTGTCCTGAGGCCTCTGAATCTTCTCAGAGGAAAAACTCTACAAAGTCAGTATTTCTTTCTGCTTGTGTGTGTTTGGGGACTTGAACTCACATCCCCAGACTTGCACCACAAGTGCCTTCACTGGCAGAGGCATCTTGCCAACCCCTTTGCCTTTTCTTGTTGCTTTCATCCTCCAGATGTGCTGGCTCGTCACAGCAACAAGGTTGCCAGGGAACTGGGCATCCGTCTCTTTGACTTTAGATGTCTAACCCTATGTAGGCGCAGCAGTAAACAGCATCATCTTGGGGATAGGTTTCTAAACTCCTGAGCTCCAGATTCACTGCCCTGTTGAATGGATGTCTTTTGAGGTAGAGTGTTAAAAATAGGATTCACCAGAAGGAGGCTATTAATGTGTTTTGAGCCTTGACAAACACAACCAGTATGCCTGGATGGGGATTTCCATTCCCTGTTTAACCTCGATAGGCACAAGAGCCAATTCTCTCTCTTTCTTAGGAACTGTATACTTACATAAATTTCTTCTAGAAAGTTCTCTCCATCTTGGCTATCAGAATGAACCAGGCTGTCTTCTCTAACTCCTTTGTGATGTGATGGTGTATGGAGCAAACTTGGAGACTCAGTGTGTGGTGCTGATGCTGATCCATATCCAGCTGGGCACCAGTGGCCTTATCTATGTGATGAGACACACACAGGCTCCCACCCTGTCTTCCAACATGGCGAGGGTTGAGTCGTGTGAGTCCAGTAGCTGGGAGGCAGACACAGCTTTGCTGGGAGGATACCATTATTCCTCCTAAGATGACTCTATCAGGGCTCCATTTCCAGGACTCTAGAATACATAGTATGCTTGTGCAAATTGTCCTTTTGTATCCAGGGCCACACTGTCTACTGGGTAGGGGACAGCCCTTTTCTCTCAGTAGTCTTCCTGGTAAAAGCCTATTGTAAAAACATAAAACATAGCAACCTCCATAGGCCTGGCAGTTCTGACCCCTGGGATGGAGAAGAACCCAGGGCACAAGGCACAGCAGTCACTTGGTTGCTTCCAGGGAAGCCAAATCTCTAGAATTGCTGAGAGGGGAGTGAAGCTCTCATAAGGGGAAGGAGAGTGAAATGTGTTTCTAGGGTAGGGCAGTGGCAGCCACTGCTGGGGACGGCCTGCAGTCCTGTGTTTTTAAAGTTACTTTAAAACACGACTTTCGGGCTGGTGAGATGGCTCAGTGGGTAAGAGCACCCGACTGCTCTTCCGAAGGTCCAGAGTTCAAATCCCAGCAACCACATGGTGGCTCACAACCATCCGTAATGAGATCTGAAACCCTCTTCTGGTGTGTCTGAAGACAGCTACAGTGTACTTACATATAATAATAAATAAATAAATAAAATGATTAAAAAAAAAACACGACTTTCCCACCCACAGCACAGAAGTGCGTCTGTCAGGCAAGTCCTGGTTCTCTTTGACAAGTGACATGGGGTGCTCTGACCCCTTAGGACAGTGTCAGACCTTCTGGAGTCTGGCAGTGCTTTCCTGAGCAGGCCTCCCGGTTCTTCATTAAATGCCTGCCAGGGGCCACTCTTAAGATGTAGACTTCCAGTGCTGCCTGTGCCTGTGTTTCAGAGAAGCGGAGGAAGACTTAGAAAAGTTTGTGTGACTTACCAGGTCTGGGTGTAAGAAGGGGGTGAAGCCAGGACCTGTCTCCAGGTCTCATGTCACACTCCAGGTGTAGAATTCCCTGTGTGTCACTCACACACATTTGTGAATTTCAGAATACAACGCCCACTCATCTAGCCAAATGCTTTGGGGTTGAAATATCTGTACCTGATCATCTCAGAAGTCAGTGTCTCATGACTTGCTATTAATGGCTGATGCATCCCTTGAGTAAAAGGATATGAATGTGTGCATATCGCCATATACAGAAATAATGCATATGCATGCATATTATAGTCCTGGGCTCTAAGCCATCTACCTCCCACATTTTTTCTGGGTGAAGCTGTGGAAAGACCCCACTGTCTTGCCTTTGCCCTGTGCCTGGGGGTGGGGAGGCTCTCTGGACTTGCTTTACCTGGGGCAATCGGGGAGCATCATTGTTTCCTTACTCAGTTTTTTTTTTTTTAATTGCATGCGAAACACTGTTTGGACTGGCTACTGGAAATTGTAGTCAGCCCTGGGCACCTTATTTGTGTCTGTGTGACCCTTAAAAAAAGTTACAGGTCTGGAGAGATGACTCAGCAGATAAGAGTATTGGTTGCTCTTCCAGAGGACTTGGGCTTGACTCCCCGGCACCCACATGGCTCCTGTAATTCCAGTTCCAGGGGATCTGATGACCCCTCATGACCGCCACAGGCACACAGCATACCATACACACGTCACAAACACACATCCAAACAAAAATGTCCATACACATAGATAATTTAAAAATAATAATAATAATAAAAAAAGTTAAACTACAGCAACAACCCCCCTCTTTTACAAGACAAAACCCACACCTGGCAGGCCTACCAGATCGATTGCATAGAAGCATCCACCCTCCTGATGCTTAAGCCCGGATGGATTGAGGTGGAAATGTAAATGCTAGTTGAGAAGAGTGACTCATTCCCAGAACTGAGATCTCTGTGCCTCTTCGGACCTCTCAGCCCTGATGGAAAGGAACAAGAAGAGTCAGGTGAGTTTTGTTCACCCAAGACAGGCTGGGAAAGAGCCAAGGCCAAAGGAGGGGATGAAGAGCGCAGAGCCAGCCAGTTGGCATGCCTCTGTGTGTGGCAGTCGGTGCAGAAGAGAGAGCAAAGAGGTCCAGTGCCGAGATCGAAACTTAGACTCTCTCATCAGCCAGGAGAGATTTCTCCCTCTACCAGGCACAGTGTGCTTGCATGGGCTCTTGCAAGCCCACCGTGCACCCTGTGAGCCATGGAAGCAAACCTGAACTGGGAATAACCCAACTACAGCTTTGATTTGCTCGTTCCTGTCCCTTCACACACCGGGAAGCAAAACTTGGCATCTCTTTTATTATTCCTGAATCCTCTGCTTGCCCTAGAAAGCCCAGGGAAGATACACGGATTTTGTGGGAAATTTTCCAGGAGAGAATAGATTGGACAGGACTTGACTAGTGGGGTACCATCCGTTAGGCCCTGTGCACACAGCTCCCCCATTCTGCTGGCAGGTCCCAAGTCATCCCACCTGCCTCCCTGAATTCTCATGCAAAACATTTTCTTGTAGTCTCTGTGCCCTCACATTTGCATGTCCATGCCCTCCGTCTACAAAACAAAACTCTCTCTTGGAGTGGGAGGGGGAAAAACAATAACTCATCCTTCTTTTCCCGGTCCCACAGGCGTTTACTCCCTGATGGTCCACACTTTTTGAGATAAACACCTGGCTGGCAGTGCTAGCTCGGCTCCCTTGGGATGAATCCCCACGCTCAGCCAAGAGAGCAGCAACTGCTTCTTATCCCGGGAGCATCAGAAACAGAAAGCTGTAGTGAAGTAATTGGGACTGAGTATTCGTTACTGCTTTTTTAAAAATGCAATTTAATTGAAGGTGTTCGAGATTTTTAGCATAATCTCTAAATTAGCCGGTTCCCAAAGTATTCCGAAAAGTTTTTACAGCCACTTTTCTCTCTCACTGCTCTGGCTTACTGTGGTGGGTTTGTTTCGTGTTTGTTTGTTTGTTTATTTGTTTTTAACTGTGCATTCGACATCTCTGAATCCGGTGCGTCCTACAAGCATAAGAGGTGCCTCTCAGCAAAGCGTGTCTTACAGGTGCCTGTTCTGTGACTGGCTTAAGATACATCTTCAGCCATAAAATACCTTGTTTTCATGGGCTTTGAGGTTTAGCAAGTAAAGGGGAAAAAGTCATCTGTCTCACCCAGTCAACCAAATTGTCATTCCGTTGATGTCTTTCTCCTGCGCTCTGATACAGCTGTGTATTCCCCCAGAGTCCCTGTGCACCCCCTGATGTGAGCAGGGTTAGACTACTAAGGAGTATGCATTTGCAGGAGTGGAGTGGGGGTGGGGAGGGAGAGGGAGAGGGCAGGGGTAGAGGGCCCTGGACCAGGCTTGTTTACAGGATATGCTGGGATCTTACAGAAAGAAGAGAAAAGCTGGCAGAATTTGTCTCTAAATTGTCTTCCCTGTGCCTGGGTGAGGAGGGTGTTCCAGCTGAGAACACCTGCTGAGGGACCTGCGTTAGGGACCGGTGTTTGGGGGCTGGAGGGTGGCAACTAAAAAGAGGAAATAGTAGTTAAAGGTCTTCTCTCTATGTGTGTGTTACGCACCTCACTGTAGATGAAGCTGCCCCAGCCATGTGTGATTAAGACTATTGACCCGGGCTGGTGAGATGGCTCAGTGGGTAAGAGCACCCGACTGCTCTTCCGAAGGTCAGGAGTTCAAATCCCAGCAACCACATGGTGGCTCACAACCATCTGTAACGAGATCTGACTCCCTCTTCTGGAGTGTCTGAGGACAGCTACAGTGTACTTACAATAAATAAATAAATAAATCTTTAAAAAAAAAAAAAAAAGACTATTGACCCACTATACAGATGGGGAAGCTAAGGCTCTTGGAGTTGTGATTCACCTAAGGCCACAAAACCTCAGTGTCTTCACAGTTCAAAAACAACAAACAAACAAACAAAAAGTTATAACTTAAAATGGAGGGATGGAGGGATGGCTCAGTGGTTAAGAGCACTTTCAGAAGACCCGGATCCAGTTTCCAGAATCCACATGGTGACTTATAACCATCCAATTCCAAGGAATCTAGTGCACTCTCACCGGGCACATAGACACATACAGACTTGCAGGTGAAGCATTCTTGCACATAAAATTAATTGATTGAAATTATTTTTTCAAACTAAGTAATGTGAATTGCAGCTTTCTGGGAAGGAACTGACCTGAGCTTACCCTTCAGAATTATTCCAAAACGGGGCCCAGACGCAAGAGAGCAGGCCTTCAGGTCCAAGGAGCAGCCTCACTGGGAAAGATGGCCGCCTTATAGAGCTTGGCAGGGGCCTTGGAGGAAGGAACAGATTCTTCAGTCCCTGGACCATCAGGAAAGACAACAGCATCGTGGCTATAGGCAACTGTAATGTGACCTTAAAGGAAGAAAGAGGCCTTTTCTTCAAATCCACAAAATAAAAGGGATTTTGCTGTTACAGGTTTTCTGTGTGTGTGTGTGTGTGTGTGTGTGTGTGTGTGTGTGTGTGTGTGTGTGTGTGTGTTTGAAGCAAACTAAGGTAGGAAGGGCTAAAAAAGAAAGAAAGAAAGAAAGAAAGAAAGAAAGAAAGAAAGAAAGAAAGAAAGAAAGAAAGAAAGAAAGAAAAGGAAAGGAAAGAAAAAAGGAAAGGAAAGGAAAGGAAAGGAAAGGAAAGGAAAGGAAAGGAAAGGAAAGGAAAGGAAAGGAAAGGAAAGAAAAAGGTAACGGAGCTCTCTCTCTCTCCACCTGCTCTCCTGATGAGAAAGTCCCTGAAGCCAGTTTGAGCTGACCCGGCTTGAGTCTACCACTATCTCCTATTGTTCTTCATATCTTCCTTTTGGGGTGTCATTGGTCAGTTCCTCTCAGAGCTAACCTATTGCCTAACAAGTCTGGGACAGAGAGAGAGAGGTTTGCGTGATGTCTGGGTTGTCACCACCCTTGGGTGAGGCTGCCTGCCCTTCCAGATGGGTCCACTGATATTTGTTGTTGAAAGGAGGGCTATGCTGTTTGTATCCTGCTGCCCTGCTTGCTGGGAGGACTTGATCCACCCGTCATCATGTCACAATGGTGGTTGAGAGAGAGTCAGCCTGTGGCTTTCAGAAGAGAGAGAAAACGCCCGGACAGTCTGTTTGGTGCTGACACTGGCTCTCTTGGAACCACTGGGCTGTGTCGTTCTGATCTGCATCCTAAGGTTGATGAGGGACTGAGTCTACCTTTGGGCTTCTTGAGCCACCCAGAGCTTTATTAGCCAGCGGCTGTGTGAGACCTGAGTGGGCGTGGTCTGTCAGAGTCCCTTTGCTTGCTTCATTCAGGTTTTATGCTGCTTACTTTTCTCAATCCTATGACAAACTTACTGAACAGAAAGGGGGTTCAGAGAGAAAAGCTGGTATTTGGGCTCACTTTTGAAGGTATTTGTATTTGACTGGGGCAGCAGCTGGAGGCAGCTGGATACATTGTATCCACAGTCGGGAAGCAGAGAGTAATGGATGCTGGTGCACTGCTCACATTCTCATTATTATTCAGTCCAGGACACCAGCCTGGTGGAGCCATGCTACCCATATTCAGAGTGGTCTTTCCGCTTCATCTAAACCCCTCTGAAAACTTTCAGAGACGCACCCAATGGTGTGTTTTCCTGGTGATTCCCAGCCCCTGTCAAGCTGATGAAGATGGTTTACCGCGGATGATGGATGTGGGCAGTTTATTTATTCCACAACAATTTAGTGAGCCCCTACTGTGTGCAGGAAGTGTTTTAGATGTTTGGAAAACTCTAGCCAACTAGGAAGGCTTTCCTGTTTACAGCTGTTGCAGCTGCTGCAATGGAGAAGGTTGGAGATGAGACCACAGTCATAATTCACCTGGCACACAGTAGGTCTTGTGTAGAGACACACGCCCCTCACACATTGGGGGCAGTGCTCCGATGAGAGGGGCTGTGCTCTGAATCCTGGACTGGGGTCCTGAGCACCGAGGGCTGTGGAAGGATGATGCTGGGCACTGCCTGTGGATTAACTGGGGACGGAGGAAGCAGGCACCTACCTGCTCATCCTTACGATGTGGCCTGTCCCTCCCAACACCTTCAGCAGCCTGGTATTTTTTTTCTCTCTCTCTTTCTTTCCAAAGGCAGGGTTTCAAAACTCCTGGAGTTGCTGTGCACACCCACCTGTAACTTGTTCGTGTTCCCCACATACAATGCCACCATTGTGTGGCTCTGTGGCAGTTCCCAGGCCCAACCCCAGCATTCTCTGTACAGGGTCCCAGGCCAGCCTGGCCTCACAGACTGGAAGAATGGGGAGGGGGTGGAGTGTGAGGTTTACCCCAGCCCAGCCCTGCAAAGGTGGCACGTGTTATATTGGCATATTTATTTTGGTTTTCCCAATACTGTTGTGAAATTATGTTTGCTTTATCCCTTGGCAACATGGGAAAGTGTCAGCGTCCCTGTGCAGGTAGGTCTGTCAGTACCCGTGACAAGTGTCCAGCCCCTTTCCCAGGGTCTGGTGGCACTGTGGTGGCTATTGTTCAACCAGCCCTTCTCACAGCCTCACGGTGACTTTTCCCACACTGCTGTGACACGTGACCCCCTGCAGCTCGTGGATTCAGTCTGAGCCCCTCACAAACAGTGCAATGCCCTTGGGGCTACCGCCAGTCCTGGCAAACGCTGCCCACTCTCTTCCAAACTGGGGAAACCTTTGACTTTTGTACGAGTAGTTTTTCACATCTGTGCAACCAGATACCAGACAAAAAGCAACTTGAAAGGAAGGTTTCCTTTGACGTGCGTTTTCATGGGAAGTTGTGCTGGTCAGGGTGTGGGTAGCTGGTCACCTCATACCCACAGCGGGGAGCCAGGGGAGATGGGTGCTGCACTCAGTCTGATTCCTCTGTTTCTCCTTTTTATTCAGTCTGAAACTCCAGTCCACAGGATGGTGTTGTGTGTTGCCCACATCCAGGGCGAGCCTTCCTAGATGATTCCAAATCAGTAGTATTGTGATCATAAAAAAATAAAGCACTGTTAAGATATATTCTAAAGGGGTGTGGAGGAAGGGGGTGCCTTGGCGGGACCCTGAGGGACCAGCGACATGACTATATAGCATAGAATAGAGTTTATGTAGGGCATGAGGAGGGGAGTTAAGAGGGTAGTAGAGACAGAAAAGGAATGAGTAGAGAAGTAGAGGCCAGCCATGACCATGTGGAGGGGGGGGGAGGGGGATGGGGAGAGAAGGGGAGCAAGGGGGCAAGAGGCAAGAGAGTAAGAGAGGCCACAGTGTGAGGAGGGGGCAAGCAGCCCCTTTTATAGTGGGCCAGGCCTACCTGGCTATTGCCAGGTAACTGTGGGGGTGGAGTCCAGACAGAATACCAACAAGTAGAGTTATCAGTAAAGTCAATAAACTATTACAAGTTCTTCCTTAGTATGTCAGTTTGAGAAAAGCGATACATCTTGCTCCAAGGCAAGATGAGAACAAAGGAATCCCTGGTTTCCCAAATGTCCTCGTGTTGTGTCACCTGCTCCCCTCCTGCTCATAGAGAGCACAGTCAGCCTATACCAGGAACCAGTACATGGTCTTATGACCTCACAGGAACCCAAATAGCGAGGCAACCCATTTTGCAGGTAAGGAAACTGAGGCTTAGTTAGTTTAACTACATTATGGAGGATCGCCTGGCCAGGAAGAGGTTGAGGCATGTTTGAAACCTCATGGCTTGACTCTGGAAGATGTGTTCAATTAGCATTGCATACAACAATCAGAGCAGCATCCTGAACAGGTGAGGTGTTCAGGAAGTGTTTGCTGAATGCTCTGAGGCATAGATGCACTAAACAGATTGCTTTCATACTCAGGTGAAGCCCAGCTTGCGGGAGGTGGGGGTGGGGTGTGTGTGGGGAGACTAAAGTTGATATCAACAAAGAGCCATGCCACTCCCGTGGCTCCCTCTGTGTTTGCATGCAAGTCCCTTTAGAAGTGAGGCGTACAGAGCAGTGGGTATACATGGGGCCCTCTATACCTACTGCCTTCTTCTGAGTCCAGAGATCCTTGTCCATGCTATGTGATGGCTCCATTCAAAGTGTACCCCAGGAGCAGAGGCTGTACCTGTGCTCAAGTGTGTGTGTGTGTGTGTGTGTGTGTGTGTGTGTGTGTGTGTGTTGGGGGGTGTTGGCTACAGAGAAGCCAATGACAATCTCATTGTTTCTGTGGCCCAGCTTTTTGGTGGGGGTCCCCTTGCTAAAGGAGCCAAGCCTTTCTCACTTGAAATCAGCACAAATGGTCACAGGGTCTCCCCATCTGTGTGTTTTCTTTGAGGACACGCCATGTCAAGAAATTAAACAGTAATTGCTCTTTTTTGAGATAGGCTACTATGTAGCCCAGGCTAGGCTCAAATTGTCTTCCTGCTTCTGCCTCCCCACTGCTGGGATGCTTCTACCTCCCAGGTTGCTATGGATACACGATGTTCAAAGACTGTAAGTCTTTTAAGCGGGTCCTAGGAACATCCTTGAGCACACCACAGTGGCCTTGTGTTCAGAGTGATGCCCCTGGGTTGCCAAGAAAAGGAAATTAGTGGCAGTTAAAAGCTGGCTGTGTTACAGTTCTCAATGAAATCTGTTTGGAAAGATTGCCAATTAAATAGCTAAAAATGTGAGGCTCTGAAGAGAGTGGCCTCTTTCTGACATTTTCTCTAAAACTCAATGTTTTAACTTGAATATTAAGAACAGCTTTGTATTTAATACGTTGTACCAGGAACTGACACTGCGTTAGCTGGTTACATATGTGATATCACCTTGTGTCTAAGGCACCTGTGTGTCATTGCACTGTGAGGGACACTGAGGTCCACAGGGGATGAGATCCATCAAGTGACACACAACTGGGAAGGCTAAACGTAGCTCAGCCTGATCCACGCGTACCCCAGAGGCTGCATGCATCACCTTTATGGGGCTAGAGTGATGAATTGCATGCCTAGGATGGGAGCGGAGAGAGGGTCAGTGCCCTCCAGGTGGGCACTGGGGTGCTCTGGGCAGAAGTGGACTCTAACAGACAATGGGGGAGGAGCAAAGCTTGTGTTCTGACTCTGCAACCCCACACAGAAGATTTCCCCTCTGTGCTGAGCCTCTCTCTCCGTTTGGCTGGTGATGCAGAACATGTAATCCTTATCCCAGGTTCCAAATGTGCATTTCTATTTTTCTTCAAGCTAGCGTCTATTGAGGATGCACTGACCTTGCTATAGTAAAATACAAACCAACAAAACAAAACAAAACAAAGTGAAAACACCCCATCTGCTGGTACAGTATCACTTTTGTAGCACTGGGTAATCAGAGCGAAGACATCTGACTGACTGCACAGTGCTCAGGCAAAGGAAAGATGTTATCTTGATGGCATGACCAAAGTCTTGGCTCAAAGACAGACAGTAGCATCCTTTACAGTGAACACGAGAAGCTATTGCTGATGCCAAATGACTGCTTTGCCACCAGTCTCCCTGTTCGTATTTCCTTTCAAGACACCTCTTACTCTAGCTTCCCCGGGAGTGGCTCTCTTGGTACCCTCCTTCTGCCTGAAGTCCCAGCCTGTGTTTCTGGCCTGCTTTCTATCCCTTCATTCTAGTTCTGCTGGTACGGTTTTTCCTGTGGTGTGATTCCTCATTACAGAACAGCCTCACTAACTGAGGGCTAGACTTGGAGACATTATTATCCGCCTTGATCAGCACAGTGCCAGCATCATCTGGTAATCAGATCCTTTATTCCCACCAATTGTCAAAAGTCTCCCCTTTGGCTTTCAACTCTAATGACAGAGACTGTTGTGGAGTGAGAGGCAAGCAAACTTGGCGCTCTGGAATCCTGCCAGGGTCTGTAATAAGTCACATTTACTGCCTGACCTTCCTTCCCCCCCCCCCTTTCCTCCTCCTATTGTCTTTGACAGCAGCTTCTCTAGAAACATTACCTGCATAGCAAAGAGGCTGTGGATACAGGGGAAAATCAGGGTTAGCGATGCCTGCTTGGGCACCAGTCTGAAACTGACCTGAGACCTTTTTGACTTGAACTGGTTTGAGGATTTGAAATCCAACTGGGGATTTTTGTTGTTGTTTTTTTCCCCCCACTAAAACTGTGTTGTTAAAAATTCATAGGTCCCCTCTTGGGGCAAAATGAGGATCATTATGTGTCTACAAAAAGCAGCAGTGGCCCCCAAGTCCCCATAATTTGGGGGAATGAGAGCCTTGGAGACATGCTTTTGGCTACCCAAAAAGTCTCTGGCTTTCACCCTACCTTGAGAATTTGTTGTAGAGTTGCTGAACCTAAGGAATAGATCTCCAGTGAATAGTCAGGGTCTCTACTGCCATGATGAAACACAATGAAGCAGTTTGGGGAGGAAAAGATTTATTTTGCTTATGCTTCCACATCACTGTTCACTGTTGAAGGAAGTTAGGGAAGGAATTCAAACAAGACAGAAACCTGGATGCAGGAACTGATGCAGAGGCCATGGAGGGCTGCTGTTTACTGGCTTGCTCCCCATTGCTTGCTCAGCCTGCTTTCTTATAGAACCCAGGACCAGCACCCCAGGATGGCCCCATCCACAATGGTCTGGGCCCTCCCACTTCCATCACTAACCAAGAAAAGGCTCTGGCAGGCTTGTCTGCCTACAGCCAGGTCCTATAGATGCGTTTTCTCAATTGAGGTTACCTCTTCTCAGATGACTCCAACTGTGTCAAGTGGACATAAAAAGTAGCCAGCCAGCCAGCATAGTGACCCTTGGAAAGTCTGTGTTAACTTGTGATTGACCGAAACATCACGGGAAGGATACAGGATTGAGTTTATGACTACATTTACCATGGCCTGTGGCCACTGAGTTTAAAACTAAACCTGAGTGGTTTTGTGTGGTTCACATCTTCCAAAGTCAAGAGCTGGAAGTGGGAGAGGAAGGGAAATTCCAAATTATCAGGGATCCATGCTAGATGGTCCTAACGATTATGCTTGAATGAGATAATTAATTTCCCTGCTCTATTAGTCAGGGTTCTCTGGAGAAACGCAACTGATAGAATGAATCTATCAGTCTATACATACATACATACATAGAATTTACAACGGCTGTCTCCCAATGGAAAGTAGAAGAATTCAACAGTCATTCAATCCACAAGGCTGGATGTCTCAGCCAGTCTTCAGTGTGCCAGTGAAGGAATGAATTTGCAGTGAAAGTGAGGGCAAGCAGACAAAGGGCGAGCCCTTCCTTCTTCCACATCCTTTGTATAGACTGCCGCCAGGAGCTGTGACTCAGATCGAAGGTGGATCTTTTCTCACTGCAGAAGATCCGGATTTAGGGTGGACTTCCCACTTCAAGAGATTCAATCAAGAAAAACCCCTCACAGGTGTACCCCGTCACTTGGGTTTTAGTTAATTCTAGATATAGTCAAGGTGGCAAGAATAACCATTATTTCCAGCCTCCCTTCCCCTCCCCTTACCCCCTTCTCTTTCTCTCTCTCTCTAAACAATTGTTTATTTTATGTATGGGAGTACACTGCAGCTGTCTTCAGACACTTCAGAAGAGGGTGTCAGATCCCAATATAGATGGTTGTGAGCCACCATGTGGTTGCTGGGAATTGAACTCAGGGCTTCTGGAAGAGCAATCAGTGCTCTTAACCGCTGAGCCATCTCTCCAGACCCACTCTCTCTTTTAAAAAACAAACAAACCACTTTTAAAAAAAATGTGGCTGCGTGGTTTTTTTGCCTGTCCATGTACCATTTACATACAGTGTCTACAGAGGCCAGAAGAGAGGGTTGGATTCCCTGGAACTGGAGTTAAGTAGCAGATGGTTCTAAGTCAGTATGTGGATGCTGGGAATTGAATGCCCCCCAACACTACCCCATCCTCTGGAAGAGCAGCCAATGCTCTTAATCTCTGAACCATTACTCTCGCCCCTGCCCCCGCCCCCGCCCCCGCCCCGCCCCCACCTTTCCTCTGGTATGAAGACTCATCAAGGACCCATATCCTTAGTTTTCATGGGTCATCAATCGCACTCTTTCTCATTCCACTCTCCACTCAGCTTGACCCAGCAGGCACATAATGGCCTCCTGCCCATGTGCCAGAAGCTGGGCCAGATCTGGTGGTTGCCCACATCTGGTAGTGGGAACTCGAGGGTTGGATCTGGAAACGAAGAGTAATTCTATGGAGGGCAGTCCCTGGAGTTGAGCCAGGGAGCCCCCGCGCGGGGCAAGCCGCAGCAGTGAAGAGACCGGAGAACTGATGAGTACTCCTGGGGTGGATGGCAGTGATGGCTGCTGAGTGCTTGCGTGGTGCAGGCGTGTCGTTGCACTTGCTCTTTGGAGCACAGACTGGCAAACTTTTCAAAAGAATCAGATTCAAATATTTGAGGTCTTATGGGCCAAAGATTTCTGTCACAACTGTTCAGCGTTGCTTTAGTGGCATGAAAAGTGGCCAGAGACCACAAAAGGATGTGGCTGTGTCCCACGAACTTTCCTAACAGAAACAGGTGCCCAGCTGGCATTAGTCCAGGCCACAGCTTGCCAGCACCACCTAATAATGTGTTTGATATTGTCCCCCTCTTATGGATGGTGAGGCTGAGTGTGGCGGCCTGAAAGAGAATGGCTCATGCTTGAATGCTTGGCCCCTAGTTAGGAAAACTAGGTTTGGGAAGGATTAAGAGATGTGGCCTTGGGGCTGGAGAGATGGCTCAGCGCTTAAAGAGCACTGACTGCTCTTCCAGAGGTCCTGAGTTCAATTCCCAGCAACTGCATGGTGGCTCACAACCATATGTAATGGTATCTGATGTCCTCTTCTGATATGTCTGAAGACAGCTACATATATCAGCTACATATATAAACATACACTGCCTCCCACTCTTTGAGGGTTGAGGTCATTCTGGGAAGAGTATATGCATGTATGTATGCATATATGTGTGCAGAGGTGTATATGCACACTTGGAAAGAAGGTGGCTTAATCCTGGCTTCCAGGTGGAATGTGTAAACAGCCTGCCTACTTTAAAGTATGATAGCTACCTAGGGAGGGACAAAGTGGGTCACTTATTAGAGTCCTGACCCGAGTTCTGCTTCTCACTCAGCTGAGTCCTTGGGCACATGGCTTTATATTTCTGTATGTTCCTGTGGTCCCTCCCACATGGCTGGTGAGATGCCTCTGGGTTTTGAGAGATTCCTATGGGCGCTGCCCTTGACTGGGAAGTGTGCAGGTCAGCTTTCCACCACTATGACAAAATACTTGAGAGAAATCAACGTAGAAGAAGGACTTATCTGGGGTCCAGCTCAAGGTTTCAGTTCTGGTAAATAAACAGAAGGAAGCCCAGAAAGGTTGGGCAACTTACTGCGTGGGTGATTTACCCAATGGTATTCAGATAACAAGGTGGAGCTAGCCTTGGGTCTTGATCTTTCTTTAAATTTGAATTATTTCAGCCTAACTAACTAGAGAAATGAGCCTATAGGATGTCATGGGGGGGGATGGATAACCTAACATATAGACTTTATTCAGAGAAACAGTGTTGAAGAATGTGTTGGGGAATCTAGAAAACTCAGTTTGGGCTCCCCTTATTGGCTCTGCAGCTTACTGTGGCATTGAATGCAGTATTTATCCTTCTACGCTTCTGTTTTCTCTGCTGACAAGTGACCACTGCAATGACGAGGATCAGATGAGTCCATATATTTAGCATGGTTAGGGGAGGCTTCAAGTGTAGCAGACCTTGCATTGCCCTGGCTGATGTTGGTTACACTCCAGTTCTGGGTTAGGAACCTGCCTTCAGCTGGGCATCTTGGTACACTCCTGCACTCCCAGCACTTGAGAGACAGAAGCAGGTGGGTCTCTGTGAGCTCAAGGCAATCTTGGCCTGCATAGTGAGTTCCATGACACCCAGGGCTATTTAGGGAAACCCTGTCTCAAAGATTTAAAAAAAAAAAAAAACTTGCCTTCAAATGCGTTGGCTGATTCAGTATCATCATAGCTAAGAAACATACATGCAGGTTTCATCTCACAGATAAGAAATATTCTGCCGGGCGTGGTGATGCACACCTTTAATCCCAGCACTCGGGAGGCAGAGGCAGGCAGATTTCTGAGTTCGAGGCCAGCCTGGTCTACAAAGTGAGTTCCAGAACAGCCAGGGCTATACAGAGAAACCCTGTCTCGAAAAACCAAGAAGAAAGAAAGGAAGGGAAGGGAAGGGAAGGGAGGGGAGGAGAGGGGAGGGAGGGGAGGGGAGGGGAGGGAGAGAAATATTCTCAGAAATATTCTCTGCTTAAATTTTAGTTTGCCCATCTTAACTGCCGCTATGGTATTTCGATCCCTTAGCCTTCTCTGAATTTATTGGACTGAATTATACGAATTGAAGATGAGCTGGGAATAGAGCTGAGCTGGTTAAGGGCTTGCCCGGCATGTATGAGATCCCAGAACCATGTAACACCCCGAATAGTGCTGCACACTTGCCATCTCACCACTGAGCTAGTGGAGGCAGGAGGACCAGAAGTTCAAGGTCATCCTTGGCTACATAGACGACAGTTCAAGTCCAGCCTTAGCTATGAAAGACCTAACTAACACACTCTCTCTCTCTCTCAGCTCTCTGGTCTTGGGTAGATTGCCAGTCTGGGGAGGAGTGGAACATGGATGTAAGATCTGGTACCCAGGCTGTTAAAGGGAAAGTTCCCATGGGCCTCTAGCATGTGTATGGGTCTTCACAATGGAAGTTGGAGGGCTTAGTGATCAGTAGAGGAAGAAGTGGCTTCTCTCACCTCTGAACCAGAGTGTGCAGTCTTATCACTTCTGGGGACGAAGGCCTCACTGCCCCCAGGGTTTAGCAGCCGGAGATACTGCCTATCCACAAAAGTTGTACCCCACAAAGAAAGATTCCTTCAGGCAAAGGATGGAGGAAAGAGGCCAAGGCCAGTTGAAATTATGCTCTGTGATCTTTGTGAATTCTGGGGCAGGCCCAACGGTGACTGGAAAAGGCTTGGTTTGGATGTAAAACCAATTGCTTCTGACCCATTGAAGGGGTGTCGTCCTTTCTTTTGAGTGCGACCATCCCCCACCTCACATTCCCATACAAGCTCAGAAATAGATATAGTCCTCCCTCTCTAAATCAACTGGGAAATGTTTTGGGAGGGGGTCTTTTCTGGGTTTTGGGTGAGTTTTCTCTGCTTTCCCACTTAGAAGGAAATAATCTTTTGCTCTAATGAGTCTGTGATTTAGAAGAGCAGATGTGCTGAGTTCCCCAAGGAATCTGCTCTCCCACGGATCACCCAGCTCCTGCCTGCTGGGCTGCTATGCACACTGATATATTTAAAGATGTAGAGCGCTCCCTGGGCACAGCAGCTACCCTCCTCTTCAGTGCTTGCCAGACAGTTGCCCTTAGAAAGCGTGGGTGGAGAGGCTCTTTGGAGCCTCCCCTAAGATTTCAGCCTTTCCCACTCCTATACCTTGTATGGGCCAGTTGTATATAATTCTGCCATGATTTTCCTGTGTGTCCCTGGACCAAGGGAGGTGCTAAAGTCTATAGTCTCTGGAAAGATCATTGAAGGAGAAAGGCCATCTTTGCGGCAAGTGGTCATCGTGCTGGGACGAGCCATTTCAGAGTTGTGGCAGCTTGGAGGTTACCAGTTCTCCCTAAGAAATAAATTCATCAGTTCCCCAAGTTAGACCTTGGTACAATCATCCGTTTGTAGCTGGTCCTTTATAAAGTTTAAAACATTTGTCTCTCTAGGGAAAGAGGTCCCACAACATGTATTAGAATTGGCTAGGTTTTATTTGTAGATTCTCTCTCTCTCTCTCTCTTTTTAGATTGATTGATTGATTTAATGTATATGAGTGCTGTATTTGCATGTATGCCTGCATGACAGAAGAGGGCGTCAGACCCCATTAGAGATGATTGTGAGCCACTAGGTGGTAGCTGAGAATTGAACTCAGAACCTCTGGAAGAGCAGCCATTGTTCTTAACCACTGAGCCATTTCACCGGCTCCCTATTTGTAGAATCTTGACAGTAAAAATGGTGGCTGGCTTTTAATTAACCTAGTTAAAATTTCAATGATGGCGAGGCCATAGTTAGCTCTACTTCCACGTGTGTGATAGCAGGACTCTGTGCTTCCCTCTTGGCTGCTTTACAAGGGAGCCAGGCTCTTGAGAACTCTGCCCACTCAATAGCCCTCTTTGCCTTAAATGGCCCATCCAAAGATGCCTATTGGGTGGCAAACTCCCCATACGTTTTCTCCATAAAGTGAAAAAGCTGTGACGGGCTAGGAGAGGCCTCACTTGTGTTCAGAGCTGCAGCGTCTCAAAGCCGTCTGGACAAACTATTAGTTCCTTGTCCCCTGGCCTATTCAGGTCTGTGCATGTTTTGACGCTCTTTTTAGCTTTTCTTTCACAGTTTTCTCAGTAGACTGGACCGTTGCAAGCTAGCTGAATGCCTAGCCAGCACAATGCACTGAATATTAATGGTTCTGGCAGCTCCCTTGCCAGTGCCTGCAGGAAAGTGACTGGGGTACCCAAGCATAGGTCCCAGCAGTTGCCTCTGACCCTGAAGTGGGCTCTGCCCAGATTCCTGAAGTTGCCTGTGTGCTTTCTTTGTAGATCTACACGGATTGGGCCAATCATTACCTCGCTAAATCCGGCCACAAACGCCTCATCAAGGACCTCCAGCAAGATGTGACCGATGGCGTGCTCCTGGCCCAGATCATCCAGGTTGTAGGTAAGCCCATCTTTCCCTCTGGGAGCTAGCTAGTGAGGTACAGCAGAGGCAGCCCAGGGAATGCGAACCCTGACGTCTCTACCAGACATGTCGCCCATCCTCTTGACTTCCTTTTGATTCTGATTGTGAGGAGCCCAGCAGTTTAGAACTGTTTCCATTAAAACTCAGCAGGGCTGTGGGTGTAGAATGCTCAACTAGAATGCAAGCCCCAGGTTCCGTCCCCAGTACTGTATAAACCCAGTATGATGATTCACAATCTGGAGGCAGGATCAGCCAGTCAAGGCCATTCTCGGCTACATAGTAAGTTTAAGGCCAGCCCATGCTCTCAAAAGAAGAAAAGTCATGGCAGAGCTGCCTTAGCCATCCCAGGGCCAGAGCGGGAAACTGGGGCTTTGAGATGGACTCTCTACCTGTGTCCTGCCTCCTGCCTGACTCTCTTTCCTTAACTCGCATAGTTCTTTTTAGAAGACTTTGGGCATGCTTCAAAAAGGAAAAGAGAACACAGGGCTGTTTAATCCTGCCAACTCTGACAGGGGCTGAGGAAATCAAAGGCTCCAGAGATGGTCTCTGGTGGTTTCTGGTTTTAATACCAGGGCAAAAGAGCTTGAGCCATTGGGATATTTGCGCCTTAGACCTGAGCTGGGAGGGGTGGGTGGACCAGTGGGTGGATCCTGGCCATTTCACTGTCTCTGGTATGCAGCCCTGTCTGAGAGTCAGAGCTGTGGAGATCTGTTGGTGTACATTATCCAGTTGATGGTTGCCATTGTCAACTGTAGCAGCCCGCTAATGCCAGAGAAGAAGGTCCAGGACAAGGACCGGGCCCCAGCTCCTCCACTTATTGTGCAAAAGCCGCTTTCCTTTCAGCCAGGAGAAGTGAGTGGATTTCAGAGGTTAAGCCGTGCTAGTGTTCTGCAGGGAGACCCACAGAAACGCAAGCAGTGGGGCCTAGGCTGAAAGTGGGGATTGCGGCTGACAGAGAAAGAAGGTTCCCCTCTACCTTGCCATTGATTTCTGAGACTGATTTCTTCTTTCCCCTTCTTCCATGACTGCTTTGCTCCTGCCACAAAGGCAGCCATTTAAAACATGCTTTTATTATCTCACAGCTTCCACACATCACCTAGGTCAGGCCCTGATCATGTTCGAGGCCCGCATCCTCATGTAGGGTCTCGCTGGGAAAGGGTTGGCGTTCATGCTTGCTTCGGTTACTGGTGGAACTCATGTCCTCGTCACTGGGGGACTCTGCGTGCTGAGTCTTGCTGGCAACCAGCTGGAGATGACCCTCACCTCTGAGCAGCTGCTCTTAGAGCTTCTTGCCGTATAGGAATCCTGACCCTTCAGCACCAGCTCAGGAGCAGTCGTCCCAGTGAGACGAACTCTCTTACGTAATGTCGGAGTTGCAGGTTCTGCCCACCCTTGGGGAGAGGACTGTACTAGGCGTAGGTACCACCACGTACCTCATGGGAGGACACCTAAACGGAGTTGTGCTACTTCTCCTTCAATCCCGCCCCCCCCCCTTCCTTCTGCTCTTCATCACTGCACACGCCACAGTCTTTGAGAAGCTTTGCTCATTTAGATTCCTCTGCCCCTAGGAAGTGGGTAGTAGATTTCCCATTTTGCCAATGGGGAAAGGGAGGCTCCATGAGGCCCAGGAGCCTATGTGAGACTTCTTACCTTGGCGCACCTCTGTGGCTCGCTGGGGATGGAGAGAGGGCTGGGCTAGGCTCACAGCCTTGGAGGCTATGCTTCCACCTTGCCTTCATCTTTGTTGAAGTTCTGACCTGTGCCTGATCTGAGCTTTGAGGTCCTGTCAGCAGGCTTGTGGCTGGCCCTGAGCCTCCTTGAAGCATATCTAGGGGTGTGATTCTGCTGGGAGCCCGCCCCCCCCCCCCCCAGTTTCATCTATCAGTAAGAGAGAAAATGGAAAAGGATAATACTGAGGAGTCTTTCTCTGCCTTGCTCCATGCCTCACAGGCTCCTTCCTCACTCTGCTTCTGTTACCTCTATTTCCCACTCCCCTCTCCCCTGTGTGTGTATGCTTGTTAGCATTGGGTGTGTACAACAGTGCATGGGGTGAGTGTATGTGTATATGTACATATACATGTGTGGAGGCCAGAGGTTGATATGGGGTACCTTCCTTAATTACCCTCCACCTTTGTTTACTCTATTTGAAGATTTTATGTTATTAGTTTTACTTATGTGTGTGTGTATGCATATTTATACATGTGAATGCGGTGCTCCCTGAGGCCAGAAGAGGGCACTGGAATTGTAAGCCAGCTGAAATGGGGCTGGGAACCAAACTCAGGAACCTTTTCTGCAAGAGCAGCAAGTATTCTCAACCACAGAACCATCTCTGTTGCCTCACCCATCTCTATTTTTTGAGACAGGGCCATCTCATTGATCCCTGGCCAATGAGCTTCCACCTGTCTGCTCTCCCGTTCTGGTGTCACAGGCGTGCACTGCTGTGCCTGCTTTTTATGTGGGTTCAGCAGATCTGAGCTCAGGTCCTTATATTGGCACGGCACGTACTTTCCTGACTGAGCCATCTCCCCAGCTGTTTTTCTGACTTGAAAGTGGGTCAGCTAACCGTGTTTTTCTTTATGGGTGCTTCGTGAAAGGAAAGTTGGAGATCAAATAAGAAATATGTGAGTTTGATGTGCTCCGGGATAGCACTCGGTAGCAGCTGTCTAGAGCAGTAGGCAAAGGAAGATGATGTCGAGTGTCAGGGCTGATTCATCATGCCCACCACAGACTCAGAAGAGGCTCATGGTAGGATGTGTGCTGTCAGTTTGCTGAGCATGGCTGTGAACATGGGCGATCAGCTTTATCACTGCTCGGGAGCATCGGATGCTTCCCTGAGTCTATTCAGATGAATGGCTCGCTTGGAACTAAACTGCTGCTCTGTGTTTCTGCAGGCTCAGGTCAGTAACAGCAGAGTTTCCCAAATGCTGGGGTTTACATGTGTTTTGGGTTTCAGATTTGGGGGCTTTGATAGACTTCCATATGCATGTGATATGTTGGGAATGTTTTAAGTCTAAACAAGCAATCTTAAGTTTCATAGGCACTTTGTATACATAGCTTGAAGATAGCTTTATTCAATGTTTTTAGATAATTTTGGATGTGAAACAAAAGGCTAGTCGTGTGGAACTTTCTATGTGCCACATCAGGTTGATGCTTAGAAAGTTCCAGATTTGGGGGCAGTTTGGATTTCAGATTCTCAGATGAAGGTTGTTCATGGTATAACTACAGATTTTGGGGGTACCTCAGGCTCCAGAAGACGGTAGCTCTGGCTGGGGGCTTCTCAGAGAAGGTCAGGTGCTAGCACACTGGTGTTTCCCTGACAGCGCCATGCGTGGGCACACTTCTGAGCTCTGTGCATGCATAGAGATCCAGAAGATGGAAACTGGGAAGGAAGCACACTTTCCCCGGTGTTGCTATGATAAAACACTTGACGGAGTCTACTGAAAGGGGAAAGAGGTTATTTTGGCTTACAGTTGCAGAAGGACACACAAAGTCCATCATGTCGAGGAAGGTGTGGTGGAAAGAGCAGGAGGCTGGCTACTCACACTGTGTCCATACTTGGAGACAGAGGGAGAAGAAAACGCAGTCTTGGACTGTAAAGCTCAAGTCTCCCCCACCCCAGCCACCCACGTCCTCCAACAAGGCTCAACACATTACCAGCTGGCAACCAAGGGTTCAGACACATGAGTCTGATGGGGAACTTTCTTTGTTTCATTTTGTGTATTGAGACAGGGTCTTCCTATGGAGTACTAGCTGGTTTGGAACTCACTATGTAGACGAGGCTGGCAGGAAACTCAGAGAAATACCTCTGCTTCTGCCTCTAAGAGGCCATCATGAAAAGTGTGCCTTCACAGGCTAGCATTTCGAATGTCAACTACGCCACTATCCAGGGGTATGTCTCCTGATGGGCGAGGAGCAAGACTTTCTGATCTTGGTGTGGACTGTCTAGGACGCCTCCCCTTGAGCTCTGAATTCCCTTCTTTATGTGCTCACTATGAGAAAATATAGAGTGTATTTGTGTGGACATCAACGTGTGCATATGTATACCCATGTGGGAGTTTTCTAGAATTTGGATACTACCGGTCACCCTCTCGATGTGTTAGACTCCAGTGGCTACCCTTGAGCTGGTGTGTTCCTCTGGAGTCCAGCTCTTTCTGATACTTCTCCTGGCTACCCCGTCACCATCAGAGGGACCCCCATCATTCCGCCTACTATGGTCTTAGGCTATGTCTTCTCTAGACCTGGGAGGTCAGAATTTTGTCTGGGTCCAGCACATAGTAGTGAGGTTCAGGAAAAGCTGAGAGGACCCTGCAAGAGTGGTGTGGGAGAAGGCGTGACAACCATGAGCAAGGATCTCTCTTACCCATTCATGAAGGCTTTGTCCTTGTGGCCAAGTCATCCCACATCGGCCCTACTTCTCTATATAACCACACTGGGAATTAAATTTCTGCCTGTGGATTCAGTGGTCTCAGGGATACATGATTCGCATGTGGTCCTTCTTTCATTCAGCAGAGTCTTTCCTTAGTGTTTCCTAAGGACCAGTTCTGGCTGCCAGAGCTGCATAGAACAGTGAAATCTAAGGGTGTTAGAATGAAATGATGGTACCAGCAGATTATAACAATGGAATAAAATATGGACTATACTGGTAATAAGTAGAAAATTTACAAATAAACACAGTGATGAAGAGGGAGCTGGGCTAAACAGAAGAAAGCTGCTGCTGTTGCTGCTAACCATGGCTGCATCTTCTTGGTGGGGTCCACACTGAGAACCGGATCTAGATAAGGCTTGGGGAGGGCAGGGCTAGAATCTCTCTGATCCATAGCACCTAGGTTTTATCTTGTACGGAGCATGCAAACAGGATGCATGCAAGATGAACCCTAGTGGCTGTGGGGGTAGGGAGGTTACCAGCCCATATCATGACCACATGATCAACATCCCAGTCCCAGTAAGGGGGGGATGGGAGCCCTGGCCTTCTGAGATGGTTGGCTGGGAAGAACATGACCTTACTTCAGTTTGGGATGGAGCGCATGAAACTAATCACAAGAAATCACAGACAAACCGAAACTGTGAAGCATTCTGTTAAAAAAAAATAATTGAAACAAAACTGGCCTGTGTTTCCCAAAAGCATCAGCGCCTTGAAAGACAAAGGGAGAAACGATGCCAGGATGGAAGAGGCTGAGGAGGCACGGCAAGAAATGGGCTGTGTGGTCTCTGCCTGCAGCCTCTGAGTGGGGAGAAAATGCTCTCTCAGACATTTTTGAGTTAGTCGACAAAATTGGAGTACTGGCATTGTATCAACACTAAATTTTCTGTGTTTTATAATTATACCATGGAAGATGATATCCATGTCCTTTAGAAAATCCATATCGAAGTACGAGGGGCGCAGGATGTGATCTGCATTGCTTACTCTGACGTGATTCAAGCCAGGTGTGTGAGGACTCTTGTGGAGTTCCAGCTACTTGGTAGGCTAGCCCAGAAGCTCAAGATGACCTAAACAATGTAGCAAGACTCTGTCAAAAATAATAACATAAAGTAAGAGTCATTAAGTGTGTGTGTGTGTCTGTGTGTGTGTGTCTGTGTCGTGTTCCTATGTAGAAACTATGAGGGCAGGAGGAGGGAGAGAGAAAAATGGACAGCAACTTAGATGGGAGGAGGGATGGCAAGAAGCAGACAGGAGTCAGGAGCGGCGGGGGTGTGTGTGTGTGTGTGTGTGTGTGTGTGCGCGCGCGCGCGTGTGTGCGTGTGCGCGTGCACGCACGCGTGTGTGAGGGGGGTGCAGGCCTTTAATTCCAGCATCCAGGAAGCAGAGGCAGGCAGATTTGTGAGTTCCAGGCCAGCTTGGTCTACAGAGGAGCCCATGAGGAAAAGCTGAGGGTAGAGATGCAGGGTCAATAGGGCAGCATAGGGCAGGAACCCTGGGTACAGCATAGGACATGCTGAGCATCAGCTTAAGAACCAGCTTGTTTCCAGACCAGGAATGACTTTCTCCCCATGTTACTCAGTCTGCCCCAGGCACCCCCCTCCACACCCAGGTCTGAACACTGGGCTGTTTATGACCCGGGCTTCCCCAGGCAGGTTGCCTTCTAGACGGTAGGCAGAAAGTGTTGCTGTTGATGCTTTGATGTCAAAGGGCTTGCTTTCTGTGTTTAGACCCTTGCTGGTATGAGCATCTTGAGTCCCATGCTGTCTGTCTATCACATGCCAAGGCCAAGCACTGGAAATGGCCAGGAGATCTGTGGGAGTCGAAAGGAAAAGGTGTGTGCTCTGTTTCCTCTGAGGTGACACCAGAAAGAGCAGAGGTGAGAGAAGAGGAGGAGAGAAAACAAAAGAGTAGGGAAAGACACGGATGAAGAGTTAGAGAGGAAGTGATGTGGGAATCCTCCCCTAGAAACAGGAAGAGCTCAAAGGCTCTCATTTCTCACCCCTGTCTCGGATGCCCCATGTCCCAGTACCTTGTCCCAAGTGGCTTCTGTCCTGGAACCCTGACTAAGAGTGTGAAGGGATGAAGGAAGGACAGACGAAGGACAGCTGTGCAGAGGGAAGCAGCCTGGTTGGGGTTTACACTCTGATGGGGGACACCTACTCCCACTGCTAACCCCAAACGTCAGCCTGTTTATTGGATACAGTGCAACAGGAGTTAGCTAGCTTGGATAGATAGTCTCTGTCTGTGAGCCGTCTCAGGCTGTAAATATCCCAGAGAGTCACACTAACCAGTCATTCATAGACACTCATACTAGGACACGCAAGGAAAGCTTTCCTATCCCTCTTGACCCTCACTTGGGTAGGGCCTTGCTACTCCCCCACAGGAGGAGTAACTTCCTTCCCCTCCTCTCCTCTCTCCTCCCCTCTTCTCCTCCCTCCCCTGTACTCCTTCCCCTCCCCCGCCCCCCCTCCCCCAGCATTGGAGTCCTTGACATGGCTGTCTCCTCTAGACTGCTCACTCTGGGTTTCCTCTGCTCCCTCTATCCTGTCGAGACAGTGTAAAGGACAATACCCCTTCTGTCAATGACTCACTGCTCTGTGGCTCTGTGTAAGCTATGTGACTCCTTCCATATTGCCTGGACTGTCAGTAGCCAGGGAGGTTAAGGACGTAAGTTCACAAGCTTTTAAAATGTACTTTGTGCTTTGAAGGGATATAGAAAGGCACAGAGTTTGATGCCACTGTCATTACTAAAGGTACCTTCCAATAACTAACTTGCCACCTTGTGTGCAAATAAGTTACTACATAAGTGAGGTTAAGAATATCTTGAACACCCTGGGATAGATACATTACCATAGCATCTTAGAGGTGCTAGTCTAATCGTGGCCAAGCACTCGGCAGACAAATGCATGCTTCTTTGATTATCTGGCTTGTGGTTCTAACCAGAGACCCCCTACTCTAAGTTAATGTGTTTGGCTCTAAAGGCCCAACAGAACCACTGCTAAGTATTTATGACAACCATAGAAAGATTTGGGAATTTAATTAAAGAAGTACTTAAATTATATAAAAATAGAAACTAGGTGGCCCAAGACTTAACCTTGCTCTTTTAAGAATTTGAGTTTGGATTAAGCCGTCTGACTTGCATCTCTGTGTGGACTTTCTGAGTGCTGCTAAGTAGGCTACACCCTGTGGGTTTACTTTCACTGTTCTGAGTGGCAGTATTAGGTCATAGGAGCTGTGATGTTGGAAATCACAGATGCCATGAGTGCATTTATGTGACAGACTGCCAGCGAGAATTAGAGGAGTCATTAGACCAGACGCTTTCATTTCCACCTAACAGGATCCTTCACACTCCCCAAGCATTCCAGCTCCGCATCCTGCTCTGTGATGAGGAGCCAGCAACATGGGCCCTGATCAGAACCCAGTGCCCAGTGCCGTGGACACGGATCAGGTGCATCTATCCAGACAGTGAGTCACAACTCAGGCTGCTGCAACCATGCAGTGGAGATACGTTTGCTGCTGACCCGCTAGGACCACACAATGACTCTAAAATATGAGAGTCCATGGTCAGCCTGTGAGCTCGCCATAACTTCCCATGGGTGAAGGACTGCCATCTGTTGAGGGTATTCAGTTATTTGCCTGTCATCAGTGTGTCCATCTGTATTTACTAGCAAAAGGACAGCTGCCTCAAGATCGACAGCAAAGCCTGGTTTCCTTGAGATGTTCTGAATACTCATTTCTTCATTCCATTTGACAAGTATTTATTGAATGATTACTATGCGAGGCATGGCCCTAGCTCTGGGGTCATGGTAGGAAATGAGGCAGGTGGAATCTCTGTTTTTATGGGGTTTATATGACAGCAATCTGTTCTGGATACTTATATTTTCTTGTGAACTAAAGAACAAATGTCATTCTGCTCATTGAACTGTCCTTCCCTCTCTCCCTTCTCCCACTAGTGATTGAACCCAGGGCCTTGTACATGCTAGGCAAGTCCTCTACCTAACTTACATCCCTAGCCAACTGGGCAGCGTTAATCTCCTATTCTTGGTACTCATTTGGTCTTAAGGCTTTCAAAAAAACCCTTTCTCTGTGTCCTGACATTAAGCAGGGTTGAAAATCCTCAACTTCATCTCTGAAGATGGAGATTTCCCTGGTGGGTCACCACCCTGCACATCTAATCATGTTGGCATGCACATATCAAGCAAATCTCTGTTAACCACGCTGGCTCGGAGCCTCTAGCTTACTTTCCATCTCGGAGAGTCTCTCTCAAGATAGAACCCAAGAGAAAACACGAGTGTAATCTGAGCTGATGGAGGACTAGCATTCTGAAGTCCTCAAAGGCCTGGGTACTCTCTGGTGCCATTATCCTTCTTAGATGGTCTTTTAGTGTCTTCGTCTCTGGGCAAGTTACAGCCAGTATAGTGATAATAGTCTGATGAAAAATCTGAGGGAATAGGGGAGGAATTAGATTTTGCAGACAGTTTTGAGCTCTGGGACAATGTGAGATGTAGTCTCAGCATGTCTGCCAGGCTCTCAAAGCCTGGGTTGGGGATGTTGCATGTGACATCAGAAGGATCAGGTCAGGCCAGCACAAAGTGCTGGAGGGCAGAGACCCCAGTGTACATTTCCCTCCAGTAACATAGGGGGCTTAGGGAATGAGAATAGGGGCTTATTCTTTAATATGGAGCTCTACCTGAGTGTCTGAGCCTACCCCTCAGGGAGTCATATCATAACAAATGATACGCAAAGCACCTACTGTGTACCAGGCACTGTGACATTTTACCAGTATCCTTGGCATCTCAGTTTCATTGCTCTTCTTGAAGGTGATGTCAGCTTCCTTTATAGAGGAGGAATCTGTGGCCTGGAGAGGCTGAATAACAGCTGAGGAACTCTAGAGCTGATGCAGACAGGCAGTGTTCGTAGCTTTCTGCTGCTGCTTCCACTGGTCCCCTCTCCACAAATATCCCTGGTTGTATTTTCCTAGCAATTCCTGCTTCTGTGTGGTAAATTGTATTCACCATAGGAAGCTGGATCTTCCCTCCTCATTAGTATGTGATTCTTGTTCATTCAATGCACCCCCCCCCCTTTCTTTTACTTTTCCCATAGCAAGGTACCACTTCAAGCATGTGTGCACCCTGATCTATTTGGATTTGCTATCTGGTCTTGGTTAAGGTGTTTTGGGGGTTTGACTCTCCATCTCCATATTTGCCTCCACTGCATGAAGTCAGAGCGCCCAAGGGCAATACTAGTACTTCTGGCTACAGCTGCTTTGAGCAGCTTTCATTGGCTTCTGTCCCCACCTGCTGAGTCAGAAGTGGGCCAGTCCTCTCAGAAGCACCCCACCTTTGTGGAGAAGCTGCAGTTAAACTTGTGTCTGTAGCCTGCCGTGCAACCGCAGCTCACTGTCCTTCAGGTCAGACATTGCCACCATTCCCCGTCAAGGCAAGATGATTGTCAGTGCAGTTGTCTCTACTTGAAGTGGTGATGACCTTACCCCAGCTGTCCCTGGAGGATGGCAGCTCGATGAGTAAGTCCCAAAGCTTGCTAGATGCAGCTCAGCATTTCACACACAGCCTCATTCAGACGGACCCCAGTGTGAGACTTCGGACTTGGCTGGACTCCTGTCTGCTATTTGTTTTGCTAACTTGTGTCTCCTTTTACAGCAAATGACAAGATTGAAGACATCAATGGCTGTCCAAAGAACAGATCGCAAATGGTAAGTGGGTCTGTGGGTAGTATTTGTGTAAGGTTAGCAGGCCATGGTCTCTGAAAGACCTGAGCAGCTTGAAAAACATTCACACCAGAAGCTGCTCCATGGGGCTAATTCCCCAACCTCCATCCCCAAGTAGCTGTGCTTTCTGCTTCTGACATATTTGTTGGCATTCACTAAGAAATGTTTGTGAAAAAAAAATGTTTGTGATGCCTGTATAGCCAGGATACAAAAACAAAACATTCTTTATATTAAAAGAAGTCATATAGAATGGGACCCTCTATGGCTCGATGCCTGTGTAGGGTGCAGAGGCCCAGGTGGGATGATGGGATCTGGCTGATCAGGGTGGGACATGTGCCCTGGTCTGTAAAGGGGAGAGGGACATGCAATTGGCACTGTGGTATTAAGTGGAAAATGGACAGTGGCTTCTTCTGAACTCTTCTCAGCAACCATGACGAGTGATGTCCTGGCGAGTGTGATGTATTTAAGCTTTTACAATACAAAATTAATCTTTAAGTCTTTTCTTTCCTCATGTTGCCAAGTCCTTGAGTTCATATTAATATCGGTGTTGGGAGAATGGTGGCCGGTGTTGCATGAACTCAGTGTTTCACTCAGAGAGTACCTTGTTGTCAGAGTCTGGTAGGATGTCCGAATATCTGGACATGGATTTGCTTCAGAAATCTAAAGAAGGGAACAAAGTATTTTTCCATCCCCACCCGACTCCCCACCATTTGACAGATTCCACAGATTCCAGAGTGCCTGGCAGTTCTTAAACTCTTTAATGTTCTGGCTTGTTTGTATCCTGAAGAGTTGGACAGAGGTGACCTTTGTAGACAACTTTTTAAAATGCATAGAACCTATTGTTATTATAAAGAAGTATGCATGTGTGTGTGTATATATACAACTGTGTGTGTGTACATGTGTGTGTCAAAGTCTCATTTTCCACTTTACATCCTGAAACAAGTTCCTTCTCTTTGGTGAGCCCCCTAGAGGCTTTTTGCTCCATAGACCAACCATTCCTTATGTAGGCAAATCCCCAGCCAGGACTCTGAGAACAGCTCTGACTCTTGGGAAGGGTTGGCTGCTATTTTTACTAGTGCTTCTGCAGCTGTCTAGTGTATTAATAATTGAAAAAGTTTGGACAATAGAAGACTTAATTTCAGTGTGAGCATTTTACATACATGAGGCAGTCTTCGTGTGAAAGAGAGGCGTCCCTTCCTTCTCTCTAGGACAGATGTAAATTCATTTCTCCTAGCCTGGTGTCATGCACATAGAGCTAACATTTGAAGGTAGGCAGCCATTTATTTTATTTGGTCCAAATGTATGTCCTGCCCTGTGTGTTGACGATGCTGCTTGTTGTCATTAACGTCTACTCTCAAGCTTGTGAAATGCTACCATCTCAGACTCTTCTGGGCAAATTTATTTTTATCCTCAAATGTGTTTGTTATAAATACTATCACAAGAGCAAAGCAATCCTGTGGCTTCCCCACAGCTCAGCTATGTTAGTACTGAGGAGGAGGGCAGTGTGGGTTTTTTTCTGTTTTTCTTTTTTAGAACAGCAGTATAAAATCCTATAATTGCCTGTGATAATTGGTCCCAGTCTGGGGTGGGGAGGCAGACAGCTTTATGGCAAACCTAGCAGAGAAGGGTTCAGCAAACATAATGTGAGCCCAGGGAGATGAGGAATGTCTACGATAGCCATTCAATTCTGTTGGAGATGAGGAGAGGGTGGCGATGTGTTTGCCACATATTGTCCTTTACAGTACCTTAAGATAGTGACAAGTGCACATGCCAGTTCCACCAGCTCATATGGAAAGTGAGGTGTTGCTTTGACTGACTGAATATGTGTGCCTATACACACACGTGCATGCATGTATGTGCATGGAAACATTCACAGAGCGAAAGTGTCTATACTCCTGCCAGAGTACTATTCGAGAATGTGCCAGCCAGCATCTCTAGCTTCCTAATAAGTTTATCTCCCTGTTGGGCTCTAGTTAGGGTGATCAGTGATGACCCTCTGCTGCTGTCATCACTGACACCAGCAGTTTTGGTAAAGGGAAGATGACGCACAGTGAGGTGAGACCTTGCAAAAGATATTCTACAGGGAGGGTGAGTGATTCTCCCAAAATATGGAAGAAGAATATCCACCAGGAGCCTCTATGATGCAGCTGAAGAGAAGCAAGTGTTCCAAGCAGGGGGCTGATTCATCAGCTGGTCAGTGAGCTTCGCAGGAGGAACGAGCCTGGAAAGCAGGGCACCATTGCCTCTGTTTCCAGTGACCTGCCCACAGCTAGCTTCTTGTCTAACCACACCAGAGCCCAAAGTCCCACTCTCTTTCTTAGTAAGAACAGACACTGCAAATAGGCTGGAATTCCAGGGGTAGTGCCATGGGGCACAAGAGACATGACATTGCATCCTAATGGCCTGTCGGTCAGCAAACAGTCACAAAGTGTCTCCTGGTGAGCTACGGCAGGTGAGTAACAAGCAGCAAGAAGTGGTCTCTCCTCACAGGACAGTCAGGTGTGTGGGCAAGAGACCAGAGGACAGGACGCTAGGACTCGGGAGCCCACCCTTCCCCCAGGAAGGTCATATCTGAGGCCTCAAGTGTCTGCTCTTGTCCTGCTGTTCTGTGGTAAAAGGCATGGCTTGGAAGAGCCCAGGGTATGGCAGAACTCATAGGCATGGAGGACAGTTCAGGCCTGGGATAAGTCTCCTGCTTTTTCTACCTCCTAGATTGCTGCTTCTGGGATCAGTCTCAGAGTAAAGCTTTCTGAAGGAAAAGATCCAAGGCTGTCAGCTTTGATGGCAGTTCAGTCATGGGGGGTCTAGGAACAGCTGGAAGGAATTGTTGATTTCTCACGTCAGCGTTAACATGTACCTGGATGGTATTTGGTTTTAAGCCCTTCTGTGCTGGGATATTCGGTCCTTCAGATTGGCTGTGGTTGGTGTGGCACTGCCCTTTGCAGGTAGAAGTCTAAGGGGCAGGTTTTTCAGTACTATCCCCAAGACTCCACCCTCATTTTCCAGCATCCATAACCCTTCCAAAAACAAACTTGACAGTGTTGATAGAATGAGGGCTTGATGTGTCCAGAGCAAGCCTGACTTCAGCTTGTTCTTATGAAGTTTGTTAACTTCAGTCTAACTTTGAATCGTTTAGAGCCAAATCCTTGGACATAGAGCTCTAGAAATATTCTCCACCCCACCCCCCAGCCCCTGCCCTCGGACCAAACATATCCTATTGACCCTTTAGTAAGTTTGTGTGTGCGTGCGTCAAAGCTGGTAGAAATGTTTTTGTCTGTGTGATGTTGCCATGGCAACCAAGAGGGCATCTCTTTGGTTTTCAAAGGATTTGTTCAGCAGAATTAAGTGTTACTTTGGAAGGGAAAACATTTCTTGGAGCTCGGCCAGCGGGTGCTGAGCGGCCACTGGGTCACTCCTTCTCGCCTAGAACTCAAAATGCCCCATGAGACCTCAGGGGGTTTGTTCCCTGTGGAGCCTTGGATGAGCCAGTGGCAGGCAGTGTTTTTCTCTTTTAAGCAACTTGGCTTTCTGTCGTCCTTTAGGGGAGGCATAGAGCTGGGCCCTTTTAGAGAGGGGACTTAACACCTGCTATTCCCTTCAACCTGGCCTCCACTCCAGTGGCCTACTGGCCGCTCTGTGGGTCTCTGGGAATCTTTTTCTCTCCCCCTGGAATATCTAGCCTGAGGGCTGCCTGGGTTACAAGCCAGGAGGTTTAACGTCTTTCTTCAGTTCTGAGGCCTGGAACTAATTTTTTAATCTTTGAAGCCTTGAGTTTCCTGTTCTATGAAGTGGGAATGATAATAACTCACATAAATTTTATGTGTGCATGTGTATGTGTGTATGTGTGTGTGTGTGTGTGTGTGTGAACTAATTAGGCAATGAAAATTGTGATAGTTTGTAACTTGATTTTTGGCTATTTTGCAGGTTCTTTCTTCTACCTTTCTCCACCCCTCTTCTTCCACCCTTTCAACCCCCTAACACTAGGGAGAAGAGAAAAAAGGATAGAGGGGAAAGGGGGCAACCATATCATTAGGCTATTTCCTGCTGATTAGGGTGTCAAATTCCTTGGAGCAAGTTTGATCATTTCCATCACAATATCTAATTTTTTCTTTTTGTCTCTTCAATGACGATGACTTGACAAACTGCAACCAACAGCATCCAACCACCAACCAGCCCACCATCCCCTTCTATATGGCTCTAGCATTTATATAGCCTCTGAAAATTCCCAGCATTCCAACCATCATACACTCGCAGAAGCTATCTGCAGCTGGCAAACCCACATCCCTGCTAAAGCACGAGGCAAATCATAGTCTCCTGCTGTGGACAATCTGAAGCAGCCCCATATCCCACACCTGGGATTAAAAGAAAAACATATTCCCATGATATTTCTGGGTTTTTTTTTATTATTTTAAGAAACCAGAATTCTCACTACAATAGTTGACAATAATTAAGATGGCAAATACACTAAGGTGGACAGTGTTTGCTGCAGGTACTGTTAGAGTGTTGGGTAGACACCCTTTGTTCACTCTTTGCAGCCTACAGGTGAGCTTGTTCCCTCCTTCCCCTTGCCTCCTTGATGGTTTCCATGGTGATGACACTGATGCTGATGCCATCATTTAGTGGTTCAAGTCTTTAAGGATGAAGAACACTTGGGAAATTGGAGGAAAACTGCCAGTTCTCTCTTCCTCAAGTGGTAATGACCCAGACCCAGAATGTTGCATACAAGTTAGCAGATTGTTGCTCTCAGAGATTGGCCCAGTGTCCTTTAGAGCTCCAGAAACCTCAGGCTAACCCAACACCCCTCTTCCTTCTCAGAGCATGCTCTTGCTCCTGACCCTGCCCTGTAGAAAATGCTAATATCTAGGTTCCCAAGTCGGAGTCTGCACTTAAGTACAGATGAGGGGATAGCAGGACTTAGCACACTTCCAAGGGAAGAACCCCACCACCACAGTGTGTAGACCCCCCCCCCCGTTCACAAGTGGTAAGAGCTAAGTTGCTGCTCCAAGAGAAGTAGGCAGCTTAGGGCAGGCTCACCCTGGCCAACCTTTCCCATGGCCAGCACCTGGGGAGACACAGTGACAGAGCTAAAAGAGGAAGGCAGCACAGGCCAAGGCAGTGAGTGTCCGCTCCGGCTCTCCTCTCCTCTGTGACTGGATTAGGGCTTCCTTTTCCTTCTGGCCTCTGAGGTTGCAATGCATATGCACCTTGAGGTCACCAGCCGTGTCCCAGGGTATGCTGCTGAAGCTCTGAGGATCGTGTCCTGTTACCTCCTGGATCGGAACCGTACCTTCTTCCAAGCATTGCTTTGCAGCACACACAGGATGATCAGTGTGCTGGTCATGGTCATCACTCAGTATGGTTAGATCTACAGATGACAGTCAACGTAGACAAGTTGTCACAGAAACACGTCCAGCAGAGTGTCCAGCCTTGTCATCAGTCACTCCTGGACCAGTCCCTTCTTAACAGGGTGGCCCTGATAATCCACTTAATGTCAGCTTTTTACTTCCTTCTCTGGAAATGTGAGAGAGAAAAAGACCTCATGGGTCAACCATCAGATTTCCCTCCCTGGTACCACGTGCTTTGAGCTCACTTAGTTGAATGCAGTTCTCAACAGTGTTGTATTAGTTGCTTTTCTCAATTTGATGACAAATACCTGAGAAAAGCAACGAGGAAGGGGAACTAATCTGACTCACAGTTGGAACGTCCAGGCCATCATGTTGGGGAAGGTATAGAGGCAGGAGCTCAAAGCAGCTGTCATGTTCCTAAATTCCCGAAGCAGAGAGAGGTAAATGCTGGTACTCAACTCACTACCTCCTTTTTATTTAGTCTGGGACCCCAGCTCATGTCATGGTTCCACCCATATCAGGATGAGTCTTACATCATTTAAACCAATGTAGAAGCTTTTACACAGTGATGCCCTTGTTTCCTTGGTGACGCTAAATCCCATTGACCTGACAATATTAGGGATCACCACCACTTTAAGACAGAGGAATGATTTTTCTAAATCTATATTTGCATATGAAAACAGGATTTAGGCACAGGTTATTCACCTAGGAGGAGGAAGAGTTGGGGGTCTTCACTGATATGGCAGAGAAGAAACCCAATAAAAAAAATTAGTGCCTTCCTTCTCACCAGTCCTTGTTCTCCATGTTTATTGACCTTGGAGACAGGAGCATTGGGCTTAGCTAGGAGTTAGCAGGATGGGAGGGGTCTGAATGTCTCTGGGAAAGGCCTGAGGTAACCTATCACTGAGAACTCATAGGCTGCCGTGGGCAGGTGGCCCCTAGTTGAGATGCCTCTGGGCGCCAGGTCTCTCAGCCTCATTCTCTACAGAGCCTCCTGGGCCAGAAGAGGGACCTCTGTAATCAGATCAAATTTCTAGGCACGGTGACCGGGAACCCTAACAGCAGCTGCCAGCAAGTCAGCCGCATGCCTTAGGAGTGTCTGAGATCCTTGGGCAGCTGAGTTACCTCTGCACAAGGCTTCTGGGTCTATTTTTACATGGCCCTAAGGGCACACAAATGTTACAGAACCAAGAAGGAATGAGGGAAAGCTCAGAGGCCACTTGGAGTTTATAGCAAAATAGGAGGCCAGGACCAAGAGCAGCAGCAGCACCCATGGCTTCCTACCCAGTCCTGCCATCCTGGTTGGGTTTGACTGTCATGTTTAAAGGTGATAGTGGTTTGCATTTCTGCCCCTCTTCCTTAGGACTCTGGCTTATTTTATTTTATTTTATTTTATTTTTATTAAGGTTCTTTTTTATTTATGTGTGTATGTGTCTGTGGAGGAATGACTGCAGGTGCCCAAGGAGTCCAGAAGTATCAAATTCCCTAGAGTTAGAGTTACAGGTGAGCTACCTGACTTGGGTGCTGGGAATTGAACTCAGGTCTGTTGGAACTACTAGTAGCTCTCTCAAGAATAGCTAGAAGGCCCTTCAGGATCCTTTTACTGTCCCCAGTAGTGGAGCTACTGGACACCTCAGGGTGTATGAGGAAGGATGGGTGAGTCCAGGTCTTACTCCTCCATATACACTGCTGCTGTTTGTGAGAGTTCAGGGAAATTTAGCAATGTTAGGAAACTTTCCTTGACTTAATTCTCCCTGGGTTGACCTAGAAGACCTGAGTAGGAAATGTCGCTTGTCAGGGCCCATCTCTCAGTTTTGGTCTGTTCTTTTTGTTGATGTTTTAAGTAAGTGTGCTGAGGCATCCCCATTGGATGCTATGAGAGTAATACTGGGATGACAAGGATGACAAGCCACTGTTCTGGGATGAGCCACCTTCCGAGTGCTTTAGATGCTGTGGTTCATTTTAGTCTCCTGACAGCCCTCGGGATAAGGATGTGTATTTTGTTCATTCTACTAAGTTTAATGAATAATCCGGATGCTGGGCTCTGCAGGGCTAAGGGTCATGATAGAACATCTCCCTCCCTCCCTCCCTCCCTCCCTCCCTCCCTCCCTCCCTCCTTCCCTCCCTCTCTCCCTTCCTCCCTCCATCCTCAGAGCTGTTGTTCCTATTATTCTTCAACTGCTTTCATACAGTACTATACAAGAAACCCAACTTGTACCCACTGTGTGCTGAATACTATTGTAGACGCTCTGTATTAACTGACTTGGTCTTTGTATATCCTATGGAGGCAGACATGATTAGTTTCACTTTATAACGAAGGAAACTGAGGCAGGCAGCAGCTGAGTAACTTGTCTGAGGCTGCCCAGCTCTGACGAGTGGCACCCTGAGGCTCTTCTGCCAGAAACCAGGCCCTAATAAATCCCTTTATCATTATCAGTCACTGTATATGGACAGTGACTGTGACACTGAAGGGTGTCCTGCCATCCCTTACAGAGAGGCATCCCTTACAGCAGCTCAGGGTGGGAAAGAGTCAGGGTGAAGAAAGACAAGCATGGCCTGGAATGGGACGTGTGGCCAGGGCAGAGCCCAGTTCTCTCTGGGGCAGCTTCTCTATTATAAAAGGGATAATGGAAGCTGCCCCATAGGCAGACAATGAGGAAGGAGAGAGAAGTCAGCGGAAGGGACTCAAATCAAGTGTACATCTAGTGGGCATTCTCACTGCATGCCACCCATGACTATTGATCTCTGCAACAAGGAGTTTCCTCATGGTCAGAAAGTAGGTGCCCAGTGAAGTGAGGTGAAGTGAGAACCCACATCTATGTAGCATCGTGATCTCCATGATCGTGCACGTGTTGTTTTGCAAGCTAAGGATTGTAACCTGTGATGGTTATCTGGGCAGGCCTGGGATGAACTCAAGAATCCTTTAAGGGGCAGGAAATAACAGAGCATGATGGGTACTATCCTGCTAGCTTGGAGTCAGAGGAAGGGGCCAGGAGCCCTGGAATTCAGGGATTCTAGGGAAACAGGTCCTGCTGTAGCTGCTGCTCAAGTGGACACGGCTCTGAAGCAGCGGGAATTTAGTTCTCTGAGGCCAAGGTAGGACTTCTGGCCCATGTACACTCATGGTTGTTCAGAGCTGTTAAGCTTGAGGCAATTGCTCATAGGGGCACCAGGGAGCTAACACACTCGAAGATTCAAGCACAGTGGCTTACGAGATCAGAAGGGAAATTCTGCCCAGGTCTTTGGCATTATTTAATAGCACTGGCCACAGCTAGCCAGTTTCTTTCCTGCAGGGCTGACTTTCCTGGGAGGTGCCTCCACGGTTTGCATGCACGAGGAAGGAGGTCTCCATGCCTGCACCCTCCAAGCAGGTGCAGGTAGGAGGTCTACAGAGCAGCTGCAGTCCATTTCTGGTACGTTCTCCTCCTCCCAAACCCCGCATCACAGGCGCCCCAGACTCTCGAGCAACCATGAAAGGCCGTTGTCATTCCTTCTGAACCCCAGAGTTGATGCTGACAGATACAGTTCTTCTGCAGATGTAAACCCAGCCGTGGGTTATGCTCCCAGACTCATGTATGTTTGTCTTGTAATTGACAATGGTATATAAGCCATTTTTATGAGAGACTGATCATATTTTATGTGCTATTAAACAATGCCAAAGCTCTGTTGTGCAAGTAGCCTGCTTTTCCTCTCTCAGCCTAGGTCCTGGCATTGGGCTAGCCAGGTTAACCATGTTCAGCTCGTGTTTCTCAGAGGGAAGAATTAAACCATTAGAGTTATCTGATCATTTGGGGAGGGGCACCTCAGAGGCAGAGGCAAGGCTGGAGTTTAGTAACGGTGATACTTTTAAGTACTTGAAGATTTTTCTAGTCATTCTAGGCCAAGAATTCTCCCATTCTCTATCTTCTCTAACAGTTTTACAGTTTTACGTAGTGCTTTTTTTTTTTTTTTTTGAGACAAGTTCTCATCCTGTAGCCAGGCTGGGTCTGGAACCCACAGGTCATGTATACCACCACTCCTGGCTCACATCACCGTTATGAAGGTATATAAAAAGACATCAAAGTAGCAAGCTATTTGGGTTTGGCAAAGCCTCTTCAGCAAGGTTTCCCAAACATAAATGTACATGCTGAATAGAGTATTCTAGGCCTGACCCTGCAGCTTTTAACTCCAGGGGTCTGGGAGGAGTGGAAGAGTTGAGCACTTTTACAAACTCCTAGGAGATACTCAAGCGGCCAATCTCACAGCCCACTTGCTCGACGTTGTCTTAGAGTCAAGAAAAAAGCCTTAGCTGGGCATAGCGGCATATATATGTACTCCCAGGACCTCAGGAGAGTGAGGCAGGAGGATTACCATGAGTCCAAAGCCAGACTGAAGGGCAAGACTGTCTCAAAGAGTATTTTAAGAAAAAGAAAATTCTCTGGGATGCACCTGTTCAAATATGTTATGAAGTACAGTATCTAGTCATTGAGGAATTCAAAATGTTTTAAGTTGAGAGTATTTCAAAAACATCAGCTGAAGTTTAGCATAGCACCTATTTTAGCACTCTTTTAGGACCTATTTGATCAGTCTTTAACAACATTATATAGTCTAAGCTGATGGGGTCTGAATTGTGCCTGTCTGTGCTGTATTCTCATGGAAGTGAATTTCCTACCAGGTCTGGGCCCTTAGTCTCTGGGACCTTTCATTTGCTCTGTAGATATAGTCTAGGGCCCTAATGCATGTTTGTCTTGTAATTCGCATGACATTTAAGTAAATTTTGCAAGAAGCTCATCATATTTTACATGCTATTTGTTTTTCTTATTTTTTCATGTTTATTTATTTCTATTTGTGGTGTGTGTGTACCATGATGCATGTGTGGATTCAGAGGGCAGACTTTCAGAAAGTAGTTCTTTCCTTTCACTGTGTAGATTCCAGGGATCAAACTCAGGTCAGGGTTCCAGGGTTGGCAGTATGTCACCTTTACCTGCTGATCCATCCAGCTGGTCCCTGTGCTATATGACAGTAACAAGGCTTTGAAATAATAAACAAGAGGTTTTCATCTCTTTTAGCCCCTATCCCCCGCACCTACCCCGCTGCACCCCAGACACGAGTGGCTTTGCAGACAGAAGTCTTGTCCCTGGTACTTGGTAAATGCTCAGTGGAAGTCTAAAGGGGATTCCACTCACACCTCTGCCAGGTCTGAGGTGTTGGGAGCAGTAATTGGTAACTTTGTGCTCAGCGAGGCTGAGACACTTGGTATACGCCAGGCTGATGGTGCGGGAGTGGGGTGGGTGTGCAGCAAGCCTCAGACCTTCCCGAGCAGAATGAGAAATCCTATGATGATTTATAACCATTTGGATTGTGGTTTGTATAAAAGCCATCTGGGCCGCGTGCTTGGGCCCACCTCCCCGCACATGGCCTCACGGAGTTCTTATGTTCGCCTAGCATCAAAGGACAGCTTTGTGTGTGTGTGTGTGGTTTTAAAGTTTTTTATTTTCTTTTTATATCTCCGAGGAACAGAACTTAGTGAGGGATGCCTGTTTGCACTTGAAGGTACACAGACTGTGTGTGTGTGTGTGTGTGTGTGTGTGTATACCAGGACTGTGAGCCCCTGTGCTCACTTGAGCAGTGGTGGAGGACTGTGGCCTGCAAGTGTCAAGTGCAGGGTCAGAACTTTAAACAACACAACACAACAGCAACAAAACCCTCCTTATGATCTCAGTTAAGTGAGAATGATAAAAGTTGATTTTCTGCTTTGGCAGAAAGATAATCAGTTGGGTAACAATGAGTTAGCTCTTTATGGCAAAAGCTGGCAGAAACTGGGCAGCAGCTACTCCCTCTGGCATGGCCTGAACCTGCGACTAGTACCAGCTCTACCTACCAATATTTTTTTCTAGCACCAGGCTAGGCCAGTGTTCTGCTACTGAGCTACAATGCTGGCTCTCCAGGCCCTCCTGTGCCTGGCCCCTTCTATTTATTTCTTTATTGCCTGTTTTTCCTCAGCACACATTTTGACTCTCCCAAAGTATTAGATCCTTGCAAGTATTGTGAACGTCTTAAGGAATCCTGTGCCTGGCCCTGTGGGAGTTTGAAAGATTCTTGTTTGGGAATTTTGATTTGTGTTAGTTTCTTTTTTTTTTCTTTTGCTTTTCTAAGATGTGTGACCTAGAGCAGCTATGGAAAGAGAGGGTTTGGTTGGCCTTGTAGTTCCAGAGAGCTAAGAGTCCCTCTTGGTGGGTAAGCCATGGCAACAGGGCATGAGGCTCACCTGGCAGAGAGATCACATTTCATCCCCACACAGGAAGCAGAGAGAACAGGAAATGGCGCTAAGCTCTAAAGCCCCGAAGTCCACCCCCAGTGACACACTTCCTACAGTAAAGCTCCGTCTCCCAAAGGTTCCAGAACCTGCCCCAAACAGCAACTGGGAGCCAAGAATTCCAATGCATTAGCATGCTGTGGAACATTTCTTATTAAACCATCACAAAGGCTTATACATTTTTTTCAGGGATTTAAAATGTTTCTGTATCAGAAGGGTTAAAATACTGTGAATGAACTTGAGAACTTTCTAGAAGGAAGCTACGTTCCCCTTGAAGTATCCTTTCGGGGTTCAGGTTGTATTTGGCCTGGATGGATGGAGCCCCTCCTGGTTGTCTTGTCACATTGCTAAAGGTACAGACAGAGAAAATGACTCAGTGGTGTGCTCAGTGCTCAGCGTGGAGAAGCGTGTGCTGTTTGATTGTTAGTACCCTGTGTTTGTACAGGGAAGTGCCATTGACAGAACACTTCTGTTTAATAACTGAGGTTGAGGGAGTCACATACTCAGTGTCTGTCTCCCATCTGGGAAGCAATAGCAGGGTTGTCTACCTTGCCCAAAGAATTGATAAGTGACAGTCAACAGAGCCTGATTGTGATTACTGGATGCTAACTCCAACCATTTCAGATCCTTCAATTCTCTGCCCACCGTCCCATTTCTCTTAGAGTGATGGTTGCCATTGCCTACATGCTTGAGGAGTTGACATTTTCTCCTGAGTGGATTTCTCAGGTGAGAGGGTTTCTCACAGCCCAACCAAAACCTCATCTCTGTATTACCTCCTCCTGGAGGAATCTAAAGGCAAGAGCCAAAGAGCCTCAACTTGACTTGTGCTGCAAGGTCATCAGGGTTCACCTTTGATTGGAGTCTATGATGAGAGAACATGGAGGAGAGCCTTCCCTGAGAAAGTGATTGCATAAGGAAAGCAAAAGGCCCTTCAGTGTGTGTGCATGTACAAGTGTGTGTGTGCTTGTACAAGTGTGTGTGTGCTTGTACAAGTGTGTATGTGTGTATATGTGTGTGCATGTACAAGTGTGTGTGCTTGTACAAGTGTGTGTGTGTATGTGTGTGTGTGCATGTAGAAGTGTGTGTGTGCTTGTACAAGTGTGTGTATATGTGTGTGTGCATGTACAAGTGTGTGTGTGCTTGTACAAGTGTGTGTGTGTGTATGTACAAGTGTGTATGTGTGTATGTGTGTGTGCTTGTACAAGTGTGTGTGTGCTTGTACAAGTATGTGTGTGTATGTACAAGTGTGTATGTGTGTGTGTATGTGTGTGTACATGTATGTGTGTGCTTATACAAGTGTGTGTGTTTGTACAAGTGTGTGTATATGTGTGTGTGCATGTACAAGTGTGTGTGTTTTTGTACAAGTGTGTGTGCTTATACAAGTGTGTGTGCATGTACAAGTGTGTATGTGTGTGCATATAGAAGTGTGTGTATATGTGTGTGTGCATGTACAAGTGTGCAGGTGTATGCATGTACAAGTGTGTATGTGTGCATGTACAAGTGTGTGTGTGTCTGTATGTTATGTACATGAACAAGTATGTGTGCATGTACAAGTATGTGTGTGTCTGTGTGCATGTACAAAAGTGTGTTTGCATGTACAAGTGTGTGTGTGTGTGCATGTACAAAAGTGCGTGTGCATGTACAAGTGTGTGTGTGTCTGTATGTTATGTACATGAACAAGTATGTGTGCATGTATAAGTATGTGTGTATGTGCATGCGCATGTACAAGTATGTGTGTGTCTGTGTGCATGTACAAAAGTGTGTTTGCATGTACAAGTGTGTGACTGTGTGTGTGCATGTACAAAAGTGTGTGTGCATGTATAAGTGTGTGTGTGTGTGTGTGTGTGTGTGTGTGTGTGTGTGTGCGCGCGCGCAATGCGTGTATATACCTGTGTATGTCTTGTGTGTGTCTGTGTGTGTGTGTGTGTGTATGCATGCATGTGGAGGCCAGGACCATCTTGGGTGTTGTTCCTCTGGTGGTTTCCACTTTGTTTTCTTACACGTGCCAAGTGGTTTAGCCGGGTGCATGATCTGAGGACATGACCACTCCATGGTATGGTGAAGGGGGAGGTTTTTATTGTAGATATATGAGAACAGCCAGAGGTATCTGGAAAAGTCCAGAGCAAAGAGAAAAAGAAGTAAACTGAACATGGCCTGCAGACTGGACATGGAAATGACCAGGGCTCTCTATGAGAGATGGGAGAACATCAGGGATCGAGAATAGAGAACACATACTGGGGGGTGGGGGGTGGATAGCAAGGTTAGAAGGAGAATGGGTAGATGTGGGAGGACAGACAGCCTGTGAGCTGGGGGAGTTTAGGGTGAGGGAGGCCTTGAGAAGGGATAGGGTGCCAACATGGACTTTGAAGTGCGATACTGAGGAGGCCAGCATCAGCTTTGACAGTCTAGTAGACATCACAGGTAGCACTATGCCCCACTCTGTCTGAGGGAAGGGGAATGACTCCTTTTGGTAGAGGGGAACCCGAGGAATCCCGGCTTTTACCTAACCACAAAAGATCATCCTGTATTCCAGGTTGAATTCATTTCTGGATATTTGGACTGACTTTTGGAGTTTGGGGAATTGGGATTTCCTTTGGACCATAGAGCTGCCTGACCAGCAAGCCGCAGAGGTCCCTTTGTCTCTCTCTAGTGCTGAGATTTCAAAGGCAAACCACACACAGCTCTGGGATCAAACTCAGGTCTTCATGCTTACAAAGCAAACTCTTTACCAACTGAGCTACCTTTCCATCCCTTGATCTCTGTTTTTGTGTGTAACTGTTGTTATTTGACTCCTTTGAGTAGGACTTTTGGGGAATTGGTTCTGATTTTCAGATTTTACTATTTACTCTGTTGAGTTGGTATACAAAAGACTGTTTTCATGATCATCCAGCAGTCATCCTAGTCTTTGGAGTAGACATGGGGAGTGAATAGGTATTATCTTCTTAGTACATTGAGAAATAGGTTGACAACACAGGAAATGGTCAATATTCATATTTTGTTTGTTTAACAAACTCTTTTTAAACAGTAAATGGAAGTTTTATTTGCTTCAACTGAATGTTTGTACAAAGCTATAAATAGAAACAGAGATTAGCATTCTTTGAGAAGCCAATAATGTCACTGTTTCCGCACAGGTGCACTGGGGATCATGTAGCCTTGGAAACTTCAAGGGTGTCCCACAGTGGGATCACCCATGTCTGGTATATTTTCCTCATTCAGTGACCACCACATGTCTCTGACATTCTGGCTCTCAAGTAAGCAAAGTGAAGAACTATTTCAATTATTGATACTATTTAGATTATTTTTGTTCTCACAGTTTCTGACTGAGTGGTGTGTACTAGTCAAACCTAATTTCTTGGTTGGAGATATCCTGCCTATGACTTGCAAAGTTCCCGACTATGTATTGGGAACACATATCAGCAATGGTGTATAATTCAAAACTAACCCCTCAGCTATACATACAGCTTTGGGGATATAAAGTGTAGCTGTGCCTTCTTTTTGGCATCGAGGTGGCCTGTGGCACATGCAAAGGTACAAGAAGGGCATGAGCCTGTGACTGGCTCTAAGTATGTAAGTTGGCTGTTAACATCACTGTGTCGGTGAGTTTATGGCCTGGTTGTTTACTTGAAGCCAGAGCATGCCCAGTAGGCTGGTTGTTCCTTGAGGAATGAACAATGTTGTTCTGTCTGTCACTGTGCTGTCCGCATCTAGGCTAGGGCCTAGGAGAGAGTGGGTGTTTAGCTAGTGTTTCTAAAGGACCGTGTGAAACCTTCGAGGACTTAACTAGTTACTTCCCAGACAAGATTCTTCTGCAAGTGTCCGCTGTTTGCTTCCTCGTGTTTGGAGGAACTGGAAGTCATGGTGTTCCAGTTAAAATTACTGCCTGTGCTTGTTCCTTCTGTCTGAGTAAAGCCAAAAGTTTCTGCCAAACACTTACTTTTTAGTGTAAATGTGCTTTTCTGAGTTAGCTTTTCCATTACTGTAACCAGTTCCTGAGATGGTCAGCTTACAAAGAGCAAGGTTTCATTGGGCCCCTAGTTTGGAGGTCTCACTGCACACCTCATGCGTCCTGTGGCTTCTGTGTCTATAGCACGGAGGCAGCACAGCATGGCAGGGAATACAGCAGCGGAATAAAGCTCTCCTCTTATCAAGGCTCCCAAAGAGTGAGAAATCTAGAGGAAAGAGCAGTGTCTGTCTGGCCCTTTAAGAGCATACCTCCAATGACGAGACCACCCACTAGGCCATCTGACTATGGGGGTCCTCCTGCTAATAGCACCAGGTTCAGGAGTGTGAAGTCTTTAGTACATTTCAGATCCAAACTATGGCAGCCATTCACATTGTATAATGATTCCCATCATTGACTTAATTGGCACTTCAGTCTACCACTGCCCCTGCTGTGTCTTTGATCCCCAGGGACTTGCTTGTCTCAACAGCTGACAGTCTATGCCTTTGACAGACCCCTCCCTATCTCCTGTGAGGCACTCCAGGATTGCCCCTTGGCCCTTGTCAGTTTTCTGTTTGTCTTCTGTTCCTCACTTGGAGTTCTTGACTTTTCAGAGTGCCAGCACTGATAGTTAGCTTCAACTGTCAACTTGACACAAACCTAGAGAGAAGGAACCTTAACTGAAAAGTTGTATAGACCACACTGGCCTGTGAGCCCTGCCTGGTGAAGCTTTTTTTTTTTTTCCTTAACTGCTAAGTGATGGAGGGAGGGGCCAGCCCACCATAGGTGGTGATATTTCCTAGCAAGTGGACCTGGCATGAATAAGAAAGTCAGCTGAGCCAGCCCCAGGGAACATCACTCCATGCACCGAATGAAGCTTGCAGCCTGCCTCAGTTCTCACCTTGAGCTCCTCCGTTAGCATCCATCCCTTCATGATGGACTGTTAACCTGTAAGCTAAACAAATCCTTTCTTCCCCAAGTTGCCCTTGGTCAGTGTTTAGTCACAGTGGCAGAAAAGCAATTGAGAACAGGGAAGCAATTGGAACGGGAGGAGGAAGACCTGTGTTCAAGGCCCTTGTCACTAGTGGTCTGCCTCTGCTTACAAGGCCACCATCTGTGAAAGGGGGCAGAGCTCAGCCCTGGGGTTCCACTCTGGGACTCTCCAGGGTGAAGACTGGCTTTAGCACCTTTGTCAGGCTTGATTTGTTTCAAGGGGGAAATCTGGAAAGTTGGAAAACCCTAGAAAATGAAATAGTCTAGGCCGTTGGAGACACAATGGAAAATGATAGTCACTGGAGGAATCTGAGATGCTTGGTTTCAATTTTTCCCTCCCTTGAATTTTTTTGTACCCATTTGCTGAAACATCAGAGAAACTCCTATAAAGTCCTCCACCCCCTCTTTTATTCAAGGAATTCTTGACAGCATCTTGGAAAGCTAAAGTTATAAATATTGTAAATGGTATGGTAGATAATGTTGCCAAATCTCAGGAAAGAGCTGGGCAAGGCAACGGAGCCAGAAGAGAAGCAGGCAGACGGGGAGCCGTGGGCCACACCCAGCCCTGTTCCCGCTTTCTCATGCTTTCCAGTTTCAAGCCCACTTCCATAGATAAACGCTATGAAGCTCGAAGGTGGCTTTGATATCTCATGACAGTGGCCAGGGCCTCGCTGTAGACCTTACGTTGGCCCCTTTTTTAGGTTAATAAGTTGACTGGGCGTGATGGTTTATGCCCATAATTCAATGCTGGTGAAAATGAAATTACTGTGAGTTTGAGGCCAGTCTGGACAACAGAGTGAAGGCCTTGTCTCAAAATCTTAGGGCTGGTGAGATACGGGTGTTTTCTAAGGGCACCTGAGTCTGACCCCCAGAACACACTTAAAGCTGGAGAACTGACTCTACAGAATATCCCCAAAGCTCCACATGTATGCTGTGGCACAGACACCCACGTGTAAACACATTCTGTGCACACACATACATACACGCACACACACTCTTGATCAGCTTTTTTTTTTTTTAAAGAATCTTTAGAAAGAAAGAAAACAAAAAGGAACGAGTAAGTTGCTTTTTACGTTTGTGACAGCCAGTTGTACATGTTTGAGATATAGCCTACTACTGTTTGGTGCGTTGATCGTCTTGATTACAAACTATCCATCATCTTGAACGTGAGTGTTTCCTTGAGGGACAGCTTTCCAGTTCTCACGTCTAGCTATTCTGATTATTCAATAGTGTTTGTTTACTCTTGTCAGCCTTCTTTGTGGTAGAAGACCAGGACTCAGCCCTCCCATCTGGCCATGACTTGGTACCCATTAACCATTCCAAAAAGTGGATTGACAGACCAGCCAGGCAAGCAGCAGCTGGGTGATCTACAGAAGGTCAGGCCCCATGCCCCCAGTATTTCACTGTCTAGAAAAAGATCCACAATGGACACGCGATCCCTCATTTTTGAAGTCTTCTTCTGAATGAATAAAAAAGCTCTGTGTGAGCTTCTCTGGGGCCACAGTGACAGGGGTGGGAGGGGAACAGAAGTGAGCCTGGCAAAGCAGGCATCTGGCATGTGCCCTTAGCATGCACAGGAAAGGCCAGGGGACCAGTGCTTAGGGAGAGATGGACATGTGCCCAGAGTGTATAGTATGAGTTTTTTTGTTTTGACTTTTGTTTGTTTGTTTGTTTGTTTGTTTGTTTGAGTTGATACTCTTCTTCTTTTAATTTATTTTAGTTTTTTATTTTGGGGTTTTTTTTCGAGACAGGGTTTCTCTGTGTAACCCTGGCTATCCTGGAACTCACTCTGTAGACCAGGCTTGCCTCGAACTCAGAAATAGGCCTGCCTCTTCCTCCCAAGTGCTGGGATTAAAGGCGTGTGCCACCACTACCCGGCGTTTATTTTATTTTTGTAAGCAGGCATAGAAATGAACTTTGTGTTGCATGTCATGGGTCCTTGGGAACCCTGACTAGTGAGAGAATGCTAAAAAGACAGACACACAAATGCACATGCGTATGGGACAACAGGGGTCTGCGTGCATGCTGACAACGTGGTACCAAGCTGTTTATTATGTACAGCACACAGGGGAGGGGTTGAGCAGTTTCAGACTGTAAACATCCAGATGGAGACAGCTACTTCTGTGCCTTTTCATCTCTTCTAGTCCATCATCCATATCTCATGTCGAAGCTGTGGGTGGAACTATGCCCAACACAGAATAGCCCATTCTCGTGCTTGCCGAGTAGAGTGTGGCTGCAGTCGCCTTGACAATGGGGCAGGATGTGGTGCTGACAGGGCTTCCACAAGAGATGGAGAGGTCCTGCCTTCCCTCTCTCCCTACCTCTGCCTCTACCTTAGGCCTTAACATGCTTTCCCTGTCATTCTTTCAATCGGCAAGTAACAAGTTATCTGCTATGTAGGGATCCCTCGCAGGGCCACATCAGTAAACAAAGGTGATAAGACTTCCCTGTCTGCGGCCTGACATATTGCCATTTGTTTGGGAATTTTTTTTCAGACTGCCCGTGGCTGGATCTTTTTCCAATATGTGTGTTCCCCACATCCTCCTCCTCTTCCTCCTTTTCTTACCGTGACAGCTTGTCATCTTGTCCTCACATGTGTACCAATAAATGAACGTTTGTTCACGTACATTACACTTATAGGCCCAACAAGGTCAGAGGTCCTAGTTTTTTCACTACTGTATACCCACTGCCAGCACATTGCCCAGTACCCAGTAGTTTCTCAGTACATATAAGTGAATGAATAAGTAAATGGCTTTTTTTATTTTTAATTTATATACACAAGTATATGCTTTCCCTCTTCCCCAACCGTCTCCTTCTTAGGCCTTCACCCTCTTTCCCTTTCATTCTTTCAGTCAGCAAGTATTAAGTACCTACTATATACCTATATATCCCTCTCAGTAAGAACTGTGTATGTGTGAGTGCAGGTATACTTGTGCCACAGTGCACGTGCAGAGAGGACAGCTTTCCATCCACTGTGGGAGTCAGAGCTCAAACACAAGTCATCGAGATTCAGTGGCAGAGGCACCTTTGCCCACTGAGCCATCTTAATGGCAGACAGCACCATCGGGAATAAAGTGCTCTCTCTCTCTCATGCATGTGCACACATACACATACAAGCAAGTCATTTGAGCTGGTTTTAGAAGTTACAGTGCTTCTTGAGAGACAGAACTTGCATGTTCAAACCTAGCCTTGCCAAGGGTCGAGGCATCTTGTGATTTTTTTTTTTTTTTAAAACCTGGCTATGAATGGCCTGACTTTGGTACATCAGCTCCTTGCCCTCTTCCAGAGTGGAGAGCACGATGGGGCACAGTGTGAAGCTTGTGTTGACTTGGGATGGCCAGGGACCCATCCTGCCAGGGACGCCAAGCTCCCTGGCCATCACCTTCCCTTACATTCAGCATCTTCATCTGCTTTGCACTCGGCTATGCTGGTAGTCAGAGAAAGATGTTGCCATGGCAACCACCACACCAGATGGTATTTGATCATTGTTTTAAGCCACAGAGGAGATAGACAACAGCCTCTGAGGTCTGCATCTTTGTTAGCATGAGACCCAGTCAAACCTTGATCACCACTGAAAGTTTTTTTTTCTGTTTATTTCTCACTACATATCCCAGGCTGTCCTGGAACTAGCTATATAGACCAGGTTGGCCTTGAACTTACAGATATGCCCCTGACTAAGTAGTGGGATTAACGGGCATTCTGAGCTATGGAATGGTCTTCTGAGTACTGAGATGAAGGCTGTCACACTCCCAGCTGTGGAGGCTGCCCTGCAGATCTGAAGTGCAGATACTGTGGAGAACCTGCAGGAGAAAGGACTAGCTGAGGTGAATGAAGGCTGGGCCCCATTTGGCTCCAAACATCAGGTTTCTGGGGAAGGGTATCCTGGCCTGTGTCTGTTCCTTTTTCCTGCCCCATTCTTCAATAGTCACCTTGTTGCTTCCAGGCCTCCAAGCCACATGGCGGCCACTCTGCTGGGCTTCCAGCTTTAGTTAAACTTCCCACTGGGGCAGCTCAGTCCCAGGGCTCTTGACCATCTCTGTGGCCACAATTATAAAAGCCTCCTCAGCCATCCCAGCCCCCCTTAGGCAACCCCGGAATGTCAGCCTTTGCACACAGATTTGTTTTCCTCTTAGCTAATTTTAGAAAGTAGTTTATATTGGCTGCACTGTGCTAATGAACAGGTCTGGCCGTATTTACATACTTTTCTTGTTAAGAGTCTCTCTTCCCTCTCTCTGCCTTCCAGTGTTAACAGGATCCTCACTGGGTATCTGGATCACACATGAGCCAGAAGCCTCTTTAGAGAGGGCACAAGAGCATCTTTGCCACTATAATGAGCACTGGGGTCCTGTTGTGGTGCCGTGGTGGCTGGCAGTCTTCACGGGCGGGGAGCTGGGTTGCTCACCTGTGCTCTATTTGGAGGAAAACCTTAAGGTACATTGTAATCACGAGAGGACCAGGATCAAAGCAGCAGGGCCTGCTTCTGATCTCCTTCCAAATGAAGCTGGAGGCGGTTGGAATCCAGGCCTGACCCCTTCCTGCTCCCCAGCCTCTCTGTGTTCCTGGGGTGCAGATGAAAAGAGTGAGGGTCCCAGCCCCCCTTGTCAGGAGTGATTTCCAGCCCCAGAAGAACATGATTAAAGAGTGGATTTGTGACGTGAGGAATTTTTTTTAACTCCTCCTGTGCAGAATTCAAGGCACTGGGAAGATTTTTAAGGTATCTGTGGGCTGTGCATAGCCTTTCCACAGTTGCCCACCCCCCTTTCTTTTCACCTAACACTTTCTGGGAGTGTGGTTCAGCCTTCTGGATATTGTCCCTTGTATTTTCTTGGTGTCCTAATGCTTTCTCTACACTGAAAGAGCGAAGTTTCAGGTCCTTCCTCTGGTTCATGTGCTCTGGGGGGGAATCAGAGTGGGCACGGAATGGCTCTGTGGACCCCAAAGAGGAAGAGTATGTGGCTCCAGGCCCCTGAGCAAGATAGGAGGGTTCCCTGGGTGCATTTGCCCAGCCCCTTCACTGACCTAGGCGCTCTTGTTCAAAAGCCTGGCCTTAGCTGTCTTACCTCACTCACCCCATCGTGTGGTCCTGACTGAAATCAGTGGCAGGTATCCAATGCCTGACACGTGCACAGCCAAGCTGGGAATGGGTCATCCAACCTGAGGAGCCTCAGCCTCGGCACTGTTGGAGTTCTGACTGGATAATCCTTCCCAGAGAGTAAGGATTGTTCTCCTACTAAGTGCAGGAAAGGGCCGTCATGGACATCATAGGACCGCCATTGACTTCTACCCACTGCATGGCTGTTGATGCCCCTTCTCCCACGTGCACCATGACAGCCTAAGACGTTGCCCCTAGGACAATGTCTACTTTTTCTACCCCTATCCTCCTGTGAGGGAATGTTAAATGACACAAAATTGTATAAAAGAAGGGTAGAACTTTTTAACCAAGGATAAAGTATGCCTCTGTGCCTTTTATTTAAAAAAAAAATTACACTTATAGTTATTTATCCTTTTCATAGAACTGAGTGCCATGAGAAACCCTAGCAGATGGCCGGATTGAAATGTAGTAAGGCCAGCTCTGCCAGCAGGGCCTGCCATGATGCTATACAGGACACGGTGCACATTGAATGTCCCATAGAGGAGATGAATAACTGTGTTCCCTGAACCTTGTAAAGGGAGTTTGTACAAGTGCTGCATTGTAGAATGCTTTTCTTAAGCCAATCTCTCTCTCTCTCTCTCTCTCTCTCTCTCTGTCTCTCTCCACACCCCCATCATTTTTTTCCTGTAGTTTACATTGTTATTCTAGTACCAAAGTATTAAGCCTTGATACGTGACCCTTTCTAGCATAAATATTAACTGCACCACTTTTAATTTTTGCATTAACAAAAATTCAGCGACAGACAGCTTTTTTTTTTTCCTTTTCTCTTTCCCCATGGGGATAGAATTACCTTAGTTTCTCTCATCAGCCACATGCAAGATAAAACACTCTATTAAAGAAGTAGCATGGGGTTATGGAAAAGGATAGTCATGAAAGAATGTGGTGTACAACAGTTTTGTCTGGTTTTTAAGATTTGTTTTATGTGTATGATTATTGGCCTGCATGTATGCATGCATAACACGTGTCCCTCCTGCCAAAACCAGAAGAGGGCACCAGATCTCTTGGAATGAAAGTTGGTGACAGTTGTGATCTCCCATGTGAGTGCTGAGAACTGAACCTGGGTCCTCTGGAAGATCAGCAAGTGCTCTGAACTACTGGTGCCATCTCTCTAGTTCTTGTTTGACTTTCAAACAGGGTCACATTTAGCTCAGACCGGCTTTCAACTTCAACTTCTCCTGCCTCTACCCACACTCCCAAATGCTTGTATTATAGAAATGTATCACAATACTCAATAAATTTCATACTTTTATTGTGGTTTCAAAGTGATACCGGCTTGAACTGGAAATGGTTTGACCCCTCCAGCAGGTCTAGTTATTCGAGGGTCTTGGGGGGACCTTCTCCTAAGAACCAAATGGGGGGAGGGAGAGACAGACACCAAGTGCAGGAACGACATGGAAGCATTCTGAGTAGCATCAAGGTGTCACTGTATTCAGCAAGGCTCAAGGCTTAAATGCACAAGCAAAGAGGAAGTACTTCTCAGCAGGAGGGATGGGGCACTGGAAATTTTTCTTTTGGCAGCTACACGGGGAAGCAAGAACTTGGTGGTATCAGGGTGTGGTCAGGACATCTGGCGCTGACTTAGGGCTGGAACATTCTGTGGTTGTTCTCGGAACGGTGCGTTGGTGGCCCGCTTTTGACCCCCTTTTCTTCTGGGGAGGGGGGTAGAGGCCCAATTCAGAGATCAAGACAATAGAGTTGTCTTAATAGCTCCCAACAATGGTTGTGCACACCTGTGGTGCCAGCTAATCTAAAGATTGAGGCAGAGGGCCCGGCGTGGTGGCACACTCCTTTAACCCAGCACTTGGGAGACAGAGGCAGGCAGATTTCTGAGTTCGAGGCCAGCCTCGTCTACAAAGTGAGTTCCGGGAGAGCCGGGGCTACACAGAGAAACCCTGTCTCAAATAATTAAATAAATAAATAAATAAATAAAGATTGAGGCAGGAGGCTTTCTTGAGGGGTTCAAGTTTATACGGGGCAACATAATAACAGCATCTCTTTAAATAAGTGTGTGTGTGTGTGTGTGTGTGTGTGTGTGTGTGTGTAAACATATTACATGTATTTGTCTATAAAACAGTGCTTCTTTGTGGTCCCATAATCTTCTATTATGTGTTTTGCTGTATAAATAGAAACAAAACCATCATAGACAGTGTTCTCTTTTTATGACTAATATTTTCTCTTACAAGCAAGATTTTGTAATAGGGTAAAACAGTATTTGGAAATCTAACTCTTACTATATTTTCAAATGGGAGCAGGTCACCCTCCACACACCATGTGATAGGGTTCAGGAAGTGATCTCTTCCTTTCTCCCCACTTTCATTTCCCTCTAAGGTGCTCTCACTTAGTGGTCTCATGATTATAAAGCAGCCTGGGGAGGACCTTCAAGGTGGGCTGGAAGGAGTGGGAACCCGGGTTTTAACAAAGGTGGGGCTGGGGAGATGGCTCAGCAATTAAGAGCACTGACTGTTCCTCCAGAGGTCCTGAGTTCAATTCATTCCCAGCAACCACATAGTGACTCACAACCATCTGTAATGGGATTCAATGTCCTCTTCTGGTGTGTCTGAAGGCAGCTACAGTGTACTCATACACATATAATAAACAAATAAATTAAAAAGGGGGTTCCCTACAGAGAGTTACTTCTAGCTGGAGGCTGTGTGGGCTCTTCTAAGATGGCACAGTTTCAGTCAGGTGGCCTGGGGCCTGTTTAATGAGTTAAACAGTGGGAGCCACCACCACCGTGGGGACCACCCTCCCAGTGAGACCATGATAAAAGCATGGAATTTGTTCGATGTTTTAACACCCTCCTGGAACCCAAGGCCTCAGGAGGTAGGAGCAGATCTACAAGCTGGAGTGGAAAGGGAGAATGCCAGAAGTCAGTGGCAGAATGAAGTCTACTTCATAGAGGAGGGTGAATCAAATTCATGAGGACCAGCCCAGAGCCAAGCTGTGCTCGGAGCTATTAAACTAAAACACTCTCGCCAGCTAGAGCCATCAAGACATTGCCTGAGAGTGGGGATAAGGACAATATGTTCATTGTGAAAGGCAGTCCTCTGTTAATTTAGAATAAATTCCGTGGCGTACATACTGGGTTGAGTGCATATAAACATTGGAGAGTCTGGGAAATCCCATTACAGGAATTAGTTGTGGATGGGAGTGGTGGAACTGGCACTGTGTAGTGCAAATTCTGTGATGTCCAAAGGTCGCTGTGCCCAGTTAAAAGCCGTTTCTTTTACTTTTGGTCACCAGAGACATTCATCAAGCCAGAATATTCTCCTTTAAAACAAAAAAAGTAATTAGGCCTGACAGCCGAAGTCAAATCAGACCTTTGGGAATGACCTAATTGCTTTTTTGTTCGAGGCCTGACATCGATTTGCCCTTGGCCTTGGTGTCAACACTAGCAAACACGGGCAGCCTCCCAGACTCCGGCTGGTGGCTCTATCCTTGCCACAGAGAGGACAAAGGACAGCGGCATCCCAGAGGTCATGGGACTCTGTGGTCACCTGCAATTCCTGCCAGGCTGAGAATTTTGTGGGTAAACCCTGGTTCCTGCTGAAACTGCCGCTCACCATGTGGACATCTGACTGCCTGCTTCTTTACTGACTGGAAATTTCCCCCCAGCAACTGGAGGATGGGTGGGTCTATCAATTTCATCTCCACCTCCGTGTTACTGGCAACTGCTCCGGCTTTGAGGATCACACTGTGGTGACATTGATCAAGATGAGAGATCTCATTCCGCCCTGGTTATTTTTGGCATCTGTGAGCAGTCCAAGGCCTCGACTTTTGGCACCGTGTGGTTAGGATATTAAGTAACTGCTTCCTGCGCTAGTACAGACAGCGTTTTGAGAGTCCTAACCTCGTCGCTCCCGTCTATCTCATTGGTCAATTCGAGTGCATTCTGCTTGCTGTTGGCTCCTCGTGAGTGGGTCTGGAGAAAGCTGAATGGTTATTAAACGTGTCTTGTGTTTTTCCCCTCTAGATTGAAAACATAGATGCCTGCTTGAATTTCCTGGCAGCTAAGGGAATCAACACCCAGGGGCTGTCTGCAGAAGGTGAGTCAGGGCCCACGCCTTTTCATCATTTGTGATACCCACCTGTTAAGGCCCACCTGTTACCTAACAGTCAATTGCTGCAGTCCTGACCAGGGGTGCCGGTGGGCTGTCCTGGCTGGGTGCCCTTTCCAGCACAGTTGACGTTACTAACTTTCTCACAGTTCTCAGATCACTCTAAGAATGCAGCCCTGTGTGCATGCCACATCTGCATGCCACAGAGGGTGTGGGGGAAGAGAATGGGAGCACACTGCTCCAGTTAGAGAAGTTCCTGCTTCAACAACACTGATTCCCTGTCCCGTGGCGCAGCAGGTTATCAACCAGCCATTATCTGTGGGAAAGAGAATATCCAACCACAGAACCAAGTCCAACCATCCAGCGCCCAAGGGAACTGCTTAGTCCTTGCTGGTGACATCTCACCTTGCTCTTGAAGACAGAGAGAGTGAGGTTTGCGAACACACTACCACCTTTTAGCCTCCCGATTAGCTTTTAATTAACTTGGATTTGGTGGCTAATTAGCATCAACAGTGTCTGCTAGTGGAGTGTTGTTAGGTGGGATAATAGTTTGGAGCCCGCTGGCCAGAATTATCTACCTCCTCAGTCCTCAGGCAACACTTCCACCTGGAATCTCTCAATCTCTCTCTCTCTCTCTCAATCTCTCTCAATCTCTCTCTCTCTCCCCCCCCCTTGCTCTCTCCCCTTCCTTCCCCCTCCCCCTGTTTGTAAACACAGGCAGCTGCCGGCTCTGAAGCTGCCATAGGCCAGGCATCTCCCCAGCTCATTAGGCTGCACCTGCCTCCAGTTTTCCCCGGAACAGGTAGTGCAGTCGGGGCAGTGCAGTTGTTCCTCCTGGCATAGCAGGAGTGTGCTCTGAAAAGATGTAAAAAGAGCGTTGGCCCTGGAAGCTGGGGTGGGGCTGAGAGAGCAGTAAGCTGGAGTCCACAGATGGAGTAGGTAAGTTAGCAGACCTTATGGGTCCTGCATGGGCTAATGCCTTGTCTTTGCGAAGAGATGAAAGCTTGCGTCATCTATCAGGCTGTGTTTCTGAACTGTTGTCTCCTCCATGTTGGAGGTGGGTGGCATCCACGGCTTCTACATCCATAGTGTGACTCTATGCGGAATGTGTCAGAAAATGGTTGTAATTCTCCTTGGGCAGGTCTGGTTATCGGTTCCATGAATCTCAGGGGTAGCTTAGCCAACCTTAATCTCAGGACTTATAGAAAAATCCTTAGAAGGTTGCCCTTGCCTTAGCTATGAGTCTCATCTGTGGGTTTAGTGTACATTGTTGGAACCTTCAGTAGTAGACACAAATTCAGTGTTTCTGTGCTATTCCTGTGATGACCAGTAGGTGGCAGAGCATGTTCCTCTTAGTGTCTAGGAATGGTGCAGGTCTCTATTCTCCCACGAGAGCATCTGCAGGGACTTTTACAGAGTTGTGCAGTCTTGCCTCCTTCCTTAGGCCTGGAGGAGAACTCTAGCCACTTAGCAGCTGCCTGTTGTCTGTCTCTCTGCTTCATTTGTTCAACCTTCTCTTATACTCAGAAGGCATAGATGCCTTTACAGGAAGTATTTACCGAACAGATACTAACTGTGCTCTGCTGGGCTTGTCTGCATTGGCTCCTGTTCTCACGGCTGAACGTAGAGTTTACAGGACTCATGGTTATTGATGGAGAAACTGGCTGGAAGCTGAATGGGGCCGGGAGATGGCTCAGTGGCTGAAGTGCTTTTTGTGCGAGCATGAAGACCTGAGCAGGGCCCCACTGGTCATGGCTTCTCACGATTTGCCCGAACACCTAGGACTTGGAGTTGAGGAAGATAGAGGTTGGTGACAGGAGGTAACCGGTCAATTAGCCAGGTGGTAAGCTTCAGGTCCGGTAATGAGAGTGCATGGACACACCCATGTGCACACACATGAACACACCACACACAAAGACAGATTATGAGTGACATCTCTGATAAGTGCCAGTTCACCCTGGAAAAGCTAGAGACGCAGCCCTATCTCTTAGAAGACACCCAGGCTATACAAGCAGAGCATCTGTGTTTTTTTGTTTGTTTTGTTTTTTTAAAAAACTGCACTGGGCACTGCACTTCCACAAGCACAACTCTTGTTAGTCACAGTCAACTTACAGAGCTAGGTACCCCAAACAGTACCCAGAGTGCCTAGCCCTCAATGGAGTACACCTTATTCTCGACCCCTGCTTTGCCACCACAGGGGAGGATGGACTGGAAGAGCAAAGTCCAGATATTCCCAGGAAGTGCACCCCCCCCCCCAACTCCCACCCCTCTCCCAGAACAGGTTGTCAGATATGACAGGTGGAGTCTGGACGGACTGCGCGCAGGGCAGATCTTAAAACATCACCCCAGGGCAGGGCAGGGCAGGGCAGGGCAGGCTTAAACTGGCAGACTCTGGCACATCTCCAAGAGCAAAGAGAAAGGGCTAGAGCTTTAAGGGCACGAAGAGTGCAGGAGGCGTGGGCCAGGGGGCCACTCAGACCAGCATCACCTCTGTGGACTATCGCAGTAGCGACTGCCCCTGGGCACCCGCTGTCTGGGCCTGGAACAAAGGCTCTGTGTGGCTCTCTAAAGACAGGTCGGGGCAGGCCTGCACTACCCGGCACCGCGGGACAGGTGCGCACGGCCCGCCCGCCTTGTCGGTCGGTCCAGAGCCAGCTGTAATCACTGGGAAAGGGCGGAGGTGTATCTGTGGGGCTTTCCAGCTGCCAGCTGCTTCTCAAGAGGAGCCCGCGGCAATCAGTTGGCTTCAAAGGGAAAACAAAAGACATTAAAACAACATTATTTAAAAAAATAAAAATAAAACAACAATAACAAAAAAACACTATGATGATTTTCTGACAATTCAGGTGACTCTGAACACGGGCAGAGGCCAGTGGGAGGGCCTGGACTCAGCAGTCCCGGGCAACGCTTGAAGGCGTGCGTGCCTTTCACAGGAAATCAGTTGCCTACTTGCTACCCCTTACATCTTGGGTGGGAGAGCAGGAAGTGTCTCTGTTGCCTCTGAGAGCAGGGAACAGGCGGCGTGTGTCCACTGACCGTCCTCACATCAACAAAGTGTGGCAGTGAGGGGCAGTTTATGCTCTTCTGAACAAGGGTTCCCACAGGCTCTGCTTCTTTGAGCTTCTCCCCTCTTCCCCACAGATGGTGCCATTGGTGGGACACAGGGCCTCCAGAGCAGGGCGGTTGGTTGGGTGGTCTGAGGCAGTTATACAGCTGGCTCATCACTGGGAGCCATGCACAGACCCACAGGCTGGCGGGACTTGAAGAGGAGTTTCATAATTATCCTCTACAACGCCCCCTTCCTTATGCTTTGACTCAAAATCGTCCCTCCTCTTGGGGCAGGTTTGTTCATATTGCTATTCTGTTGTACAGGACTTCCTGACTCAACTGGAATTCCCTCCCCCACCCCCAACCCCCCGCTCAGAGGAGAAGGGGAGGGAGGAGGTGATTGGGAAGGGACCAGTGATCGGGATGTAAAGTGATTAAGTAAAAAAATAAAATAAATTTCTTTTAAAAATTTTAAGACAGCCGGGCGGTGGTGGCGCATACTTTTAATCCCAGCACTTAGGAGGCAGAGGCAGGTGGATTTCTGCATTCCAGGCCAGCCTGGTCTACAGAGTGAGTTCCAGGACAGCCAGGGCTACACAGAGAAACCCTGTCTCAAACAACAAAATAAATAAATAAACTAATTAATTAAAAAAAATTAAAACAAGTACCGCGTGGTAGCCACTCCTTTAATCCCAAGCAAAGCTTGTAGGTCTATAATATTTGATGTCAGCTTGGTCCATTTAGAGATTATCAAGCAAAGTTAGACATAGTGAGACTCCATTTACCAAAAAAAAAAAAAAAAAAAAAAAAAAAAGTGTTGAAACAAAATAATGTTGTCAGAGATGTCTTTGTTGGTAACATGCTTATTGGGAGAGTGCATGCCTAACATGCAAGAAGCAGGGATTCAATCTCTGGCCATATAAATGAAGTATGGAGGGGCATGCTTCCAAGCCCAGCCTCTGAGGTGTAGGGCCAGGGATATCACAAGTTCAAGGTCACCTTTGGTTGTATACTGAGATCCAGGCCAGACTGTCCTAAAAACCCAAAACAAGCCAGCTGGTGATGGCACACACTTTTAATCCCAGCACTTGGGAGGCAGAAGCAGGTAGATCTCTTTGAGTTTGATGCTAGCCTGGTCTACAAAGGGAATTCCAGGACAGCCAGGGCTACATAGTGAAACCCTATCTCCAAAAACTAAAACCACAAAACAAAAGAAAAAACAACCCATCTTTTGACTTAGCAGTCATGCCTGGCATTACTTATATCACCTATGCAGATTTATCTTATATCTACAGTAAGTTAGTACTTATGTCTAAGTGGATTAGTAGAAGCCAGTGGGAACAGAAGGGCCAGGCAAAAACCAGAGAAGGTATGTGTCCTTACATCACTGAAACAGAATGGTCTGTGCCGTTTGGCCTTCCATTCAAAAGAAGGTGGCCAGGCCAGAGTCTCCCGGGGTGGGCACCTCACTCTGGGTGTTCCTATTTTTAACCTGTGTAAGAAGTCTGAGTGAGCTTGACCAGTCACATGCAGAGTGAGGCTCCCTTCCATAGCCTTGGAAATGTCAACATTCTTGTGGTCTCTCAGCTTCCTCTATGGAACTGGTTCACCAGACAAATACCATTTGGAAATGCGGGCAGAAGACAATTCTAGCTATTTGGGATACTGTCTGTTACGGACCACCCATAGGATAGGATAGACGGCTTTTAGAGCTTTCACCTCTGTTGAGTTCTTTGTGATATTGAAAACAACATCTAACAGTGCATCAACCGGGGAACCAATAAGGAAAATATGGTATGCCCGTACAGTGATACACTATGCAGCGCTGTAAAGCCAATGCATAGTTCTAACGTGGCTGTACAAATCTTATGCTAAGGGCTGCTGATGCAGTCCAGTGGTGGAAGGCTTGCCTAGAATATGAAAGGCCCTAGATTCAATCCTTAGTACTATAAAAAATAAAGTTAAAAACAAAAATATGAAACAAACAAGTGTGTTAAGTAAAGGGAGCCAGTACAAAAGATTGCAAGTTATATGATTTACATACAGTGTCCAGGAAAGGAAAATCTTCACAGAAAGCAGATTCACGGGTGGGCCTGGGAGTTTGGGGATTGATTGCCACTGAATACAGGAAATTGCATTAATAGAAATGTTTTAATATTAGAACGGGTTAAACTCACTACAAGTCACTGGGTTGTAGACTTAATTTTATGTATATACACTGGGTGTGTAATAATACTTCAATTTATTTGAAAAAAAAAAAAACAGAAAGAAAGCTATGGTTGAATTTTGTCCACTATGAGGTTATTTGTGATGGTTTTCTTTGTGTGACCTCAGAGAAAGGGTGGAGGGGCATGCTTCCAAGCCTAGCCTCTGAGGTGTAGAACCTCCTCAGGCTTCCTCTGGGTGGAAAGCCCCAATAGGGAGCTGAGACGGCTGCAGGTAGAGAGGGCCTGTGCGTTCTGAGCTCTGAATACACAGCGAGGTTGGTACTGCGGGTGCTGGGTACTCAGTTTCTCATCCCCTCTCTTCACACTTCGAACATCCCCGGGTAAGGTAGCTTGAGATGTACTCAATGTGTGGTGTGGGGTAAGGAAACAGAGGCTCAGAGGCCTTGAGTCTTACAACACGGAGCCTTTAAGCAATGGACTGAAGAGGTTCAAGCCCCAGGCTTGGCTTATGAGTCTATGATCTTTATCATGAAAGTACCAAGAAAAATGTGTGGGGTACCATGACCTCTGATGGGTGGAGATGCTGTAGGGGAAAGGGAAGCAAACAGGAGCTGCAAACGGCTTGCTGGCCACAGGAGCTACAAGCCTGGTACTGACAGCTGCATGGGGTGGGCTGTCGGACTTTGGGCGCTGATATGGACATGTCTACTATGAAGAGCTGGCCCTGATCCCTCCCTGGGACATGCTGATAGGTTTTTTCATTTTCTTTTTTAGATTTTCTTGACACACACACACACACATACCCTGCTTTTGTTTTTCTTGTGTATATTTTAAAATGTGTTCAGGAATGTTGAACACACCAGGAAAATAAAAAAAAACTACATGCCCATGAGCTACCTTAATAAATAAAACATTATCCGGTCTGTTTTTAAATTCCCCACATGTGATGGGCATGCCAGCAAGCCAAGTCACACAGTGTTAGGTAAACCAACCCCTGAGCTAGAAAAAAAACAAAAAACAAAACAAAACAAAACAAAACAAACCCTGGATTCAAGTCCCACCCCAAGCTTACTACTACCTTGGAGAAATCTCACCGCCTTTCTGACTTTCCGCTTCCCTTTAAGTACCCCCTGCCCAGGGAGTCTGAATGACAGACACCTTGAGCTTGGAGGTACACACTAGTCAGTCATAAAGCTTGCTAATCATAAACTACTCACCATCCTGAAAACTGGGAAAAGCACAAACGCACACACACAAAAATAGATTTTACATAGATTTCCTCTCCGAGAATAGCTATTATCTCTCCAATAAATTCATATTTTAAGGGCTCATTCCACCATCGCCCCCGCCATGTCCCTTCATAGGTGTTCATTCGAATGTCGATGCTTGATTAATTTCTGAATTTGATCCCTGACTCAGGTCTCTGTCCAAGTGATGACCAGCGATGTGCTGTCTTTCACTGTTGGCTTCAGTTGCCCCATGACTGAAGTCACTGAGCTATACTCCCTGCCCCCAGCCTCACAGTCTGTGATGCGTACTTATAAGGACATCTGGGGACTGAATGCAGCTCCTTCAGTCCCTGGGACTGGAGAACAAAGCAGCCGTAGCTACCCAGCAAAGTTAGGGAGCGCACCCTGACCTCTGACACTTTCTGTGAGTCCGTGTCACGGGGGTTAGTCCATAAGCCATGCCTGGGCATCCCAACGGCACTAGGTCAGCCCTGACTTTCACCGTTCATTGTGGCATAATTAAGAACCCCACATATCAGTAGCATGGTTTGGAGCTGGAGAAAAAGGCTTAGCAGGTACAGGCCTTTTGCTGCTAAGCCCGATGACCCGAATTTAGTTCTTGGTGCCTACAAGCACTGAGTGGGTTGTCTGGCTTTGGATGCCGATATGAACATGGCCACTACTGCTTTAGGCAGGCCCTGAGCACTGACTTTCACAAGTTGTTTCCTGACCTCTACGGGTATGCCACAAAGGCACAGAGGCTTTGAGTCATACACCGTGAAAACATGCACAGAAAAATCCATGGGTGTTTTGTTCCCAATTCTAAGGAGGGGCATAGTGTCCACACTTCAGTCTTCATTCTTCTTGAGTTTCATGTGTTTAGCAAATTGTATCTTATATCTTGGGTATCCTAGGTTTGGGGCTAATATCCACTTATCAGTGAGTGCATATTGTGTGAGTTCCTTTGTGAATGTGTTACCTCACTCAGGATGATGCCCTCCAGGTCCATCCATTTGGCTAGGAATTTCATAAATTCATTCTTTTTAATAGCTGAGTAGTACTCCATTGTGTAGATGTACCACATTTTCTGTATCCATTCCTCTGTTGAGGGGCATCTGGGTTCTTTCCAGCTTCTGGCTATTATAAATAAGGCTGCTACACCCATGGAAGGAGTTACAAAGACAAAGTTTGGAGCTGAGATGAAAGGATGGACCATGTAGAGACTGCCATATCCAGGGATCCACCCCATAATCAGCATCCAAACGCTGACACCATTGCATATACTAGCAAGATTTTATCGAAAGGACCCAGATGTAGCTGTCTCTTGTGAGACTAGGCCGGGGCCTAGCAAACACAGAAGTGGATGCTCACAGTCAGCTAATGGATGGATCACAGGGCTCCCAATGGAGGAGCTAGAGAAAGTACCCAAGGAGCTAAAGGGATCTGCAACCCTATAGGTGGAACAACATTATGAACTAACCAGTACCCCGGAGCTCTTGACTCTAGCTGCATATGTATCAAAAGATGGCCTAGTCGGCCATCACTGGAAAGAGAGGCCCATTGGACACGCATACTTTATATGCCCCAGTACAGGGGAACACCAGGACCAAAAAGGGGGAGTGGGTGGGTAGGGGAGTGGGGGTGGGTGGGTATGGGGGACTTTTGGTATAGCATTGGAAATGTAAATGAGCTAAATACCTAATAAAAAATGGAAAAAAAAAAAAGAAGTAGTTAAGCAAGAGGCCCTAAGCAAGAGATAGGAGTCTAGCTAAATCTCATCGGGAGTCAGCATGTGTCTGTATTGGAGACTAACTTTCTCCATGCAATAACTACAAACCAGGTCAACTCTCTGTCTAATTTTTTTTAAAGTTTAATTAAAACATAATTATATCATTTCCCTCCATCTCTTTTTTTCCCTCCAACCACTCCTGTGTCCCACTCTTATTTCCTCTCAAATTCATGGACTTTTTTATTATTGTTGTTAATATTTACACACACACATATGAACATATGCATGTATATCTAGGAACACACATAGGAATCTATTCATATGTATATGAATAAATATATTAATGCAACCCGCTGAGAAAAAAAAAAAAAAGAAAAGAAAAATCCAGTGCACACACAGACATACCCGCAAGATACTCTCAGACACATAAAATGACCCTGTAATAAATACATCCTAGTTTGCATAGTAACTTTGGAAAAGTCATCACCAGGAGAGGCTTACTCGTGCAGCCGGAAGCTGTATGGCTGTTTTGCTTGGGGTTCTGGGGTGTGTTCTTCCGGTAGCACCAAGACTGGTGGAGATCATCATAATCCTCACGCAGAGAATCTTGACGTAGATGCTGTCTGTCATTTGCTCTGTAAAGCTGGGGCCGGCTGTGGAAGTTTTGCCCTTCCTCAGAGGCCTGGAGAGATGGCGGGACTTGCCCAGCTGGTGGGTGGTAGAGCCCAGGCTGGAGTCCAGAGGTGTAGACTCTGTAAATCCTCGGCTGCATCTGCCAGCCCTCACAGAACCCGCTAGCTTATGAAGTGTGGCGGGAAGACTGGCTTCTAGAAGGGCGTCTCATTATTCTTACAGCCTGAGGAGAGAGAGGTGCTTTGGCAAAACAAATGCTTTGTTCCAATCTAACTTGGGGGTAAAGGGTTGGACACAGGTCCTAAGGCCTGGCTGGTTGCCCTTCCTTCCTTGTGGGAACATGGCTTGTCCTGAAGGCACACATTACTTTTCCTTCAACACATTCTTGCCTGTGTTGGACCTTAGAGGATGCCCTTGTGCCTTCCTGGGCAGGTTTCCTCAGCCAGGACTCAGCCAGAGGCCTGCACACCCCATACAAGCAGGGATGCTGACCCTCACCCTCTCACAAGACCCCTTAAAGCTTCCTTGGCCTTGTTTTATGCTAGCACCCTTTCCCCAGCATAGCAGGGGTGGGGGTGTACGTGGAGAATATCACCTCTCTGGGTTTTCTTCTCTGATGTTCCTCTTTCTCGGTGGCCCTACTTCACCGCCTTGAGGTCAGTGTAGCCTCTGGCCATTGGCAGCTGATGTTAAAAATGCTACATAAAAGGTTGGATGTTCAGCTTCTGTATGGAATAAATATTTCATTCCTTGCCACAGCTTTTTATGCATGCCTCGAGGCAAATGCATTTTAATATCTAAAAAGTACCATCTGGAATTTAAAATTCTTCCCACTCTGTTCAAATTTCTTCTCATATAGGAAGTATTTTGCAGAAGTCCTGATGGGGGCTGGTTCTTACACTCTCGCCCCACACGCAAAGCCTGAATTCGAGTTAAGGAGCCGTGGGTTTGAAAAGATGGCTGGGTAGAGGAGAGAAAGCATTCGGATGCAGTGGTGGCTACTTTGGCATGCTTTGTGCGGCTCGAGGCTCAGAATGTGGACTTGGCAAATCGAGCTAGACCATAGTACCTCTGCTAGTGCCAGAGAGTGGTCTAGTATCCACAGCCTTGCCCGGATCACAGGCTCAGTCTTGAGAAGGACACTCATTCTTTCAGCGGTATTCTTTTCGAGCAGATCCTCCTGGCCCTTGCCAGCCAGCTGGCCAACCAGCCAGCCAGTTCTGACTTGCTTGGTACATCTACTGCAACCCCGTGGGGAGTCTTGACTGATCTGTGGTTTAGGAGTCATTTTAATGGACCTTCGGGAGTTAAACTCAGGTAGGGCTGAAGAAGCCCGTGGAACGTGGAAAAGAAAGGTTGCCAAGAATCCTCATTTTATTTAAACTGTCTGTGCAAAGGTGTTCTTGCACATTGGTTCTTAAACCTCCAATACACGTTAAGCAAGGACCTTAAGTTTTATTTATGAAAACAAACAAGCAGGTTGACTACGCTAAGTCACTTCCATTTTAGACAAGGGAGGGCCGGTTGCGTCCAAAATTCGGTTTTCCTAAACACATTTAAAACGTCATGGCAGTTTCAACCACGCCATCGATTTGACAAGGTTTGCCTTTCCCCACATTTATGCCTCTGGTGACGAGAACCTCTCTATTGTCTTGCAGAGATCAGGAATGGGAACCTCAAGGCCATTCTAGGCCTCTTCTTCAGCCTCTCCCGATACAAGCAGCAGCAGCAGCAGCAGCAGCAACAGCCTGAGAAGCAGCCCCTCTCCTCATCTCCTCTGCCACCTGCCGGGTCTCAGGTGGCCGGGGCGCCTTCCCAGTGCCAGGCTGGCACTCCTCAGCATCAGGGGCTGGCCACTCCCCAAGCCCCGTGCCAGCTCCTCCAGCCAGTTTCACATCAGCAAGGAAAGACACAAGTGGAAATGCAGTCCAGGTGGGCTCCTCTCAGGGACAGATGGCGCTGCCGACCCATCTTCAGGTGTCCTTCTTCCCAGCTGTGTAGGGAGCCTGTGTGCTCTGTGGTTCTCATTTGTGAGGAACTAGCATGGCCTCAAGATAGATAGAGCAAGGCTCCTCTGTACCCAGTGGAGATGTGTGTTCATACAGGCCAGGAAGAGGCCTGCATGTTCCTAAGCTGTCCTGTAAAAGATCGCCCACAAGTCATTTGCTTTAGTGGCAGAAAAAGACTGATGGGTTAAAAACTGGAAAGCTTTTGATTCAGGAGAAAGTCCAGTAGAAATGCCCATGACGACTGACTTCTTTTAAGCCGCCCATTGTGAGCAGCGGAAACCCAGCGCCACTGGTCTGATTGGTTGCTTGATTTCATTGAATGTGTGCTGAAAAACACTCTTCCCCAAAGCCACCAGTACAGAAGGCTTCTTGAACTCATTAGACCTTGTAACACCTGCTAGCTGCAGAGCAAGCCCAGAGCTGCTTGACCCTCAGCTACCTTGGAGTCCCAGCTGTGTTTCCCCATGAAAAGCGCAGTTTCCCACCTGGCAGGGCATTTACAGCCAGGAGGTATGGGTCTGATGTAAATGAGGTCCCTTAATTAATTATCTAATTATCCAACTGGCATTATGGAAATTTGTGAAATAGGAGAGCTGCATGGACTAGCAATGAGGGGGAGGGAAGAGAGAAGGGGTGGGCGGGATGGAGAGAGAAAGAGAGAGAGAAGGAAAAAGGAAAGGAAAGGGGAAAGAGGGGAAAGGGGAAGAAAGGAAAGGAAAGGGAAAGAAAAGAAAAGAAAAGAAAAGAAAAGAAAAGAAAAGAAAAGAAAGGAAAAGAGAACCAAGCAGCCAGGCTTTGTGCTCTTTCCTTGGAGGAATGCCTGGCTGGGAACTCTCCCCTGGCCGGAGGCTTCCTAGCAGCCCTGAGTAGAGTACATCCTTCCCATACTGCCTTCTGCACAGGCCCAGTCCCTGAAATGCCCGCTAGAATTATAGTGCAGGGCAAAGGTCCTGTGTGGGAAGAGGAGAGAAGCTCATAGTTAAGTTGTTAGGATTGTTGTTGCTTGTCTGCTCAGAACCTTGAATCTGCCAGTTTGCATTCTTTTTATCTTGTTGAGAGCAGAGCCTTCTATGTGCCAGGTACTGTTAGTCATTTGGGAGTCAGAGATGAGAGATAGCCATGATACCTGCTCCCTACACGATCCTGGAGGGGGCTGTGCGACGAGCATACCGGACCAGGAAGGAGATGGGAGAGGCAGGTGCGTAAACAGGAAGATGGTGGGACTCAGGGTTGATAGTTTAGGGTTGGTTAATGGGAAGGCCCCTCTGAGGCCATGACACCTGGTGGCTGGCGAGCTATGAACAGAAGGAAACTTAGCCATGCAAACCTCAAGTGCAGAGATCTGACAGGGGTGGGGGCAGCTGGTGTGGAGGCTCTGTGGTAGGCACAAGCTTGGCCTGGCAGTGGAAAGAGAAGGAACTGGACGGTTGCCCACAAGCAAAGAAGGTGCTGTGTGGGTGATGGATGTGGTACCAAAGTCAGGCGGAAGGAAGTGAGCTTGGACTCTTCTCTAAGGAGCCAGGAAGCTAAAGGAGCCTCACGGTTCAATTAGATTTTCATTAAGAAAAGAGACTTCTCTGATGAGTAAGCTTATCGGGGAACAAGAGCGAAATGAAGGACTCCAGTGGAGGAGACCTCTGCAGACGAGGCAGTGTGAGTGACTTGGACAGGATGGTCTGAGGCGCATGGAGATGGACCTGAGGGATATGCTAAAGGTCCGGTCATGGAGCCTACACACAGATCCACTATCTCTAGATAGTGAATCTTCTTGGGGAAGAAGAGGCAGTCCAAATGATAAAGCCTGGATTTTTTTTTTTAATTTATTTAGTCCAACAGCAGAAGGGTTCTTGCCATAATGCCATGCTTTCTGGCCCCACAGAGTGGCAGCATAGACTAGGAGCTGATTGGTTATATCCTCATTCACCCTCTATCCCACCACGCTGCTTACTTCTGCGCATGAGTGGCCTCTTCTGCTCTGTACTGTTGCTCCCACTCTTATTTTCAAAGCCTCTTGCCAAGGTCTAGACATAAGATATCCCATACTAACACTCTGACTTAAGAATGATAAAATTACATCACCGGCTGGCTCACACTGTGTTACTAACCTCACATCCTATCTTTGGTAGCCAAAGCCCCACAGGGTAACCATTTGGACACTTGGCTATTAGTGAGCACCTTAGATGCCAGGGCTGTTCTGATGTTTTGTTAGAATTCTTCAAGATACAGACATGCCTATTAAGAACACCTCTAGGGGGCGGGAGAGATGGCTTAGCAGTTAAGAGCACTGACTGCTCTTCCAGAGGTTCTGAGTTCAAGTCCCAGAAACTATGTGGGGGCTCACGCCAGCAATGGGATCTGATGCCCTCTTCTGCTGTATCTGAAGACAGCTACAGTATATTCATATGAATAAAAATCAATACATCTTAAAAAAAAAAAAAGAAAAAAAACCACATGTCTAGGTTCTGTGCTCCAGTACAGCAAACACCAAGATTTGGCAGCTTTCTAAGAAGCTCGCCTATACCACTCAAGAACATCTGAGACATTGGTTTACTGATGCCAGAGCAGCCATGGCGTGCTGTGTCACTTTACAATCTACGTTGTGACTGGGCATTTGATCCATAGTTCACAATGTGAAGTTTCCTACAGTAGAGAGTCTCTGGAAGGAGCGTACTTTCTAAGCCTTGCGTTTCTTTGCATTTGTTTTTATCTTAAAAACAATTCATGTGCCATTATTTAGGAAATATGTGAAAGTTGCTTGATTTCTTTTCTCCTTACCATTCTCTACTCTCCCTTTACTCCCAGAGAACAGTGCTTCTTAACTCGGGTTTTTCAGGTTGGGCAACAGCTCCCTGGTAGAATTCTTGCCACCTCTAGGACTCTAACCTTTATCTAAAAAGGCATAAGAAAGATAAACCGCACATAATAACCACAAATTGAATAAATCTGACCAAGAGTGTTTGCCTTTGTAGCCCAGTGAACAATCCTGTGACGTGAGCAAGCACATCAGTACTGTAGAGAGCGTTCCTTTACGTGTTACAAATGCTTCTTACTTCAAGCATCGCAGTGCTTTAGAGAGGTAGAAAAACCGGAAGGAGAAGCTGAGATGAGAGGAACGCCACAAATTCCAGGCCAGCCCAAACTATAAAGTGCAGGTGACTCAGAGCAGCCTAGGCTACAGTGTGAGACCCTATCGCAGAAAACCAAACCAAACAAAAAATATAAAGCCAAGCGTGCAGATGAGTGAAGTCAGCAAAGATATTTAATATGGTAACGGGAGTGCAGCGTGCAAAGGGCTCAACAACCTAGAAATCCTGAGCCAAAGCTTTTGTTTTGTCTCACGCTCATTGGGATTACACCGAGGGCCTTGCTCAGATTTGGCAAATGCTCAGTCACTGGACCATATCCCCAGCTTCCTTCTGACTTTGTATTTTAAAGCAAGGCCTCAGGGCTTGCCAGGGCTGAACCAGAGCTCACCTTGGAGCCAGCAGATCTTGAAATGCCAACTGCGGCAGTTCATGCCACTCTCTGATGGTCATGGAAGCCCCAGTAGACTTTTCAATACGTTGCCTTGGTCACGGCATCTATTTAGAGCAATAGGAAAGTAACAAAGACAACGTCCATCCTCCTGCCTCATCCTCCTGAGCAGCTGAGATCACAAGCCTAGGCTTTAGGTAATCTTGAATGTAGTTTCTTCACACTGTAATTGCTGAAGTTAGACTTGGAGGGCACTGTGTGTTTAGTGGGAAGAAGTATATGGTGGACCAGCCCAGGAACTTCCTCTTGGCTTGCCTAACGTCTCTCTCCTCACTCATCTGTTCCACCTTTTCCTTCCTACCCTGCAGTGCATCATCTAAGGACTCATCTCAAAGCAAAATCATCCGCTTCACTCTGGGTCAGAAAAAGATCTCTAGGTTAGCAGTGTCCTCTGTGTCCTCCAAAGCATGGTTTTCAACCCAGCCCACTCTTCCCATTGCCTCCTTGCTGGCTGAGTTCCCTGTTGGTTCCCCTCCCTGCTTGTGTCTCCAGTTACCCAAACCCAAACATGCTTTGGCTATTGACTCAGCTGGGGGAGTTCTGAGAGTGGGCTTGGGTGGGAGTGTTTATGTGTGGGAGAGAAGCTTTGTATGTGCTAAAGTGGCTGGTTCAGACTGGATGTTTACACTATATTGATTTCACCTTGTCATGAGAAACCTGTTCATAGGAAGAGGTGAGTTTCCAGGTAGTTATATAGCTATCTTACAGTGAATGCATTTGCTCCCTGCTTCATCCTGGCCCTAATCCGCATCTCCTCTCTGTGTGCTGTGCTTTGGCTATGGTCATGGTCGCTCAATTACTAACTGGGGGGAGGGGTGGGATGCGGGCGTGGGGTTGGTAGGTTTCCTTGTGAGCTGAGATCCGAAATGTGAATCCATTACAGAAGGCTGTCATGTCCTGTCTTTGTTTTTGGATTCTCCTGCATACCTTGCCTCAGTTTCTCCGGGAGATTGGGGAGTGGGGTGGGGTGGGGGGAGACAACAGTCACTAGTCTTCGGGCATCCTGTCCTGAACCCTCAGACGTATGCTTGGGGTATGGGCAACCCTAGTTACATTGTAACATCTTATTTAATCCTACAGCCTCCATGAGGTAACCAGGTAGGTCATGTTAATAGCTCCATTTTACAGATATGGAAACTATCCACAAGTGGGATCATTTGCTCACAGTCTGCACAGAAGATGGGAAAGAGCCTGGGAAAGAAGATGGGTTGCCCCAGAACCCTTAGGCCTTGCCTCTGTTTCTTTCTTTTACATTCTGATGTTGTGCAGTTGTTGTCAAACCTGCTGCCTCAGCCTAGTCCCTCACACTGCCCCTACGGCACCCGAGGGAAGCTGTGCTGGGTGATCTTACCATGATGACGGATGCTACGTTTACTTTCCAAGGAACTGTTTCCCGAAGGTGAGGGAAAACCGGCCCTTCATTTCACCCATGTACCGTCCAGTGTGACGAGCTGCCAGCTGCCCCCTTTGCTAGGCTCTAGTAACCTTTTATAATTAGTTTCTTTTTCTGAAAACCTTGTCCGGGTCAAGACCCAGTCTGGAGCAACCTGCCTGGGGTGGGAGAAACTGCACGCCCCTGTGCTTCAGTGCACAGCATGCACACATTACCTGTAAGAGACTGCCTTCCCTGATGAAGAGGAAGCTGCAGCAGGAGTGCATCCCTTGTTCCAGCAGGCTGATTCCACTGACCTAAACATCATGTGAACGTATGTACACGGCAAAGGAAAGAGGCAGCCTAGAGGAACCCTTGTCTGTTCCCAGGAAACCCAATGCTTTGTCCCAAAAGAGAAGACAGGAGCTGTCTGAGACGCTGTCTGATTGGAAGCACATGCCTGCCCTTCACTGGCACAGATGCTGTATGGAGGCAGGGGATGAGAAGAGCTGAAGACAAGGGTGCAGCTATCCCAGCCTAAGCCTGTGCCAGGAACAGAGTTTTCAGCTTCACCATCAGCCAAGGTCTGGCTTCCTTTAGAGTCATCCAGTCCCTTATCAGGAGTACATTTTGAGTGCATCTTGTCTCTGCTGAGGTCAACAAAGGGATGGACTCGTACTCCTGGGCTCCTCTCTTCCCAGATCTTACCCATGAGCATTGCCCTGATAAGGACTGAGGCTGATTAAGTAAGTACCTTTAAGCGCAGTAGTAAACTCTGCTTGGCAGAGGAGACACCCGCCCCCTCCCCCAACCTCTGGCTGAGTAGGCCACCTGCCCCCAGAACTCTAGAACATGAGTCTCTTGTGGAAGTGTAAATGCTGACTGGATTCCTGCCAGGACCAAGTACCTTAATGGGCACCAGAGATGTTCAGCAGAATCAGCCTCACCGTTGAGTGTGGCCCTCATGCATTCACACAGTCTACCATGTTGTTTCTCCCTGGCATCTCTGGTAGAGTCACAGGCATATACCATGTTCTGCCCACAGGAGGCAGTAAAGCATGGTGACACGATGGTATGGCTGCCACTTAGCATTGCCTGGGTAAATGATATTATCCTTGGGAGCCTCTGTGTGTGTGTGTGTCTACCTTGCTTCACGCACGGTGTCCTGAAGATTTTGTGAAAGGCTTTTCCTCCAGTTCTAGGACATCACTGGTGCACAGTAAATTGCAGCCATACGTGGGTGATGTTGGTTTCCTGGTTGTGAGCTAGGTCAGGTATGGCAGCCAGGCTGAATGGGTCCCTGGATGGCTGTCTTGGCCATCTTGGAGAACGGAATCAAATTAGTGGGATAATCGGGCCTCTGCCTGGCTGCTGAAAAGCAGATGCCGTGGAAATGAGAGATTTAGCATTTAATCATCTTGTCTGGCAAGAAAGCATCTCCAATCCTGGGCTTCCCCACCCCCAGCATGTGCACACAAGCTGCCATGCTTCCTGGGAGGGGCCACCCTTACACACACACACACACACACACACACACACACACACACACACACCCACTACCAGCTTTTGAAGTGGTTTGGGAGAGAGGAACGGCACTCTTACCATCAGCACGTACAGCGTGTGGAGCGGAGGCACAGGGGCTTGGTTGTAGGTTCCATGCCAGGAATGAGTTCAGTCGCTGCATGGTGTTCCACACACTCTGAAGAATTTGACCATGGCTCTCAAAGAAGCAAGACTTGTCTCCCACCTTTCCACAGCACTTCCCTTAAATTTAATGTTTTAAAAGTATGTTTGGTAGCATCCACCTGTGCCTTCTGTCAGTATGAAGCTGGACATGGAGTGAGCATGAGAAGTTCTCCTTTGCAGAGCCGCTGGGACCGCTTGGTACTGTGAATGGCGCAGGGCCCCGATCTGCCCGCCTGCCTCCCGCTGACTTGCTTCAGTGAGGCCGTGTGGTGGGCAGCATCTGCCACGCCACCTGCAGCTGTTCCTATGGGTCAGACCGGGCTCTTCAACAAGGCAGGACTCTGATGTGACTGACAGCACATGGCTTCCAGGCTGGGGTTGATCCAAGTTCCCATGATACACAAGGACGTCGATAGTAATGAACTACAGAATGTTTAGCCAAAGGCTGCAAGCCTCTGTGTGAGGCCCTGGGTCTGTGTCACTGGTAAAGAAGACATACCCTTATTTTTAGCTCCAGCTCTGCCATCGGCCTCCTTAATTAATGCTTCAGTCCTGAGGGATAGGACAGAGTCCAGGCTTTCTAGTCTGATCACAAGGTCTTCCCTCCTCTGGTCCTGTTCACTTCCCCTGGCTGGGTCAGTCCACCCTGTCCTTCAAGAACCATCACACTCCAACTATTTCCTCTGTCCTCTTTTAGTGTGCTTTGTTTTGACATAGAGTCTTGCTTTATAGCACAGGGTAGCCTTGAGTCAAGGCAGCCTACCTGTCTCAGCCTCATTAGTGCACGGTTGTAGGCGTGAGCCATCATGGCTAGCTATACTTTGGTGGTAGTCTACATTGCAGGCAAGGTGAATACATTCTACCAATGAGCGAGATCCTATAACCTCTTTTTAGATCTCACTGAGTTTTGTTGGCTGGCCCTGAACATACTCGGTAGGCCAAAAAGGCCTTGAACTCTTCCTGTGTCCGCCTCCTGAGTATCTAGAATTACAGGCATGAGCCGCCATGCCTGGCTTCACCTCTACTCTCTGCAAGCTCTCACCATGTGTTGTGGGCTATGCCTTCTGAGCTTCCATTCACAGTCCTCGTCCACACACCAAGTCTGGGTCTTGCTCTTGGGTCTCTCTGCTCCCTCTCTGACCTTAAAACCCATCATTCCCTTTCCGTGAGTTGCCTCTTTGCATCTACACACATGTCACCTAGATGCCAGCTGGAGCCAGCTGGAGACTCTGGATCCAGGGAGGACTGTATCTACTAGTGCTGCCTCCTGCAGCCAATACAGAGCCCTCCCTTGGTCACACAGCTGCCTTGCTTAAGACACTTGACTTTGAAATCCGGCACTTAAAATTTCATACTAAAATTTATTCTGAAGTAATTCAGTTGCAGATCGACACACTCTCCCAGTGATGCCTTGGTTTCCCCATGACTGAGTTCTTCTTTCTTACCTAACATACGTTTCTTCATGGTCTTTGTATACGACATAGTGTTTTACTTAGTGTTTCTACTGTTGTGGATCAAACACGGTGACCAAAAGCAAGCTGGCCAGGGAAAGGTTTGTTTGGCTTATACTTCCACATCGTTGAAGGAAGTCAGGACAGGGACCTGGAGGCAGGAGCTGATGCAAAGACAATAGAGGGGTGCTGCTTACTGGCTCGTTGTTCATCCTGGCTTGCTCAGCCTGCTTTCTTATAGAACCCAGGACCACATCCCACAATGGTCTGGACGCCCCACCCCCACCCCCAGTCATTAATTAAGAAGATGCCCTACAGACCTGCTTGCATCCCAATCTTACAGAGTGATTTTGTCAGTTGAGGTTCCCATCTCTCAAATGACTCGCACCTGCCTCAAGCTGACATACATCTTGCCTGTAGAGGTGACTTTTGCTAAAGTTGTCAGATGGATAAACTTCAGAGAAATCATTTCAAGCATCAGAGAAGCACTGAACCATGGTTACCACGAGGAGGGATCCAGGAGTGTTCTTTTTTTTTTTTCCCCTTTTTTTTTATTACGTATTTTCTTCAATTACATTTCCAATGCTATCCCAAAAGTTCCCCCCCCCCACTCCCCTACCCACCCATTCCCATTTTTTGGCCCTGGCATTCCCCTGTACTGGAGCATATAACGTTTGCCTGACCAATGGGCCTCTCTTTCCAGTGATGGCCGACTAGGCCATCTTTTGATACATATGCAGCTAGAGTCAAGAGCTCTGGGGTACTGGTTAGTTCATAACGTTGTTCCTCCGATAGGGTTGCAGATCTCTTTAGCCAGGAGTGTTCTTAATCTCAAATGAGGCTCCCGAGAGCAAGTTTTCCATCACAGAAAAAAAAAATGGTTTCTCTTCTGGAATGTTCTTTAACAAGAAAAAGAGCCCTATCTTGACTCTTTCAAAACGTTGATCTGGTACTGACTTTGTGCTCCTTCCTTCTCAGTGTGTAAGTCTGTCTACTTCCTTTATCTCCGTACCCCAGTGTGTTCCCTTTATGATGCTATCTAGTTCTTTACAAATCTGGGCCAAGCAGGAAGGGTGAGAGGGGAATTCCGCGGCAGCAGGTAATTACTACAGACCAGGTATCAAGTCCCATGTTGAATGTACAGCCATCCACTGGGTAGCTGCTCTTCCAGATCTTTAGATGAAGAATATAAATGTCAGATGTGAGGCTGCCTTGGAGTCCTGTGGGTGGGAAAGCCTGCATCCTGTCCATTACACCACACTGCCCCCAGAAGACCAAGCCCATCCTGTGCTTAGATGGCTTGCCTCTGTCCTGTTCTAAAGATCTCCCGTGGTCCAGCCTTGAGTGGGCACAGTGGAGCCTCTCTAGCAACTCTGAAAAGATTTTGTCCACCTTGCTGCTTTGTGCCCCCCGTGCTCTTTACAACCTCCAGTTGAAGCCTGCATCATGGAATACCTCTGCTGTGACATTATCTTGGAACAAGTCCATAATCCTACTCCGGCCAATCCTGTATGTAGGGATAAAGACTTCTGCAGACGACGGCTGCTTAAATCAGTCTGACCCAA